>NC_137926.1:1707943-1747943 GCF_963457725.1 Sprattus sprattus | reverse complement strand
CCTCTAAATGATAGTAATCGTGATGACATTAAAACATCCACAGCACTCAGGAAGAAAAAAAAAGACATATGTCGATTTAACTGACAAGGTCTTAAAATAAGTACTTTCTCTGTCAGCATGCAAGCTGAGCTTACCAATGAACACAAAGAACAGTCAAGTGGAAAACATACAAAAGCATATTTACATTCTCTGGCATCTTGGCTTAATCTACAAGCAGGACAAACTTAATTGAAAAGCTCCTTTTTAAACTCATGACCTCTGGTCCTCACTAGCGCCTCCTAAGTGTTTAAGACACATTCTAAGCCAATAAATGTAAAATCGCTCTCCTGTTTTGTAGGAACTTCCAGTGAGTGTTTCACACTGTTTTTTATGCGCTCATGAAAGCATCTCTCTGTTACTTTACAACATGTGGTCAAGCTGTTAACTCGGTTAACTCTGACCACAACTCCCTTTCCTGCTGCACAAACTTGGTGTGTGTGTGTGTGTGTGTGTGTGTGTGTGTGTGTGTGTGTGTGTGTGCGTGTGTGCGAACTTGGCCACAGAGTCAATAAGCTGGTGTTTAAAACAGCTGAATCCCTTAATCTCTCTGCAGCAGCCATTACTTTAAAGAGAGTTTACTGTCTTCAGCAACATGGCAACGGCTTGCATCACCTCCTCTGGCGTCTCCATGGACACTGACATATTTACAAAATATATACAAATACGCTGCCCTCCAGAATTACTGGCACCCTTAGTGAATATGGCTACTGACATATTTACAAATATATATATACAGTACACTGCCCCCCAGAATGAATGCCATCCTTAGTAAGTATGAGCAAAACAGGCTATGAAAAATTTCTTTGCTGTTTATCCTCTTGGTATTTCACTCAAAACATTCACAAAAATCTTTTCATTGAAGTAAAATTATTGAAATAAAAAGAAGAATTTTGACATGAAATAAATATCTTTTCTCCAAACCATTTGTGCCACAATTATTGGCACCCTTAGAAAATATTATAATTAAAATCTAACTGAAATATATTTCCAATCATGTTTTATATTTTTAAGTTCACCTGTTTGATAAGGAACTCTTAAGTGGTCAACTTCCTGTTTCACTGGGGTATAAATATGAGTGTCATACAGGCCAAATTCCTTTAGTCACTCATCACTATGGGAAAGACCCCAAAAAACAGTGACAATGTGCGACGAAAGTTGTTTAGCTGCACAAATCAGGAAATGGATATAAGAAAATCTCTAAACAGTGGAAAATACCCATTTCCACTATCATGGCAATAATTAAGATGTTTAAAGCGACAGGAGATGTTAAGAATCAGCCTGGAAGAGTATTTGTGTCTACATTGACCCCACGCACTGTGAAGATGATGGTTCGACTGGCAAAATAATCTCCAAGGATCACAGCTGGAGAATTGCAGAGGTTAGTTGAGTCTTGTGTTCAGAAAGTCTTCAAAACTACCATCAGATGTCACCTACATCACCACAAGTTGTTTGGGAGAGTTGCCAGAAAAAAGCCTCTACTGTCAGTCAACGACAAACTAAAGCGCCTACAGTTTGCCAAATGTTACTGGGACTTTCAATGGGACCGAGTTATATGGTCAGATGAGACCAAAATAGAGGTTGTTGGAAACAAACATCAAAGGTGGGTTTGGCGTAGACCGAAAGATAGCCATACAGAAAAGCACTTCATACCCACGGTGAAGTATGGTGGTGGATCTGTGATGTTGTGGGGCTGTTTTTCTTCCAAAGGCCCTGGACATCTTGTTAGGATACATGGTATCATGGACTCCATCAAATACCAGCAGATATTAAATGAAAACCTAACAGCCTCTGCCAGGAAGCTTTAAATGGGCTGTGGTTGGATCTTCCAGCCGGACAATGATCCGAAGCACACCTCAAAATCTACACAAAAATACTTCAAAGACTGCATAATAAAGGTTTTGCCATGGCCATCACAGTCCCCCGACCTAAACCCCATAGAACATCTGTGATGAGCTGAAGAGGAGGGTCCACAAGAATCGACCTCGGAATCTGAAGGATCTGGAGAGATACTGCATGGAGGAATGGTGTCAGATCCCGTGCCATGTGTTCACCAACCTCATCACACATTATAGGAGAAGACTCAGAGCTGTTATCTTGGCGGCACAAGGGAGGCTGCAAAAAATATTAAATGAAGGGGTGCCAATAATTTCGCCACACATATTTTTGAGAAAAACATTTCATTATAAGAATGTAATGTTTCTTTCAATTATGTTACTTCAATTAAAGGTTATATTTTTGTGAATATTTTGAATGAAATGATAAACAGTAAAGATTTTTTTTGGCATCTCGTTTTGCTTATTTTTACTAAAGGGTGCCAATAATTAAACAGGTTTCATTTAACATGACTGTGCTGTGCTTCCTTTATCCTCGTATGAACTCCTATTGATACTCTATTGATAACCACGGGAGCGTATGATTGGAGATTACCGAATGTGATGTGTGTGTTGCCGAGTGCCACGATGCCCTGTTGTCTAATGTTCACTTTTTTGTCACTGCGTGTTGTTTTCATTTTAATGACGAGCCACTCACACACACACACACACACACACACACACACACACACACACACACACACACACACACACACACACACACACACACACACACAAACACACACTCTTGCCTGTTTCTGAGAGTCGATCAGATTGCATCAACCCTGCTTAATCTCCTCGCGCGATGTGATAAACACCATCTCCACCTAATCATACACACACACACACACACACACACACACACACATACATACACATAAATGCTTGTTTTTGTGAGCGTCCGAGAACAACAACCAACATGGCCGCTCGTGTAGTATTTTGTGAGTCACTGGTGTAATCCCCTGCCTGCTCTGATATTATGGTATTTATTTATTTCCACTGGTGATGATGAGGTCTGCTCTCTCCCCATTGGTCGACAGCGGCTGTGTGGATTATTTTAGGAAACAATGGATATTGACCCCTGCTGTGACACATGGGCTACTTGCTTTGTGCTTTTGTCCCGTCATGACTATTGTGAGTTTACACACACACACACACACACACACACACACACACACACACACACACACACACACACACACACACACACACACACACACACACACACACATACACACACACACACATTCTCTCTCTTTCTCACACACACACACACATACACACACACATTCTCTCTCTTTCTCACACACACACACACACTCAAGTCATATTTACAGCAGATTACCTTAATGCAGTCGTCCCTGTTGTTGAGCAGACAAGACAGCTAATGACTAGAGTTATTTAAAAAACATAAACAGATTTCTATGTGCAATTACTTGAAAATAATTACTGCTACTTATCACTTGTTTACTGATGTGTGTGTGTGTGTATGTGTGTGTGGCTGGTTTTCGCCTGGAAGGTATAAGAGCTTGGCTGGGTACGCCAGAGAGCCAGCCACCTCTTTACTTTATGAAGTAAAAAAAAAGACAGTCATTAAACAGCCCCAGTGTTAATTTGGCACACGTTATTTGCCTCACGTTATTTGTTCATATGATTGAATTCTTTAATTTAAGTCTACAGTAATTCTGTTCTGTGATGTGAGCAAACTGTGCAAACTACATTTTAGTATTTAGTAATTAGTACAATTATTCATCAACACACTTGAGATGTTTAATTTGTTTTTCGTAAACCCAAAACAGTTTGACCCCTCTGTCGTTTAAAGTCACCACTTTCACCGACAACTGTGGAATAATACTAATAAAATAATAATAATAACAACATTTAGCCATACAAATCAAAACAAGTCTGTCTTTTTTTCATCTACTGAATTAAAAGAAACATTTATCTGTAGCCATCCTTGTCAACAACACTGAGATCATAACAGATCATCACCACGACGACTGCTCACATTAGTGATATGTGTGTGTGTGTGTGTGTGTGTGTGTGTGTGTGTGTGTGGCTGTGTGTGCAAATCAATCTAACACCGCAAAACATATTGACGTCAGTATGAGTTTGTGATGGGCATGATGGGCTGGCATTAATCTGTCAAAAACATGATGTTTTCCACTGTGTGCCACTTTAGGTTTGTATTCCCTGTGTGAACAATGACCACGCCAAGTGTAAACAACTTAATCTGCCGCGCCCATATTCCCTGCTATATGTTTCCGTGGATTACACAATGGATCAAAGGATTACACAATTAATGCTTGTTTGGGACGGAGCAAATAGCCTGTGATCTGAAACTGAGTCCAACGATCTGACTGCAGTGGGAGACCAACGCAGGTGGAACACACACACACACACACACACACACACACACACACACAGAGAGCCTGTGATCTGACACTGAGTCCAACGATCTGACCACAGTGTGTGACCAAGCAGGTGGAACACACACACACACACACACACACACACACACACACACACACACACACACACACACACACACACACACACACACACACACACACAAACACACACACACACACAGCCTGTGATCTGACACTGAGTATCCGACCACAGTGTGAGACCAACGCAGCTGGAACCTACTGGAACCAAGACCACTAGGCACTCTTAATTTAAAATGTAATTCAAATAATAACAATATCGAAGAATATCTCTAGCACTTTTTAACATATTAACATAGCAATGAAAACCTGAAGGCTGACTACAAAAGCTGCAAAAAGCACATGGAGGTTAGCCTAACAGACCCCTCGCCCCGGCCCGACAGCATAGACTGAACATTAATATCTCCCAGTTTAGACTGAACATTAATATCTCCCAGTTCAGACTCAACATTAATATCTCCCAGTTCAGACTGAACATTAATATCTCCCAGTTCAGACTCAACATTAATATCTCCCAGTTCAGACTCAACATTAATATCTCCCAGTTCAGACTCAACATTAATATCTCCCAGTTTAGACTGAACATTAATATCTCCCAGTCCAGACTGAACATTAATATCTCAGTTTAGACTGAACATTAATATCTCCCAGTTCAGACTCAACATTAATATCTCAGTTCAGACTCAACATTAATATCTCCCAGTTCAGACTCAACATTAATCTCCCAGTTCAGACTCAACATTAATATCTCCCAGTTCAAAATCGATCTTTGCACAGCACTCATCCGTACAGGTCATCTACACTTCTGCGTACTAACTGATGGCTGGTGTTGTGATTCTCTGATGGTCAAGCACTCTGATGATCAAAAGACTGATAGCTTCAAATACAAAAGACTGTTAGCTTGAGTTTAGTTTCCTCCTCACAATACTGCTGTGTGCTGCTTAACATCAACAAGCTTTTGAGCTACGGTTAGCTAATATGAGTTAAAATGGAATAACTTAGCTATAAGACTGATACTACTGCTATGGATCTATGTCGATACTTCACTAACAGTCTGTCAATAGTTTATCGGCATAACACTGATACTACTGCTATATGTCAATACTTCACTTATAGTCTGTCAATAGTTTATCTAGCATCAGCAGGAAAAGCTTGAGAACAGGTTTTTTTATCAGTTGTTGTCGACTGCAAGCATATGCTATCTTATCATTGTGATTATTAAATTGTCTTTATCAACTGAATAGTGTTTGGGTCAAATCCTCATTATGTGCATCGTATGTCTCTAGACAATCCTGATGTTTGCCAGAAGTAAAACCAGCTGCCTACACTGCAAAAATGCTTTTCTAACCTAGTGTTATTACTCTTATATTGAGATGAAAAACAAGAACAAGCAAATTTGGCTGCCAGTGTGTTAAGCAAATTTGGCTTGTTAAGATTTCTTAAAATAAGTAATATTTGCTTGAAATAGGCAAAAATAACCTTACCAAGAAAGCACTAGGTAAGTACAATTTAGCTAGAAACAAGACCAACTAGATTTTTTCATCTCAATATAAGAGTAATAACACTAGGTTAGAAAAAGCATTTTTGCAGTGTAGAAGGGAGTAAAAGTGGGTGATTTGGGTTCGCTTGTCGGACATTAGGCCTACTTGGCGAGTTATTGGTAATTGAAGCCAACTTTTACACACTCATGTGTATACCTCTTCGTGCTTTTCAAAAATGTGACCAGGACTCATCTGTGTACAGACTGATAAAGAATGTGGCCATATGTTGTCCATCTCCCAATGTCCATCTGAGCGATCGGATCTCAATGTGGTCTAAAAGATCGGATCTCAATGTGGTCTAAAAGATCGGATCTCAATGTGGTCTGAGCGATCGGATCTCAATGTGGTCTGAGCGATCGGATCTCAATGTGGTCTAAAAGATCGGATCTCAATGTGGTCTAAAGGATCAGATCTCAATGTGGTCTGAGCGATCTGATCTCAATGTGGTCTGAGCGATCGGATCTCAATGTGGTCTAAAAGATCGGATCTCAATGTGGTCTAAAGGATCGGATCTCAATGTGGTCTAAAGGATCGGATCTCAATGTGGTCTAAAGGATCGGATCTCAATGTGGTCTGAGCGATCGGATCTCAATGTGGTCTGAGCGATCGGATCTCAATGTGGTCTAAAGGATCGGATCTCAATGTGGTCTGAGCGATCGGATATCAATGCGTAGAGCAGTTCACGTGTGATCGGATCACCCAAGACGTACTGTATGTTAATGCCAGATGTGAACAGGGCTGTACTGAACCTAGTGCAGATCCAGTTTAGGACCCCTATCGTCATACATGTACCTTATGCAGGTTTAGGACCCCTATTGTCATACTGTTCCGAATGATGATTTGGTTTAAGACCCTTATCGTCAAACGGAACCTAATGCAGAATCGGTTTAAGAACCCCATTGTCATACTGAACTGAATGCAGTTGTAACTACAAAAATAGGGGGCTGTCAAACCTGTTCTTAAGAAATGCTGGGTGACAGTTCAGTTGCAACACATGTGTCTGTGTTGTGATCACAATGTGGCAGCAGTTTAACAATTACGATCTTAACCAAAGACACAAACAAACCAGTAAAATCAAATAATACAATACGAATGAAATTAAATAATAAATAGAATCTACAGAAATAATAGTGTCTTTGACTGCAGGGATAATTATCACGATGACAAACCCATTGCTGTTTATACAATCTGAGGGTGATAAGAAGCACCTGTAAGGGTTTGTCTGAGTTTCTCTCTTAAGTGCTAAGAGTGTTTGACACAGCGTAACTCTTAGAGTGTTTGAGTGAGTGTTAGCTCTTAGAGTGTTTAGCTCTTAGAGTGTGTTAGCCCATAGAGTGTTTGACACAGTGTTAGCTCTTAGAGTGTTTGAGTGAGTGTTAGCTCTTAGGGTGTGTTAGCCCATAGAGTGTTTGCCCTCCTGATCCACTGGAGAGGTGCCTGCTCTCATCTACACACACACACACACACACAGACACACACACATACACACACACACACACACACACACACACACACACACACACACACACACACACACACAAACACACACACACACACACACACACACACACACACACACACATACACACACACACACACACACACACACACACACATACACACACACACACAGACACACACAAACACACACACACACACACACACACACACACACACACACACACACACACACACACTCACACACACACACACACACACACACACACACACACACACACACCATCGACTCCATTGCCCTCCTGATCCGCCGGACAGGTGCCTGCTCTCCTCTCCACAAGCTCTGGTGATTAAGCAGCAGATGAAGGTTGCTCATGAATAATGAAGAGCCCAGTGTTTTTCCTCCATTTCCTGTCCTTACGCTAATAGCCTCACTAAACGCTGTTTACAAGATACACACACACACACACACACACACACACACATCCTTACGCTAATAGCCTCACTAAACGCTGTTTACAAGTCAGTGGTGGCGGTGGGAGCAAGCCAAACAGCACTTAAAGATGCAGAGAGAGAGGCAGAGAGAGAGAGAGAGAGAGAGAGAGAGAGATGCGGATAGAGAGATAGAGAGATGCAGAGAGAGAGGCGGAGAGAGAGAGAGAGAGAGGCTCACACTGGCCAGGAGAAAGGGATAGGGGTCTAATCAATGGTCCTCGTTAAAGAGGGATTGGCTCCTGCCTCACGCCGCTGAAGTAGGCGCCTAATGAAGACGACCGGAAGAAAGAGAAACAGAAGAAAGAGAAAAACAGCTCACTGGCGCTGGGCCTCCATTGTAATTAAGGAAGTAGGAGTTAGGCAGGCTTGCTTAACTTTGATCCACATTGACCTCGCCTGTCTGGCAGACGCTGAGGCCACAGCATCTATCCTGGAGCCTGTGCTCTGGAGCTGTGACCGAGGCTGAGGCCGCAGCATCTATCCTGGAGCCTGTGCTCTGGAGCTGTGATGGACGCTGAGGCCGCAGCATCTATCCTGGAGCCTGTGCTCTGGAGCTGTGACCGAGGCTGAGGCCGCAGCATCTATCCTGGAGCCTGTGCTCTGGAGCTGTGATGGAGGCTGAGGCCGCAGCATCTATCCTGGAGCCTGTGCTCTGGAGCTGTGACCGAGGCTGAGGCCAGAGCATCTATCCTGGAGCCTGTGCTCTGGAGCTGTGATGGACGCTGAGGCCACAGCATCTATCCTGGAGCGTGTGCTCTGGAGCTGTGATGGACGCTGAGGCCACAGCATCTATCCTGGAGCCTGTGCTCTGGAGCTGTGACCGAGGCTGAGGCAGAGGCATCTATCCTGGAGCCTGTGCTCTGGAGCTGTGATGGACGCTGAGGCCACAGCATCTATCCTGGAGCCTGTGCTCTGGAGCTGTGATGGAGGCTGAGGCCACAGCATCTATCCTGGAGCCTGTGCTCTGGAGCTGTGATGGACGCTGAGGCCACAGCATCTATCCTGGAGCCTGTGCTCTGGAGCTCTGACCGAGGCTGAGGCAGAGGCATCTATCCTGGAGCCTGTGCTCTGGAGCTGTGACCGAGGCTGAGGCCGCAGCATCTATCCTGGAGCCTGTGCTCTGGGGCTGTGATGGACGCTGAGGCCACAGCATCTATCCTGGAGCCTGTGCTCTGGAGCTGTGATGGAGGCTGAGGCCACAGCATCTATCCTGGAGCCTGTGCTGTGCTGTTGGGTTGAGCTGTGATGAAGGCTGAGGCCGAGGCATCTCTCCTAGAGCATATGCTGTGCTGTTGGGTTGGGCTGTGATGGAGGCTAAGGCCTGTGCTGTTGGGTTGGGCTGTGATGGAGGCTGAGGCCGAGGCATCTCTCCTAGAGCATATGCTGTGCTGTTGGGTTGGGCTGTGACGGAGGCTGAGGCCGAGGCATCTCTCCTAGAGCATATGCTGTGCTGTTGGGTTGGGCTACCTCAGCGCTCGACCTAAATGTGGGAATTGATTTTAAGAACGTTTTGAATCAATTCTAAATATGATATAAATCATAATAATTGAAATACCCTGTATTATAAATATGATATAAATCATATACTCCCCATTATGGTGTTTAAATAAATGTGCATTCTATAAATGCAAACATTATCTGTGCACAATAACAGTGTGGTTGTGTGATTCATATCAATCTTACATTACTCTTCCACTCCAACTCCCCTCCATACAAAATAACACTTATGCACATAGCACATAGCACAGTTATGTTCAAATGACTGAACTGGTTGAAGAGCATTTATTTTTTCATTTTGAACTAGCCATATCTTATAAGTTATTCTGCAATATTGTCAAACCTTGCTTCTTCGGTTATGGAACAAGGTCTGTTGTCAGGAGATGCTGTAACATAATTGAAATGTACGTAGCGTTATATTAATTAGCACAACCATAAATCGTGTGGTAAATCTGACCAGCCCGCTATGCATTTCAGCGTTGGGCCTTCGTTAACTGGACAGTGAGGTAGTTTAGCCAATTTGCTGAGGAAACGTGCTCCAGTCCTGTCCATATCCATTTCTATCCCGTATTGATCTGACAAAGTACGTGAACATTTAGACCAGTTTGTTGCATTTAAGCCATACCAAATCTAAGAGGCTGCCTTCGATAAATGGGATCTGACGTGATGCCCTATTTTAAACCCCTTGTAGAACAGTGGCATTGAACACAAGCCCATTCATTGACATTACTTAATTTACCAGTGCATGATTAGTTCATCAAAACTGTGGCGCATTTCAGAAGTTTGAGGGGGAAATCATAGGCGGGATTGTGCGTTAGCCGAAAGCCCGCCTGCAGCAGACGACCCTCCGATTTGTTGAGACGGGGTGTTGAGAGGCAGAACAGAAGTGATTGTATTGGCTGAAAGGGTTATTTTCAACCTTTACTGAAGTCTGTGTGGATGAAGGCTACCGTTGCCCAGCTGAGTGTGGATCCCGCGTCCCGTGAAAGCTATTCTCCGTAATTGTAGGACACTGCGAAAGGAGGAGAGGACGGCTGAACCTTCTCCGCGTGAGTTCCTTAAGGTCCACACGGTTAGAGAACCCTTCGCGTGCTGTTGGATACTTCATGCGCGTTCCGTGCGACGCCGTGCGACGCACGTTCTAATTTCCAATCAGGACCCCCAGCGCGGTAGACAGCGACCGCGTCTCCACATCTACCGGTCAAACAGCTGAAGCATAGCAGACATCTGTAAACACGTGTGAAGTAAAGTGCGAGGTAAGACTTAAATTATGGCATGCCGCGTTTTACTTCTCATTATACTCATATGATATTACTAATCAATTAATGTTCAACGATTCGGGTTTCTCGCGGGTTGTATTGGAAGGGGAGGGAAAATCTTTAAAAAAAAATTATATATACATTTACATTTACAATTGTTTTCTTGACTGACTGTTAGTGTTTTTTATCTTTTTTTTTCTTATCTTTTTTTTCTGACGGATTCCAATATTTGCACTGGATTCCACAACGTCTCCTGTAGCCATTCTAAACATGAGGCAATACTTCTGGTTGTTCTGTTCAAAGTTACAGCGTTTTGAAATGGGCATAAACATAGTCAAGGCATTCAGTTGAACAGAATTCTGACTCTGACATCAAGGTAGTTGCGTGCTGTGCTGGGTTTCCCGGTGTCTGTTAGCGGTGTAAGAACACTTGGTATGATACAGGCCAATCTTACTACACTTTTCTACGTGTTTTCCAAACCATCCATAAGACTTCCCCTTAGCGAAACCTTCCTACCTATACCTTCAGTGGCTGAATCCGTGTTTCTGGCCTCGAGTTTTGTCCTTCACGTAGGTGTGAGCATGCGTGACATGAGCCTGATGGGCATGACAGATTGGATCGCAGGTGATCATTATCAAAAAAAGAACTGAAATATTATGCAAGTCAAAATATAAAAAGGTGGCACATAAGACGGCGGTTGGCTAGATGTTACCCACAGATTTGTGTTCGCAAGGGATTCAAAATGAACGGCTAATTAATTCGTTTTTTCTCTCTTTTTATTTAATGAAGCAGAAAATGTAACTCATCATCGCAATCCTTGCATACGTCCAGACACTAAGACTATATCTTTAGACTCTAAAACGTTTGTTTTATCTGAAAACTGCAGACCAACCTTAGCAAAGTGTCTCTTATAAGGTATACTTAGCAAAGGACGTTCTTGGAAACAAAAATGCCGAAGCGTTAAGAAGGCTTTGTGAAACCATACCCTGGCCTAATTTTCATTGTCGTTGGTAAACTCTTCAAAAAGTGTTGACTCATTTGATTGTTTAACTGTGAATTTGGATTTTAATATGGATATGATTCGTATCAAAGCTTCCTTGACCTCTGATAGGCGAGATAATTTACTTTTAAAGTCATCTGTCAAAATGCTTCAAAGTTATACTGCTGAAAGGAAGTGTCTATTTTAGTACTGTATGGTCACACCTGATGGACAAAATAAATGAACTATCAGTGCTGTTCAGTTTCAGCACTATTTGAAGCGTGGCATTTGCCTTGAGTGGCCTGAACACCGGATTTTTGCTAAATAGCAATTCAGTTCTGCTCAGACTAATTATATAAGTTTGGTGTAGCTAATGCTGCCTTGCTAATGAAGTGGGCTGTTAATTATAACATTGAAAGGATAAAGGTATGAGCTGCTGAATGCACTGTCCTGTACGGATGTGCTGTCTGGAGGTCTGTGTGCGTTCCCCCAACAGCAATGCCTCTGACTGGACATCCCTGCGCCTCACTGATCCCAAACTGCCTTGTTGAATTAATAATGTGTGTATACAACACAGCGAGGCTAAACTCATTTTATGCTTCATGTTTAAACCTTCAGGTTTCCCCATCACTGGTGAGACTACTCCAAGGCCGATCAACACCAGCACAGATCAACACCAGGACAGATCAACACCAGGACAGATCAACTCCAGCTACGCCCAGACGACTCGTCCTGTGTGTGCTGAAGGTAAGGGAGTGTTTACAGAGCACATGTACTGCGTTCCTGTTGCATGCTGAGGTCTCTCTGTGAGGGGTGGGGGGGGGAGGGGGAGGGGGGGTTCACCTGTTAGAATAGACAGAGCTCAGCGTGTCTTTAGAAAGGGAGAATGGGACTAACATTTCCTCTGCGGTTTTGCAAATGAGGAGGACCCATCCGAATATGGGCAGGTTTTTGGGGGACTGAAAGATATGGGGTAACTGTGAAAGGTCTGGGGTAGCTGTGAAAGATATGGGGTAACTGTGAAAGATATGGGGTAACTGTGAATGAAGTGTCAGTTGAAAAGACGTGCTCCGTTGTTGCATTTCTTTGTTTATTCCACTGATGCTTGTCTGACACCATAACATCTGATATGGGAGAGGAGAGCTTGGACCATTCCCTGGGGTCATTTCACACAGATGACAGAAACCTGATAGCGCCTCGTCTTCATCTGATCTTTGATCTCTGATTTGGATCAATGTTGGGGCTTTTTGGGAGGATGTGGGACAGGCATGGCAGTCTTGTGACTGTGGTGGGATATGTATGTGATTGAAATGATGAATTATTATGATTTCATGACAAATGAACTCTAGAATTCTAATTGTCTATATTTTCCCTCATGGTGAACCATTTGAAGCCATACAATCAAAACGAATGGACAACATAAAGTGTCTTATTACTTCAGTTTATTTATTTGAGCTTTTGCAGGGTTTCCCAAGGCCGTCTTAAAGCTATGTCTTTCCTAAGTTATTATACCTTAATGTTTCAAGGTGTTTTCCAGAACGTCTTTAGCTAGCCCACCTTCTGTAAGAGATCCTTTCGTAAGGTTGGTCTGGACCACAGTTACACCTAAACAGTTTTCAGATCAAACAAACGTTGTAGAGCCTAAAAATCTTGCGTAAGTGTCTACGGAGTGTGATATAAGACGATGCGATATGTTTCATCACATTTTGTGCTTCATTTAAAAACAACATAGCAACAACAAAACAAAAAAAACATCGGTATAAATTAGTTAACCGTTAATTTTGTATCCCTGGGAAATACAAATCTAGTAACAGCTAGCCTACAGCCGTCCTTATTCGGGAACGTTTCTTAATTTGAATTTGTACAGTATTTCCTGTTGATGTTCCTTCTAATAATGATCATCTGCGCTGCAATCTGTGTCATGCCCATCCTCTCCATCTCCGGCAGGCTCAAACATACGTGACTGTCAATAATCGATACCAGAAACATGGATTCAGCCTCTTAGGGTATATCTGTATGAGGTTTGTCATAGGATAACTTTTTAAGGATAGTTTGAGAAAGACGCGTAGAAAGTTTAGAAAGGTATTTCAAGTTTTCATAAAACGACACCGGGTTCGAGAAACCCAGCCTCGAGCAATGCAGATGAGACTAAACCAAATAAATAACGAGCTTGAGTGCAAAAAAATGGGTCACAAAATATTTTCTTAATTTAAGTGACATTTTTCCTTTTTCAATTTTATTTTACAAACAAAAATCGCTTGGCATCAGAGGCATTCAATACTCCGCGTAACATTTGTGCAGTCTGATATTCAGTTTGAAGGTCCCCAGACCGGTTGAGAGGCTCTTAGATGGCGGCAAACTCCGTAGTCTCCGTAGCAGGACACGAGCCTGATCCCAAAGGCATAGAGGCCTCCATCGCGTGGGACCATGACGTCAGATCCAAGTCTACCGGTATTACAGTCGCATCCCAGATAGTCAGGCAAAGACGGAGCAATCAGGAGTAATGGACAATGTTAATGGAAAATCGTCCTTTTGTCCATGAATACTTTTCATAATGAAAGATTGATGAGATAGGATCTTGTTAAATAATATGGCGGAGCGGGCTTAGTCTTTACAGATGAGGGCGCATTAAGTCTTGTCATTTTGCGAAAGACCTGCAGCATTAACTAACGATTAAAATTTAGGACACTGTTCTTCTGGGCATTTGTTCCGAGAACAGACCAAAATATTAATGAGAGCAAACTTATTTGGACTGAAGTGAACGCAACGACATTTTAAAAACATAACCTAATCTTTACTTTTGTCGTCAATTAAAAAAAATGAAACAGGTCTGAAAATAGCCTATCATCTCACACAAGTTGTTTTCCAGTGCGCATTAATAATGTTCACCGGGGCCTTTTTCTGATTTGTTAACTGATTCTGTGTGAAATGACAGTGTGCTGGTTCTTCTGATAACTGTTAATTTCTATTCCTTTCCCGACTACTGACCCCAGAGGTCACATAAGCAATTGTTTTTAAGCGCATGATTAATTTCACAGTGGGGTTACCGCGTACGTAGATGACGTGCAATGCATTATGGAAATGTGAAATGTATTGCCTCTGAATTGTAAAGTAGTCAGCCTGGTGAAAACCTCTGCCGGTTATTTTACCTGCAAAACTCACTACCTGTGTGTGTGTGTGTGTGCGCTTGCGATTGAGTGATGGTAAAACAGGCATAATGCATATGTATAGGCTATGATATTGTATTTGTAGCACACATGAACTTTTGAGAGACGTATCCCATATGTGTGATTTATTAGCAAACTAAATATTGTATCTTAATCAAATTAATTGTGCATATTCTAAACACGTTAGCATTTAATTCAACATTGCCCATTCATTCCATTCAGGGTGGTCTTGTCTATTCAGTCGCGTGCGTCTGGTCGCTGCCTCCGGTCTTCCCCGTGCGTGGCGTGCGTAGCGCAGTGTGAGACGAGACAAAAGCCGCGTGCATAAAACCTAAATTGGGTTTATAGCGAAGCAGATGGGACTCGCTCGTCAGTGCTGTCAACGCGAACAGTTTTCACAGAAAAAAAAAACAACAGAAAAAAAACAATCCTTTGAATTGATGTATTAATCACAGAAGAGAATAGACCAATAATTAAGCCACATTTATCACAACCAATGCGCTGATTCAAACATCATAAGACATTTACAAAGGACTGTGAAATTATGGTGTCAATTTTTAATCCTGAAAAATAATCCTCTAGGCTATTGTTTTGTCTTATTCCAAGACGGAAAAAAACAATTATTTTAATTGTTCATAATATGTTTAAAATAATTGATGTATTGTATGTTGGACATTTCGAAGAGACATATCATATAAAGACTAGCAATAAATATATAAAAAAAATACAAGAATTATATACATTCATCTACAGTATATATATATTTTCCCCACGAGGGCTATACATTTCACAGTTGGTTTGTAACCTGCTTTGTAACTTTTTTGTTTTATTTGCGGAAATGTCTTACTGACCATGTTTAACCTTTTGGACTTGATTGCCGTAGACAGGCGGTGACAACAGCGGCCCTAATAGAGACAAAATGACTGGATGACATTTATTGCTTGTTCGGTCCCTAATATCGAGGATATAGCCTACAACTGTCTAAATCATTTTAAAGACCAAACGATAAAGTTCCTTATTAACAGAAGAGGGTGATATGTTTTTACTTAAGGGGGGTCTTTCTTAGTTTGTGGCAGCTCATTTTTGAGTTGTTGAATTACACTGTTAAATAGTAAAAGACGCTTGAGAAGGAACCTTGTCATTTTTTATTTCAGACTATTTTTGCTGCTTTTCGGGCCAAAGGCAAAAAGGAGCATAACATAGGCTACTCACCATTGTGCTACAAAATAACTTCAGTTCTTCAGAATGTTTCAGTATGTAAGGGTGTTTCATTTCTGTAGGCGTAAATGCCTAACATTTAATTCTAATCCGATTGAAATATAGCATACCCGGTGTTAGATTTACTCTGAAATTAAATTATCATGCAATAATATTCCATAGGCCCTTGTTTATAAATCATTTTGACATTGACGCTATAGTTTGAGTTAGGCTATAGGCTACAAGGCTGACAGTGTGGTCTATTGTATTTTATACGCCAGCAGACATAAAGTCCATGTGTTATTAATGCTTTAGCTGCATATGGTTCATGTCGAGCGGGGTGTTTTTCTCATTCCGAGTGGATGTATACAGCCTCGGTTCCCGCCCGGGGCCAGCCTCCTGCTTTAGCCTCTCTTTAGCGCGCTGAGTGGCAGTTAGTGAAACGTCATTGGCTCCTCGCGCAAAGCCTTTTCAGTCATCAAACCAGCAGAGGGGCAGAGTCACGCCAATCAATTCCCGTTCAGTCCGCCGGTGAGCCGGTACGAGCCGTTAAAGGGAATAAGCCCACGCGAGACGCACAGTTATTCACTCATATAGCCGACGGTTAACTCACGCGGAGCGCGTCAAGGACATCTCGGACTTTACTTATTTATAGTTTAAGGATATTCGCCGCGACTTAGTGCATGTAAACGCAGGTGCGTCAGTTTGCTTCAGCTTGATACCGGATATGTTTTTAATTTTGTAACACTTGGATTTCCCCCAGATAGACGGAGGTAAGCTCTAATGGAACTTGGATGCTCGGCGTTGTGGTTGCGTACTGTAAAACAAATATGTAGCCTATGTTCAAATCAAATTGCACTTTCCTGCCTGCAGGTTATGAAAGTTATTATTATTGTTGTAATTATTATTATTGTTTTATTATAAACAGTAAAGGCTTTGCTCTTGCTTCAGCGGACAGGAAATATAGCACCCTGTGCGGGTCTGACAGGTGATGAATGACTCTACGTCAGGACGGTTGATGAGGCCGACAGCGTATTTTACGCCAAATCACCTCCATCTTTGGGGGTTAATAATCGCAATATTCTTGCCAGTACAGCATGCTCTCTTTCAGTAAACATTCCCCTTAAGTGTGCCGAAGTGTGTGTGTATGATAATAACTAGTCTAGTCTTCACATGATGGCTTTAACCTTTTTTCTGTTATTCATCCAATCGTGCTATGCACTTCAACAGATGTGGCGCGCTGGACTCATTGCATATTACATTCATTTGTAAAAACTGACGTTCATTCATTTGTTCGTACCAAAGTTTTTTATTTTTATTTTCACCAAACTATTTAAAATCAGTCCGTTGGCCGATAATACAAACTGCGGGAAACTTTCCCTTACACATGGAATAAGGGTATATTCTCAAATTAAATTTTTGTATTTTTGTGATATATATTAAACTACTTAATTACATTTTTCTTCATTTATCAAAAAATGAATGGAGCAGGCGTATTATACGTTGCTCCAGATTTTCAATTAGGATCAATGATCAGTGAATTTGTGATGATATTTCTGCGTCAGATTCTACTGTGGTTAATGTGTTTGCGTCTTCAGAATCAGAACCATTACTTAAACACTTGTAAATAATATCTTTAATATATTGTAAAAATACATAATAACTTATTATATAATTAATTAACAATTAATTGTTTGTAATAGTGTTACATTTAAATTAGTATTTGACATGGATCTTCATGACAGTGAAACCATATAGATAGTTATTTAAGAGATGGAAGTCCTAACAAAATGTAATGAATAATAAAATAATTGCATGATAAAATAAAATAGAAGGAGTTTGTCCACAACTTTCAATTATTTAATTTTATTATTTTAAATTCAATTATTTCAAATATTAATTGTATTCAATTAATTCATTAAGGATATTTTTGTCTCCCTTTTAAGAGCAAACAGACAGCTTGTATTGGAGGAGCCCCAGAGCACGGAGCACACAGCCCTTCTGCAGGGACCAGAAGACTACGCTAGCGATGGCCACCCCACCCAGCTCGTTCGCCCCCCAGGAGCCGCTCACCCCACCCAGGCCCAACCACTCCCTCAAACCCAACCAGGTGGGCAACGTGATCCTGTACGGCGTGCCCATCGTCTCGCTGGTGATCGACCACCAGGAGCGTCTGTGCCTGGCTCAGATCTCCAACACGCTGCTGAAGAACTACAGCTACAACGAGATCCACAACCGGCGCGTGGCGCTGGGCATCACCTGCGTGCAGTGCACCCCCGTGCAGCTGGAGATCCTGCGTCGGGCGGGCGCCATGCCCATCTCCTCGCGCCGCTGCGGCATGATCACCAAGCGCGAGGCCGAGCGCCTCTGCAAGTCCTTCCTGGGCGAGAACGCGCCGCCCAAGCTGCCCGACAACTTCGCCTTCGACGTGACGCACGAGTGCGCGTGGGGTTGCCGCGGCAACTTCATCCCGGCGCGCTACAACAGCTCGCGCGCCAAGTGCATCAAGTGCACGTACTGCAACATGTACTTCTCCCCCAACAAGTTCATCTTCCACTCGCACCGCACGCCCGAGGCCAAGTACACGCAGCCCGACGCCGCCAACTTCAACTCCTGGCGCCGACACCTGCGGCTCACCGACAAGACCCCGCCGGACGAGATGGTGTTCGCCTGGGAGGACGTGAAGGCCATGTTCAACGGGGGCAGCCGTAAGCGGGCGCTGCCCTCCAGCCACTGCTCCTCCATGGGCTCCTCCCTGAAGAACAGCTCCGTCCTGCCCCACATGATGAACCCCGAGCTGGGGCAGAAGAGGGGCTGTTTCGTAGACGACGACGACGACGTGCACGACGCCAGCAGCCTGTCGCCGCACCACCACAAGAGCGCCCGCAGCTACCCCGTCATCCCCGTGCCCAGCAAGGGCTTCGGCATGCTGCAGAAGTTCCCCACCACCTCGCTCTTCCCCAACCCCTACAGCTTCCCCGCCTTCGGCCTGTGCCAGCAGAAGAAGGACGACGACGGCGGCGTGGTGGTGGGCGCCGCGGGGCAGAAGAACACGGGCCTCTCGGGTCTGCTCTGGCCCGCCCGTAAGGACGCCTTCTACTCGCCCTTCTGCATGTTCTGGCCCCCGAGGGCCGCCGGGGGCATCCCGGTGCCCACCTACCTCCAGCCCCAGCCCAACGCCCTCTCCTCCCTCACCGACAGCCCCTCGCTCCGGCAGGCCTTCCTGGACCTCTCGGAGCAGGGCGAGGCTGGCGCCGCCGCCGGTGGTGGGGGTCTGGGCGGCACGACCCGCTCCTCGGGGCTCTTCGACGGCGACTGCCTGCCCACGGGCGTCGTGCCCTCCGACCTCCGTCCGGCGTCCGAGAGCTGGCTCAAGCTGCTGGACGCTCCGTCTCTGCAGGCGCGCAAGGCCAGCTACCACTCCGCCTTCCGGCCGGTCGTCAAGGACGCGGAGAGCATCGCCAAGCTCCACGGCGGAAACCTGGAGGAGTTTGGGTCGGCGGGCCGGGGGGCGGGTTCGGCGGAACAGCAGGCGCACCTCTCTCCCGGCGGCACCAGCTGCAGCTACCAGAGCGAGAGCGGAGAGAGCGACGAGGAGCACGTGGAGGTGGACGTGGAGACCAAGCAGGACGAGGAGGAGGAGGAGGAGGAGCGGGAGGACTTCGGCGTGCGGACGCTGTCCCAGCAGCCCTTGCACCTCCGCGGCCTCCCCGACAGCGCCGGCGAGAGGAGTAAAGGGCCGGGGACGTTCCCAGCCGCCGTCGTCGCCCCCGACAACTCGGACGACAAGCCCGGCCAGGCGGCTGTCACTCCGCCTGCCACTCTCAAGGTCCCAAGCCCCATCCATGCCTCGCTGGAGGACATGCCGTACAAAAATGTAAATATTCCCTCGCGGCACTTTAACTAATTATTATTTAAATGCAGCCCCGGACTGGGGGGCTGATCTATATGCATAACGAGATTGATAGCCTCAGCTCCCTGCAGACATGAAATATTCACAGCGCTTTGATCCCCCCCTAATAAGCAGACGTGTTTTGTTTAATGGCGACATTATGTTTGCTCTCTTTCTGTCACTGCCGCCTATTAGTCCTTTTAATCTCTAACCTGTCGACATGACATTAACCAGGGGAGTCACGGGCAGCCAGGAGTCACCCGCAGCTATTACAAGGGGGGAGAGGGAGAGAGAGAGAGAGAGAGGCAATTTAGCATCCTTGTAACACGCTAGGTTGAACACACACAAAGTTACTGTCTGTTAACGCCACTCAATTGTCCTGTTTTGTGACGGCGTTTTAAAAAGCCATTTAAGCAACGATAACAGGGGGAAGGGTCTGTGTGCCGTGCTGGACACTGCTGTTGTGATTCCCCAAGGACAATCGATTTAACTGCTCCGGTCAGTTCAGAGACAATCTTCGCAGGCAGCACCTCTCCCCCGCCCCGCCGACATGAATCAAGTCTAAGCAGCGCGTCTGATGTGCTTTATGTTCTCAGGTCCACAAGAGCCGAGAGGACGGCCTGCCCGCGTACGCAACCAAAGAAAGCACAAACCATTCAGGTGAGGAACATTAGCCCTAAGTGATTTTTAGGACAGTGTTTGCACACGTATTGTTTTCCCCTAGCCACACGAGTGGATCTCCTCTCTAAGCCAAAAAAAAAAAAGGGCGTTTTATGGTTAAGTTTAACGACACCACATTGGTGAAATGATGTATATCACTGTATATTGTTGTTTATTCATTTTCATATGGGGACAAAAGGGGGATGGGTAAATCTGTTGTTTGTCTTTTTCTATCTTTTATTTTCACGCTTCCACATAAGCTGGTTTAATGGTCCTTTAATACTCCTCTCCTCTCCTCTCTTCCAGACGAAAACAAAGAACAGACACATGTCTTCGGGTCTGAGACAGAGTCCTCCGGTCAGGAATACTGGCGAGATACTCCAGGTATGTACGGGGACCACCGGTTGGAAAATCCTTCTTAACCAGTAATGTGTTTGCAAAACGACTACATTTACAGCGGTGAGAAATTGTGTCGCTAACAGGCGGCACTCAAGGATTAATATAAGTGCACGCGTGAAATCAAACTATTCTTCAGACGCGCTCGCAAATGGAGCTGCTCTCCACCATGTCATTGGGAAACGGTCTCTGTGGGGAGCCATTACAGTTCAGGGACAATCAGCTCAAACAGGAGGAAGGTGACAATCACCATTTGAACAATATAAAATGGATGTAATTGCCTTTTTGTTGGCAAAATCTTCCATTACAAAGATCATAGCTTATTGCCTTTTATCTGTCAGAGAGACATTAAAAAGTGTTTTATGACATCTATGCCAACATTTATATTATCTAGCCGATAATGATCTCTCCGAACGTAATGTATAATATATTTGAAAAAAATTACATGAAACAAATTAAATGAAACCACCTTTGCCTGATTGCTAAATGTCTCCCAGGGCTGCCGGGGACGTGATTAGAAGTTCTGATTCCAAAGCGTCTAAGGCACTGTCTTAAGGAGAGAGTTCTGTTTCTTGGGAGAAAAATAATCTAATTTTCCATTTATGTAATGCAAACTGCCTTGGCTTTGACTATTCACGGTTAATTGACTGTCAAACGAGGTTGTTATCCTCAGGCACTGTCTGCAAATTTGCTTGTCAAATGAGACAGAGAGGAGGAGAGCGGGAACAAGCCTCACTTCCAAATGAGGGAAGGCATTGTGCGGCTTAAGAAGGCAAGACGTGAAATGAGCAGGTGGGGGGTGGGCTGGGGTGGCGTGGGGGGGGGGGCGATCAGATTATATACCCAAACGTGCTGGACCGCTTCATTTAAGGCATTCGATTTGCCGTGCGGCGCACTGAAGTCGGAGACAGAGGCGCGTAACCATCAAAAGAAATGCTCCAAGGATTTTTTTGTGTAATGACAACTCCTGGGGAGGCTAGACACGGAGACCTCTTACTGTCTCTGATTGTCAAACAGCCACGTATGAAACAGCAGCACTATAGCTGTGTGCTTGAGGACACATACTGGAGTGAGAATGTGTTCTTTGTTAGTAAAAGAGATTTATCTGTGCCTGAAAAATTGCTTTGTTTGTATAAAACTACTAGCTTGGGGGGGTTTGAAATCCATGGAGCTCTTCTTTTAAAAACATATCCTACTGTTGTCGTTTTTTGTATATAATAATTATGTGCAATTTGTCATTTTATTTGTGAAAAAAAATGAATCATGTTGTGAGTGTTAGTCTTCTTTAGTTTTACAGTTATTAAGTATTCTGCTTAATTCAGAAAGCAATGTTTCCTTGACATGTGACGACTATGTCTGTTCAATATAATTCACTGGTATACTTAGAGAAAATAGGGTTTACTTTCAGTAGAAGACCGACATCTACTCTTACATTCCTATGCAGTTAGGCTGACCCCTGTTGGCCAGTTTCTGAAATGCAGTTTGTTCAGTCTACAGGAGTCTAGGTCAAAAATCTGATTCAAAAACACACACCAGTTATTAGTGTAAATTCTTTCATAATTTCATAGCTAATGTTTTCCTTCCCATTTTTTTGTTGTGTGATTCCAGGAGAGCAAAATCAGGATTCACATTCACCGGTGACACTGAAGAAAGACGTGGAGAACATGGAGAAAGGTAAACACACACCTCCACACACACTCTTCACCACCATTTGATGGACAGCCTCAGATGTGTTTGTTGACTTGTATGGTTGCAGGGGCCTTGCGTCTGCTGTAGTCTTCTGGGGGGGAAGTGTGATTACTTAGTGTGGTGCACACCTCTCTCTAACGTGTGTTTTGTTTCAACCCCAGAGGAACTTCAGAAAGTTCTCCTTGAGCAGATTGATCTGCGGAGAAGATTGGAGCAAGAATTCCATGCGCTGAAAGGCTCGCCATTCCCAGTGTTCCGTAAGTTCCCGCTCTCATCCCTCAGAATCCCAACCACCCAACGATTTACCTCACACACTTAGCATATTTATGAAAACATAATATATTTAAAATACAACGCAATATAAAAAATATATATCTAACCATCCAACATATACAATATTATTATTCTATGGAAGAAAAGGACGCAATAGTCAACCTTAAAGTATAATGCATAATACTTGCAGCGCCTGGCCATAATAATGTGTGCCTAATAAGTGTGCTGTCTTACATGCCTAATAAGTGTGCCTAATAAGTGTTCTGTCTTACATGCCTAATAAGTGTGCCCTAATAAGTGTGCATAATAAGTGGGCCTAATAAGTGGGCCTATTAAGTGTGCCTAATAAGTGTGCCTATTAAGCGTGCCTATTAGGTGTGCTGTCTTATGTGCACTAGTAGCAGGTCTGTGTTGAGTGTGCTGTCTTATGTGCACTAGTAGCAGGTCTGTGTTGAGTGTTGGGGTTTTGCCTTACAGATAATTTCCAGGATCAAATGAAGAGAGAACTGGCATACAGGGAGGAGATGGTTCAGCAGTTACAGATGGTAAGAGAGCTCTCTCCCTCTCTCTCTCTCTCTATCCCTCTCTCTCCCTCTCTCTCTCCGGCGCAGCAGCGTCAGTAAACACAGACATGTCAAACACTTTCTTGTGCTAGTCACAGCCATACAAACAATATCCTCTACTGTTCACAACATAGAGCATTTCACTGAAGAAAATAAATAGTCATAAACGTATTATATTATATTATATATTATTGATCAGCCCAAAACTTTGGAGAGTATTTTATTTTTATTATCGAGACTACGGGTATGTTTCTTGGGTTGTCCTTAGTAGTAAAGCTCGGGAACGACTGTAATAAGCACACAAGGCAAAGCTTGTATATCTAGCGCACACAGGCAGACTTTAGCCTGAGGCGATATCTCTAGTAATCCTTTGTGTTCATGACACTGCGTCACAGTTTCAAATATCAATCACTTCTGCATCTGCATAGAGACAGTTTAGCGCCACGCTAGCGCCACGTTAGCAGACTGAGTTTGTTTACCGCGCCGTTTCAACATCATTACTCAAGAAGGGAGAGAAAATTACATTTGTGTGACGGCACTGAATGACAGATGGGACTTTTGCAGTCGCAGATGTGCCAGAGTTTAAAGTTTCAACGCCGGAGATTCACGAGAATCAGAAAAAACGTGAAGCCGAGTTGTAGCAGACTTTTGATTTCACATTTCAGTGGTAGACCGTCAGTTCTATTGACCCTTCATAAAACAAATATAACATAAAGTGGCACCTCGTTATAATCATCATTCTCATAATTAGAATTAGCAATAAAAATATCAATATCAAGAAGGGCAAATATTATTAATAATATGCAACTATCTATAAAGTAACTGTGAATTGTATTGTTTCTGCTCCCTCATTCAATGATGCTCTCTAATGGTTTCGTCCTGCTGTTCTCATCATAGATCCCCTATGCAAACATGCTCAGAAAGGAGAAGATTGGGGCGCATCTCAGCAAGAGTTAAATGGTAAGTATTTGAAAAATCACTATTAATAAAACAGTGCATGCATGCGCAGCCTTTTATAGAGCATAATCATCACAGTCATATTATAGTGTAATTATACTATACTGATATATTATACACCATTGTATTGTTAAACTGTACGTTGCTACCCTGTACTGTAGTTCTGTCAGTTAATTTTTTTTAACAAAACACAAATTATGAGTTTATTGAGAGCCAGTTCACCAGGTCAAATTCCTTGTTTGTTCTAACTTACTTGGCAAATAAAATCTGATTCTGATTCTGATTCTGATTATAACAGTTTTTTTTTTTATCCAGGTTCTTGGGACACCTCATGTGACACCAAGCAGCACATTCTGTGAAAATCCCTCAAACTGGAAAAGACAAAAGCCTGTGGCTATCTGTGAGCGCTGCCACACTGAAACAGAAGAGACCTCTTGAACCCTTACCCCTGGACTGTCTTGAAATGGTTGAAGTGGCAAAGAGAGGAATCAGTTGTTCCACGGAGCAGTTAAACACCCCTCAAGCAAAGCATCAGTAGTGTGTGTGTGTGTGTGTGTGTGTGTGTGTGTGTGTGTGTGTGTGTGTGTGTGTGTGTGTGTGTGTGTGTGTGTGTGTGTGTGTGTGTGTGTGTGATCAACCATGTATATTAGTCCTAAAAAAAATCAAAGAGGCACTGTTAAATTAAGACATGAACAATGGAAAAGACTCATCACTGGCACTCTGACCACACATTACTGTCTGATACCTTTTTTCTGACACTGATCCTGTCCGATTCAACACAAATGTGTTGTATGATGTGTAAATATTGAGGGTGGACAACAGGGGAACTTAACAGAAACATACAGCATCATCGTCAGTGAACACACAAGCAAATGGACATCCTTCTTTTCATTTTGCTTATTTCAATTGTTGACTAACAGTAAATATTAAATGAAGAATGGTATTATGAGCTGTTAATGCAAATGTATTTAAATATGTTCTTGTAGTTTCTCTACTATTTATGTGGATAATTAAAGTCTATACAATATTGAAACTGCAGTGTGTGTTCAAATATTTCGTCCTGAAACCACTCACAAATTGCTCTCAAAAATGAAAAGCTACACTCACAGAGAAGAACAAGTGCACGCAGAGCTAGATTTGCAGGTACGGGGTCAAAACACTTAAAAAAAAAAGATAATCTACACGGTTTTATAGCAACGATGTAGTAGTATTTTTGAGAAAGCTTCACATTCGCCGAGACGCCAGGGACCGGTCAGGGAGTGTGTGACGTGGGACGCTCCGAGCCTTCAGCTGCTTCCTTATCAAATTACATCACCACGTCACGTCAGAGCATAGTGCCAGCATGGCGTTCACTCTGTACTCCCTGATACAAACGGCTATATTATGCACCAATGCGATAGCCGTTTTGCACGAAGAACGATTTTTGAGTAAAAGTAAGTCTTCTGCATGTTTTTCACTTCATGGACGTTATATTTCGTATAGATAGTACCAGTCCACCAAGTTAACCAGGTGAACTCAACGTTTCCTAGCAAGCTAGCTCGAATAGCTATGTTAGCAAACAGTACTGAGGCACTCCAAAACAGTTACGCTAGAATGCGAGTGTGTTTATAAGCCAACAGACTGCTCTAACGTTTCAAATGGTTGAATAGTTAATCTGCCTTCTAATGTTTAATGCTATTAGGTATGGGCTATATCGTTACCCTGCTGGGTATCCAACTATCTGGGTAGCTAACGTTAAAAAACTAATCAGTAGCTAATGCCAGGCTCCTCAGTGGGTGGTGGCTCTCAACCATAATATGGGGATACTAACTAGCTTTCCAAAGCAGACGCAGGCCCATGTCAGTATAACTTTACAGGTGTATTACCACTTGAAAATGTAATCGATTATCTTGATTAATAACCGACAGTTGGTTGGGGAGCGGATCAAGGCATCGGTGGATTCGGTGATGAGCCGGGGGTTAAAGCACAGCTCCTGAATCTGGTTCGGTCGGTCAGGACAGTGATGAGAGGTAACATCCATGGATTCAAATGCCGTGCTAATACACTACTGTCAGTCAGTTGCTGTTCTTGTTATTATGGGTATTAACTCCGTGTCTTTTCAATTGCAGTGCCGTTAATTATAGTTAACGCGGTGTGTATTGTATTACTGCTGCTGTTTGGATGAGGAACTACCCCGGGAGAATTGGACAAAACGAATAAGATCTGCAAAGGAACACAAGGACAATTTCTTGTCGTCACGGTTGTCGGCACTCCGAAATCTCCTGGGAATTCTGAAGCGTCTCCACTCGAGTCTTATTTTGCACCTCGTTTTTTGTATCTCAACGGCAGTGAATGATGAATTGTCTTTTATATCCACACGTGTCTCACAGTATGCCAGTGTCTCTGTTTATATTTCATGCGGTTACAATTACACAGACAGCTAGGTTTTCTCTGAAACGCAGGAGGACTGAGAACTGCTTCTATCCTTGACACAACAAGGGGAAGAAAAAAAACAACATCTTTTCTATCCTGGGACATTGCCTTGAACACCGTTCCCTCGGTTTAAAATAAAGTGTTTCATTTGTCACCTGACATCTACTCGACCAGTTTACCACACAGATTTCCATGCGGATTTATTTTTCTGCTGAGCAGTTCAACTTCTGCCAGTCCGTGTGAAAGTAAAATTCCCCTGGAGATACACTGGGAGATCTGTCAGCTGGGAAGAGTAGGAGACGTTACTGTAAATGCACTCTGTACTCCTCCTCTGTCTGTCAGTATGCTTCCAGTAAGCTATAACCCAGAGCCATCCCCTATAGTTAGAGACACATTCATTACTGAAGGGATATCATTCAGATTGTGTTCTGCGGTGACTGGGTACAATGAAAGTGCTGTAAGTGTTCATAGTCAGAGTCCATAGTTCATAGTCTCGTCTCCTGTGTCCCGGTGCTCAGAGAGGCCTGGTTGCTGTTGTGCTCACGTGTTTCTTATGAAGTGGTTTCATCTTTTGAATATGAAATCATATCATGCCACTCATAACATGTCACCCATTATGTCCTTAATGTTTTAATAAAGACAACTGAACTTGTTTTCGGTTTGGCTTCCTGATAACAACATCGATGATCCTGTGAGACGCTGGGAACATTTATCTCATGAATATTGAAATGAATATTAAAAAGAAAATGTAAAGCTAGATATTCTCTATTAATTTAAGAAACCTGAAGGATATTTTTCAACAATTTCTTTGTTTACATTTTTATAACCTCTCTGAATTGGTGACTAGAAATTGGCCTAGACTGTTGGTACAGACATTGATTATCTTGACCTGCAACTAGTAGGAATACTCAATACAAATTAAATGAAACATGGATATAGTGAAAGTATTTAGCTGGGATTCTACAACATCCCTGAAATTGACAAATGGACTTTCATACTGTGTATGAAAAAAACTGGTTTATTAGTGTTGTGATAGAGAATGCAAACTGTAAAGTGAACCATCAGCCTGCTTTCAGGTAGAATTCAAATCCCTTCCTGATCCATCTCTGCCTCATTCCAACTTCAGTAAGTATGGACGACACCAGCAATCATGTGTGTATTAGTGAGGTTTAAGTGAGTATGGACGAAACCAGCACTCATGTGTGTATTAGTGAGTCTTCAGTAAGTATGGACGACACCAGCACTCGTGTGTGTATTAGTGAGGTTTCAGTGAGTATGGACGAAACCAGCACTCATGTGTGTATTGGTGAGTCTTCCAGCATATTCACTGTTGATTACAACCATATGGAGCACATTACTAATGTTCAACTTTGCCTTGAAGCTTACGAGACATTTTTATTAACAGGAGCTTAAGCCTGACTATAGGAGCCAGATATGTTGAATTATGACCATATGTTTATCAGTGAGATTGCAATAAAACCTAGATTAGTCTATCGTGGCCTAATCGCTTCAAGATTATATGCTTCAGACATTTTGAATGCAAGAGGTCAAGCTTTCATGTATGTGAGTCCTGTCAGACGTGGGCCAGTTAGCAACTAAATGCATATTCAACAAATGTATAAATATCTGTCAGATAGGCTACTGCTCAATTTAATAAGTAAGGCTTTCACGTTTTGAAATATGACAAAACTTAAAAAAGTGAATGAATGTCAAAGGTCCAGAACTCCAGATGCTGACATAAAACATATATTTTTTCCAGGGGGTTTGAAAGTTACATATATTTGTATTTTTAACAAAATGCTCAGAAATAAATGAAAAACAGCTTGCTTTAGCACAACAAGGAAATAACACAGAATAGCATGGTCATAACAGTGTCCAAATAGGCTTTTAGCTCTGATGATAAACCTTTCAAAATGTTTCAATCGATTAATGCATGAAAATACCTCTAAATGCGTAACATCTGCTTGTTATTAGTGGAGCACATATGTTTTTTTTCTTTTAATGAGCGATTAATCTGTTTATTTATAACCCTCTTACATGATTATCTCATAGGCTGAATCTGAAGCACTATGTTGTGTATTCTCTCTGTGTGTGTGACAAAAACAGCAGACGCTAAACATGAATAACTCAATAACACGAACACGAACACGTACCATGGGCCTGCAGAGCCGCTGTATCCAAACTTCACTGTGGTATGAACATTTCAATCAGAATCAGATTCACTGAAAGTTGAATTATCTTTGCAGGTCTAGTTTATTAGTAGTAATAGTAGTTTTTTTGTACCGCAATTTTTTCTTCTTCTACTACCACCTCCACTACCACCACCACCTCCACCACTACTACTACTTCTAGGCCTATTACCAAAATCCTATCTCCTAATGTCTCTCTGCTACGAAACATCTTCAACATTTTGAAGAATAACTCAGGCACTTCTCTAGACAACCCTCAGTCAGTTCATGCACTGTATTAAGGACCCCGTTACCGGCTAATAGGTGAGTCGGTCGGCTCTCCACTCAATGTATTGGGCCCGAACGTCACACATTTCGCGGTAATATAAGTTTGTTTTTCACAGAACAACTCACATATTTGTATGCATACAATGTATAAACTCGGTCTCCACATTAAACATTTTGTAAGCATACTTTAGCATTCGATTTTCACGAAATACCCACCATTAGCAAGGTAGCTTATATGGCAACACTGTTTCAGTTTCGCAGAAACAGCAGCCTACATGGGGGTTTGCTCCTCTGTCCTAAACGTTAACTGGAGGAAAAAACAGATTATTCTTCTGGTCGATTTATTTATTCTGTCCCTGATTTACTTACATGTCCTCATATGATATTGAGTGCAGCATTAACGTTAGCTAACGTATCGGCCTTAGTCCCTGGCTTCAGAATCTGCTTAAGTTCTCAGTTATTTGGCATCACTTTTTAAATAATATTTTGTTCATGTTTGAATAGAAGGGAATCAGCAAAGTCTTACGTTTTGGCAGATGTATTGCTGGCCATACTGTGTAATCCACGTTCGTTTGTGTTGAATAAGAGCATTAATTGCACTTAAAGAGAGACTGATTTGAATTTGAGGAGAAATCCAAATACGTCTAAATAATAGAGGATCACGAATGCAGTGCCCGTTAACTGACCTACAATATGGTGTTTGCGTTTCAAATAATCTTCAGCATTATGATCCAGTGATCAAAGCAGAATACATTTTAGCCTGTGCTTTTTTTTTTTTTTTTATCTAGGCTCCAAATAGTGTCATCTGTTGTTCATGATTATTGAATGTTTGGGATGCAGATGTGATTAAATGTTTTTACTTTAATATAAACATAGTAAATATTTCACAGTAAGGTCACCACCCAGAGATGTTCAACATGGGTGGTGGCACCATTTTTAATGTGCTGCGGTTTGATTGACAGTGGCTGCCATGGCGACCCGCCGGGCACTGAAGGCTGTTCTCATTGACCTGAGTGGCACTCTCCACATCGAGGATACAGCAGTGCCTGGGGCGCAGGAGGCGCTGGCAAGGTCAGTCACTCAAACACTCACGTCTGATTTTTACACAAAGCCTGAACCTACACTTTGATTTCTCAAGACAAGAAGCCTGTACTTTAGTAGCCTAGGTGCTATCCACAGATATCCAAGGGAGGACACATACAGATAGAAATGTCATCTTGCCTTAATGTAAGATAAAGTGTCCTTAAGATGGAAGTCTTTTAAGATGGAAAACTGGTAAATGTGAATGATAAAATACCCTGTCTCATAGTCATTCTTGTTTGACGGTATCCTGCTGGTTGCATTTGATGTTGACCAGGTTAAGGAGTGCCCCTGTTGCAGTGAAATTTGTGACCAACACAACCAAAGAATGCAAGCGGAACTTGCTGGAAAGACTCTGCAAGTTAAACTTTGACATCCAGGAGAAGGAGATCTTCACTTCACTGACAGCTGCCCGTAATCTGCTGGAGCAGAGGAAAGTGCGCCCCCTGCTGCTCGTAGAGGATAGTGCCTTGGAGGATTTCTCAGGTTGGCCGTTCTGGAGCAGTTTTTAGACTGAATAAAAGCATGTAAGAAAATACCAGGATATGCCCTCTTGGAGGAGATTATTTAGTTCCTATGACAACCTCATTGTGTTGTTGATGTGCCTCTTCATAAAGCTCTTACCCAGTCATTTAAAACTGTATTCGTGCCGACAGTTTGAATCTTCTCTGCTACATAAAGGTATGGATACATCAGACCCCAACGCTGTGGTGATCGGATTGGCCCCCGACCACTTTAACTATGAAATGCTCAACAAGGCTTTTGGGTAAACTCTTTACTTCAGCACTTCACAATCAGTTTGGTTTTTGATTACAGTGATTGGGAAATCCAGATGTGCAAATAATGGACAACAAATCAATCAGTTTAAATACAGCAAAAATAGTGACATCATAAGCCAGTGCACACCCTAGTTGTACAGGTGGGATTAAAACAGTGACATCATCAGCCGGTGCCACCATAGTTGTACAGGTGTGATAAAAACAGACACCATTGGACTGTCCAGCCCCATTTCTTCTTCCTCACATTATTTTCTCATTTCCTCCCTAGTCTGATGCTCGACGGCGCCCCCCTCATCGCCATCCACAAAGCGCGGTACTACAAGCGCAAGGACGGGCTGGCTCTGGGCCCCGGGCCCTTCGTGACGGGCCTGGAGTACGCCACAGACACACAGGCCACCGTGGTGGGGAAGCCAGAGAAGACGTTCTTCCTGGAGGCCCTGAGAGACCTGGGCTGCTCCCCAGAGGAGGCCGTCATGATCGGAGACGTGAGTGAGATATGAGACGAGTGAGAAGCCATTTGAGTGATAGAGTTAATTATTAGTTAGATATTAAATTAAGAAAAAAATTAATTATGTGTTCTATGCCTATACTTTGCTGTTGGGCTGTTCTACTTTAGTGCTTGTTATGTTTGTTTGGTGACGGTGTGCAGTGAAACATTCTGTTGTGTCTCTTAGTGACGGTGTGCAGTGAAACATTCTGTTCTCTTAGTGACGGTGTGCAGTGAAACATTCTGTTCTCTTAGTGACGGTGTGCAGTGAAACATTCTGTTGTGTCTCTTAGTGACGGTGTGCAGTGAAACATTCTGTTCTTCTCTTAGTGACGGTGTGCAGTGAAACATTCTGTTCTTCTCTTAGTGACGGTGTGCAGTGAAACATTCTGTTCTCTTAGTGACGGTGTGCAGTGAAACATTCTGTTGTTCTCTTAGTGACGGTGTGCAGTGAAACATTCTGTTCTCTTAGTGACGGTGTGCAGTGAAACATTCTGTTGTTCTCTTAGTGACGGTGTGCAGTGAAACATTCTGTTGTTCTCTTAGTGACGGTGTGCAGTGAAACATTCTGTTGTTCTCTTAGTGACGGTGTGCAGTGAAACATTCTGTTGTGTCTCTTAGTGACGATGTGCAGTGAAACATTCTGTTCTCTTAGTGACGGTGTGCAGTGAAACATTCTGTTGTTCTCTTAGTGACGGTGTGCAGTGAAACATTCTGTTGTTCTCTTAGTGACGGTGTGCAGTGAAACATTCTGTTGTTCTCTTAGTGACGGTGTGCAGTGAAACATTCTGTTGTGTCTCTTAGTGACGATGTGCAGTGAAACATTCTGTTCTCTTAGTGACGGTGTGCAGTGAAACATTCTGTTGTTCTCTTAGTGACGGTGTGCAGTGAAACATTCTGTTGTTCTCTTAGTGACGGTGTGCAGTGAAACATTCTGTTCTCTTAGTGACGGTGTGCAGTGAAACATTCTGTTCTGTTCTCTTAGTGACGGTGTGCAGTGAAACATTCTGTTGTGTCTCTTAGTGACGGTGTGCAGTGAAACATTCTGTTCTTCTCTTAGTGACGGTGTGCAGTGAAACATTCTGTTCTTCTCTTAGTGACGGTGTGCAGTGAAACATTCTGTTCTCTTAGTGACGGTGTGCAGTGAAACATTCTGTTGTGTCTCTTAGTGACGGTGTGCAGTGAAACATTCTGTTGTTCTCTTAGTGACGGTGTGCAGTGAAACATTCTGTTCTCTTAGTGACGGTGTGCAGTGAAACATTCTGTTGTTCTCTTAGTGACGGTGTGCAGTGAAACATTCTGTTCTCTTAGTGACGGTGTGCAGTGAAACATTCTGTTGTGTCTCTTAGTGACGGTGTGCAGTGAAACATTCTGTTGTTGTCTTAGTGACGGTGTGCAGTGAAACATTCTGTTCTCTTAGTGACGGTGTGCAGTGAAACATTCTGTTCTCTTAGTGACGGTGTGCAGTGAAACATTCTGTTGTGTCTCTTAGTGACGGTGTGCAGTGAAACATTCTGTTGTTGTCTTAGTGACGGTGTGCAGTGAAACATTCTGTTCTGTTCTCTTAGTGACGGTGTGCAGTGAAACATTCTGTTGTTGTCTTAGTGACGGTGTGCAGTGAAACATTCTGTTCTGTTCTCTTAGTGACGGTGTGCAGTGAAACATTCTGTTCTCTTAGTGACGGTGTGCAGTGAAACATTCTGTTCTCTTAGTGACGGTGTGCAGTGAAACATTCTGTTCTGTTCTCTTAGTGACGGTGTGCAGTGAAACATTCTGTTCTTCTCTTAGTGACGGTGTGCAGTGAAACATTCTGTTCTGTTCTCTTAGTGACGGTGTGCAGTGAAACATTCTGTTCTCTTAGTGACGGTGTGCAGTGAAACATTCTGTTCTCTTAGTGACGGTGTGCAGTGAAACATTCTGTTCTCTTAGTGACGGTGTGCAGTGAAACATTCTGTTCTCTTAGTGACGGTGTGCAGTGAAACATTCTGTTCTCTTAGTGACGGTGTGCAGTGAAACATTCTGTTGTTCTCTTAGTGACGGTGTGCAGTGAAACATTCTGTTCTCTTAGTGACGGTGTGCAGTGAAACATTCTGTTGTTCTCTTAGTGACGGTGTGCAGTGAAACATTCTGTTCTGTTCTCTTAGTGACGGTGTGCAGTGAAACATTCTGTTGTTCTCTTAGTGACGGTGTGCAGTGAAACATTCTGTTGTTCTCTCAGTGACGGTGTGCAGTGAAACATTCTGTTCTGTTCTCTTAGTGACGGTGTGCAGTGAATCATTCTGTTGTTCTCTTAGTGACAGTGTGCAGTGAAACATTCTGTTGTTCTCTTAGTGACGGTGTGCAGTGAAACATTCTGTTGTTCTCTTAGTGACGGTGTGCAGTGAAACATTCTGTTGTTCTCTTAGTGACGGTGTGCAGTGAAACATTCTGTTGTGTCTCTTAGTGACGGTGTGCAGTGAAACATTCTGTTGTTCTCTTAGTGACGGTGTGCAGTGAAACATTCTGTTGTTCTCTTAGTGATGGTGTGCAGTGAAACATTCTGTTGTTCTCTTAGTGACGGTGTGCAGTGAAACATTCTGTTCTTCTCTTAGTGACTGTGTGCAGTGAAACATTCTGTTCTCTTAGTGACGGTGTGCAGTGAAACATTCTGTTCTTCTCTTAGTGACTGTGTGCAGTGAAACATTCTGTTCTCTTAGTGACGGTGTGCAGTGAAACATTCTGTTCTCTTAGTGACGGTGTGCAGTGAAACATTCTGTTGTTCTCTTAGTGACGGTGTGCAGTGAAACATTCTGTTGTGTCTCTTAGTGACGGTGTGCAGTGAAACATTCTGTTCTCTTAGTGACGGTGTGCAGTGAAACATTCTGTTGTGCTCTTAGTGACGGTGTGCAGTGAAACATTCTGTTCTCTTAGTGACGGTGTGCAGTGAAACATTCTGTTGTTCTCTTAGTGACGGTGTGCAGTGAAACATTCTGTTCTCTTAGTGACGGTGTGCAGTGAAACATTCTGTTGTTCTCTTAGTGACGGTGTGCAGTGAAACATTCTGTTCTGTTCTCTTAGTGACGGTGTGCAGTGAAACATTCTGTTGTTCTCTTAGTGACGGTGTGCAGTGAAACATTCTGTTGTTCTCTCAGTGACGGTGTGCAGTGAAACATTCTGTTCTGTTCTCTTAGTGACGGTGTGCAGTGAATCATTCTGTTGTTCTCTTAGTGACAGTGTGCAGTGAAACATTCTGTTGTTCTCTTAGTGACGGTGTGCAGTGAAACATTCTGTTGTTCTCTTAGTGACGGTGTGCAGTGAAACATTCTGTTGTTCTCTTAGTGACGGTGTGCAGTGAAACATTCTGTTGTGTCTCTTAGTGACGGTGTGCAGTGAAACATTCTGTTGTTCTCTTAGTGACGGTGTGCAGTGAAACATTCTGTTGTTCTCTTAGTGATGGTGTGCAGTGAAACATTCTGTTGTTCTCTTAGTGACGGTGTGCAGTGAAACATTCTGTTCTTCTCTTAGTGACTGTGTGCAGTGAAACATTCTGTTCTCTTAGTGACGGTGTGCAGTGAAACATTCTGTTCTTCTCTTAGTGACTGTGTGCAGTGAAACATTCTGTTCTCTTAGTGACGGTGTGCAGTGAAACATTCTGTTCTCTTAGTGACGGTGTGCAGTGAAACATTCTGTTGTTCTCTTAGTGACGGTGTGCAGTGAAACATTCTGTTGTGTCTCTTAGTGACGGTGTGCAGTGAAACATTCTGTTCTCTTAGTGACGGTGTGCAGTGAAACATTCTGTTGTGCTCTTAGGATTCAAGAGATGATGTGGGAGGAGCTCAGAATGCCGGCATGAGGGGAATACTCGTCCAAACAGGTGAGAATGTCAACCTGGCTCGAACCCGACCGGACGCAATACTTACAGAGACCGTATGCAGCAGTTTGTGCACTTTTTGAAATATGATTTAATATGCAACTAGTACTGGTATCATCTTCAAAATAAATGTTCATGGTGTATGGTCATGTGAATGACAGATTAACACACCTATAGTACCCACTAGTTGCCTAGGCTATGCACTCTGCAGTTCTGTGATCTGGGTCGGACCAAACTGGTGAAAGAACCCTTCACAGCACGGCATCGCCAAACATATCTCCAAAAGACACGAGTTAATGCTAGTATAAAATAGGGGATATTGATTGAATGAATCCCAAAAGGATCTGTATGCCTATTTAATGAATAGGTGACAATCGCCACAGATTGTACGTCATGTTTGGTTATGTTCTGGTAGGATCTTAGGCGGTGCCTTGTCTTAAGAATTTCAGTCCCGTGTCTGAGCCTGTGCCATTTTGTGCATCTGAAAAATAAAAGACTTATGTAACTTGTAAGCTAGCAAGCCGTTTATACTTTATAATATTAAAGACATTACTTAATGATATTCTAATAATATACATTACTTAATGATATTCTAATCATATACATTACTTAATGATATTCTAATCAAATACAATACTTAATGATATTTTACTCAAGTACAACACTTAATGATATTTTACTCAAAAACAATACTTAATGATATTCTTATCAAATACATGAATTAATGATATTCTAATCAAATGCATTAATTAATGATCTCTGAGGTGAAGTCAATAGTAACTGACCTGTAATCCTTTAGCTGAGGAATAAATGATGTGATTTCTCTTCAGGTAAATACAGAGCTGGAGACGAAGGCAAAATCAACCCAGCACCGTATCTGACGTGTCAGAGTTTCCCTCAGGCAGTGGAGCACATCCTCCAAACCCTCCTCAAGCCTGAGTGACACACACACACACACACACACACACACACACACACACACACACATACACACCATCCTCCACACCCTCGCCAAGCCAGAGACACACACACACACACACCATCCTCCACACCCTCGCCAAACCAGAGTGAGACACACACACACACACACACCATCCTCCACACCCTCGCCAAGCCAGAGTGAGACACACACACACACACACACACACACACACACACCATCCTCCACACCCTCGCCAAGCCAGAGTGAGACACACACACACACACAGACACACCATCCTCCACACCCTCGCCAAGCCAGAGTGACACACACACACAAGCGCACACACACACACACACACACACACACACACACACACACCATCCTCCACACCCTCGCCAAGCCAGAGTGAGACACAAACACACACACACACACACACACACCATCCTCCACACCCTCGCCAAGCCAGAGTGAGACACACACACACACACACACACACAAACCTGAGTGCCATGTCCACTTAGTGGACACACCAGCAAGGGAAGCCGAGTGTGTACATATTCAAGGAAGTCCCAGAAGTCCACTGATTCCATGAGCTGGTGTGTGATCTCATTGCTCAGTGCACCCTCCGTCCATATACTCAAACCTCTCCACAGATGTGTCGTTATAATGTTGGATTTTGTGTGTGTCAAAATGTATTATTCTTCAAAGTGCATCACTGAGCAGAAATGGACAAATAAAAATATTGTATTTATTATGTATGCATCGTAATATCTTCTGTTTGGGATGTAAAAGAAAGCGTAGCTTGTTTTAGAATGATTTCAAAAGTAAGATTGTTCATCGAAGTTTGCTTGCAAGCAGTAAATTAAAATGACCGTGACAAACAAAACTGTGACAAATGCTGTGTGTCAGTCTTTGAAATGCGAGTGGGATTGTGAAGCCCAGTAAAAGGGTATTACATCTGGACGCCTGGGCGGCCGGTTCTCCGTCACACTGACTCGTACTCCCTTTCCCAAGCGCTGTATTTCTCCGTCAGGGTTCTGGCCGATGGTTTGGTGTGAGTGATGACCTCCAGGAAATCTGCTGTTGTTACGGTTTCCAGCTGGATGACCGGCATGTTGGAATTACCTGTGTGCAGACATTAGTTACTGTGATGGGAACACTCGACTAGCGCCTTGCACTGATTCTGTTTCTGCCGCCACAAGCTGGCACTAAGACACGCTGGCACTAAGACACGCTGGCACTAAGACATGCTGAGACATGCTGGCACTAAGACATGCTGGTACTAAGACATACTGAGACATGCTGGTACTAAGACATGCTGAGACATGCTGGTACTAAGACATGCTGGTACTAAGACATGCTGAGACATGCTGGTACTAAGACATGCTGGCACTAAGACATGCTGAGACATGCTGGTACTAAGACATGCTGAGACATGCTGGTACTAAGACATGCTGAGACATGCTGGTACTAAGACATGCTGGTACTAAGACATGCTGGTACTAAGACATGCTGAGACATGCTGGTACTAAGACATGCTGGTACTAAGACATGCTGGTACTAAGACATGCTGGTACTAAGACATGCTGGCACTAAGACATGCTGAGACATGCTGGTACTAAGACATGCTGAGACATGCTGGTACTAAGACATGCTGAGACATGCTGGTACTAAGACATGCTGGTACTAAGACATGCTGGTACTAAGACATGCTGAGACATGCTGGTACTAAGACATGCTGGTACTAAGACATGCTGAGACATGCTGGTACTAAGACATGCTGGTACTAAGACATGCTGGCACTAAGACATGCTGGTACTAAGACATGCTGGTACTAAGACATGCTGGTACTAAGACATGCTGGTACTAAGACATGCTGGCACTTAGACATGCTGAGACATGCTGGTACTAAGACATGCTGAGACATGCTGGTACTAAGACATGCTGAGACATGCTGGTACTAAGACATGCTGAGACATGCTGGTACTAAGACATGCTGGTACTGAGACATGCTGGCACTAAGACATGCTGAGACATGCTGGTACTAAGACATGCTGGTACTAAGACATGCTGGTACTAAGACATGCTGAGACATGCTGGTACTAAGACATGCTGGTACTAAGACATGCTGAGACATGCTGAGACATGCTGAGACATGCTGGTACTAAGACATGCTGGTACTAAGACATGCTGAGACATGCTGGTACTAAGACATGCTGGTACTAAGACATGCTGAGACATGCTGGCACTAAGACATGCTGAGACATGCTGGTACTAAGACATGCTGGTACTAAGACATGCTGAGACATGCTGGTACTAAGACATGCTGAGACATGCTGGTACTAAGACATGCTGGTATTAAGACATGCTGAGACATGCTGGCACTAAGACATGCTGGTACTAAGACATGCTGTACATCTCACCTTCTTGGTGGTTCTCCAAAGCGTCAAAGATTTTCCGAACGGGCCTCATGGCAGCTTCCTTGCACACCAGTCTGATATCCGAGCCAGAATAGCCCTCCGTCTCCTACAGTGTCAAGAGAAATAACCTTCTCTGTTACCTTATTTCCAAAAGAATTATCTTTGCAACCGACTTTAAAACTCTTCAATGTAATATGGCAAAGGCAGTGGAATAACTCTTTTATATCATGAAGCAAAGTCAGTGGAATAACTCTTTAATATCATGTAGCAAAGTCAGTGGAATAACTCTTTAATATCATGTAGCAAAGGCAGTGGAATAACTCTTTAATATCATGTAGCAAAGGCAGTGGAATAACTCTTTTATATCATGTAGCAAAGGCAGTGGAATAACTCTTTGATATCATGTAGCAAAGGCAGTGGAAAGACTCCTTCACACTCCTCAGTAACCACGGCTACAACTTAGCCGGGGGTGTACATCGGAGTCCAGTCGGACTCCAGTCGGACACAGGAAATCTAGATTTTGGGGAGTCACATGAATCTGATCTTCGATTTAAATCGGACTACGCTCGGAAACTGGACACATGTGTTCGCACTGATTGTTTATCTGAAAGTTGAGTGATTGAAAGTGATTAATTGGAATGCCTCTTATGCAATTACACATCCTTATAGTAACCATGAGTATGGTTGTATGGAGTATGGTTACCATATGGATCATCTGTTTACTTGGACCAACACAAACATTACAGTGACAGTTAATATCAACACATGATAGCCTGTGGTAGCTTAGGATGAAGACTGAACAGAAGGGTTAGAGACTGTGATGGGTGGGGAGCTGACCTGAGCCAGTGTGTGTGATGGGTGGGGAGCTGACCTGAGCCAGGGTGTGTGATGGGTGGGGAGCTGACCTGAGCCAGGGTGTGTGATGGGTGAGGAGCTGACCTGAGCCAGGGTGTGTGATGGGTGGGGAGCTGACCTGAGCCAGGGTGTGGTACTGGAGGTCAGTGTGAGGAGCTGACCTGGGCCAGGGTGTGTGATGGGTGGGGAGCTGACCTGAGCCAGGGTGTGTGATGGGTGGGGAGCTGACCTGAGCCAGGGTGTGTGATGGGTGGGGAGCTGACCTGAGCCAGGGTGTGTGATGGGTGGGGAGCTGACCTGAGCCAGGGTGTGTGATGGGTGGGGAGCTGACCTGAGCCAGGGTGTGTGATGGGTGG
>NC_137926.1:1682943-1702943 GCF_963457725.1 Sprattus sprattus | reverse complement strand
GTGTGTGTGTGTGTGTGTGTGTGTGTGTGTGTGCCAAACACTGACCTGGAGGTCCGTACAACAGCAAGCCCTTCCATGGGGACAGGATGCCCGTGAACAACTGAGGATACTGAAGAAAAACATAAAGCATTACACCAGCTGGGTAGATTTAAAGATATACTTCACCACACACACACACACACACACACACACACACACACACACACACTGGGTTTAAGCTCTTCTACACCACACATACACCAGCTTTAAATCGGAGTTAATCCAGAGTTAAATCTATACTTCACCGCTCATACACACACTGGGTAGAGTTTAAGCTATATTACACCACACATACACACACATGGGTAGAGTTTAAGATACACTGCACCACACATACACACACTGGGTAGAGTTTAAGATACACTGCACCACACATACACACACTGGGTAGAGTTAAAGCTATACTACACTGCAAATACACACACACACACACACACACACAGGGTTCAAGCTATACTACACCACACACACACACTGGGTAGAGTTTAAGATACACTACACCGCTCATACACACATGGGTAGAGTTTAAGATACACTACAACGCACATACACACATGGGTAGAGTTTAAGCTATACTACACCACACATTTGGTTGACTAAAGAGAACTGTACTTGCTTTATGAATGTGATCACTTAACTAAATAGCTCAAAGACTCTATTATATGCAAGTGCAGGATAGATTATCATTTTTAAAGAGTTCTTTATAGGGGCGAACATAAAGTAAACAAGAAGGCAAAAGGACTGTTCTATTTCATCCTTACTGACCGCTAGACGGTGCTTCAAGCACTGGATGATCCATCTCGCGCATGCGCAGGTTCGAGGACTAATACCAAAATTGTCACGTCGTGACCCCGATGACCCCCGGATAGTTTATATCTTCCGGTGGGGTCAGGGAAACTGTTCCTTTCATCTTCTCGCTACGCAGGTTTGGTGTTCGCTAAGAAGCTAAGGAAGCTAAAAAAGCTAAAAAAAAGTTTGGTGCTTATCCTGTCCTGTGCCGTTGGCCTCGCGACACTGTCGGAGCCGTGAACTTCTCACCCTCCAGAGGCCGCACCGACTGTGGGATAAGTACCCTGGTTCTCTTATTATCGCTGGTTACAACTTTGGCATCGCCTGCGCGTGCCAATGGGTTGCATGGCCGTAATTACTCTGTTTGTGGTCAAGTAGCGTCTTCGCCCTTCCCACCACTAGACAGCCAGTTACGTTGCTTAACCAGCTGTTGCCGCAAGAAGTTGGTGATCGTAGTAATTCCCTAATTCTGCCCACCACCATTCATTGTATTGCGGTTACTACGCTACTAGCGTAACAATTCCCTGGGGGAATTATTGTGTTAATCGCGGTGACGGCTGCTTCGCCCTCTCCCACCACCATTCATTGTATTTGCGCTACGCTACTAGCGTAACAACTCCCTAGGGGAATTATTTGTGTTAAGTGTGGTGACGGCTGCATTCGCCCTCCCCCACCATTCATTGTGTTTGCGAATACTATGTAGACGCTCCTCCTACTAGCGCTCATAGAGACGCAGTTACAATTCCCTAGGGGAATTACTTGCGTATACTACATGGCTAAGATAGACTTGAAAATTCAAATCAGTAACCAATTGAGCAGGCTTAGCCCACTGTGTAAGTCGCCGGTTACTACGCGAGCGACCAGGGTTCACATCCCGCCTCCGGCACTTCAAAGTGAAAATGTACATATTTGTAATTCATTTTCAAATCGCTGGTATGTTTGGTAATTGGTGAAGGCTTGCGTGTCCGCGTGTCTCCCACCGTCCATACTACACTGTTGTGTATTGCGATTGTTACGCTACCCCCACTGGCCCAGTCTAGCGGTGGAGTTGGCAGTAGATTGCTTTATTGTGGCTAAAAGAGATTGATTGTCATAGTGGTTGTCCCACACCCATAGCCACTGGAAGGACGCGCTTTCGCTTCTTCTTCCAGTGCTCAGAGGAAACGCAATCGCAATTCCGCTAGCTGAATTACTTGCGCATGGTGAACAGCTATATCACTACAGTTAACTATTTTCTTCAGTGATGCTTAACCCACCTGACATGCCATTGGTTACCACGCCAGATATCATGGTTCGCGCCAGCGACCTGGGTTCGCACCCCACCTCCGGCGCCCTGGCACTAAATTGAATCCTCAATTGAATTGAGTCAGATTCATTAAAATAAGTTCTCCCTGCAATATTTGAGGGAAAGCCCAGTATTATACTGTTATTCAGTTCTGTGTGTGGCCATCCACCCTCTCCTGGTGAAGGCAGTGTGCTCGCTCCCCGCTCCCAGCACAGGTGTGGTCTGTATCAACCAGCTGATCAATTCAATTATATAGTGCTTCTCTAAATACTCGAAGACACTTTACAGAGTAGTCTGGCCTAGGCCATACATTCAGACAGTCATACCATGTTATGCATGTATTGGTGGCTGTTGGCCTGCAAATATTTTGTCGGTAAAGGCAGCGGTTCCTGCCTCCCTCTCCCGGCATCTATTCTGCATCTATATCTATTCTAGATCTATTCTGCTTAACCCATTGAGTGTAGCCATTCCCATCTCCTGGTGTGGGCAGTGCTCTCGCTACCCGCTCACAGCACAGGTGTGGTTTGTAATTGTTGGCCTGAGAATATTGGTCGGTGAAGGCAGCGGTTCCTGCCCCCTCTCCCGGCATCTAGTCTACACTGTGTAGCTCATTGTGCGTGGCTATCCACCCGCTCCTGGTGAGGGTAGCGCTCTCGCTACCTGCTCCCAGCACAGGTGTGGTTTGTAGTTTGGCCTGCAGGTATTTGTCGGTGACGGCAGCGGTTCCTGCCTCACTCTCCCGGCATCTGCTCTGCACCGTGTAATTCGTTGTGTGTGGCCATCCACCTTCTCCTGGTGAGGGCAGTGCTCTCGCTAACCGCTCCTAGCACAGGTGTGGTTTGTAATAGTTGGCCCGAGAATATTGGTCGGTGAAGGCAGCGGTTCCTGCCCCCTCTCCCGGCATCTAGTCTACACTGTGTAGCTCATTGTGCGTGGCTATCCACCCGCTCCTGGTGAGGGTAGCGCTCTCGCTACCTGCTCCCAGCACAGGTGTGGTTTGTAGTTTGGCCGGCAAATATTTTGTCGGTGAAGGCAGCGATTCCTGCTTCCCTCTCCCAGCATCTATTCTGCATCTATATATATCCTATATTTATGCTGATTAACCCATCGAGTGTGGCCATTCCCCTCTCCTGGTGAGGGCAGTGCTCTCGCTACCCGCTCCCAGCACAGGTGTGGTTTGTAATTGTTGGCCTGAGAATATTGGTCGGTGAAGGCAGCGGTTCCTGCCCCCTCTCCCGGCATCTAGTCTACACTGTGTAGCTCATTGTGCGTGGCTATCCACCCACTCCTGGTGAGGGTAGCGCTCTCGCTACCTGCTCCCAGCACAGGTGTGGTTTGTAGTTTGGCCTGCAAATATTTTGTCGGTGAAGGCAGCGATTCCTGCTTCCCTCTCCCAGCATCTATTCTGCATCTATATCTATCCTATATATTATGCTGATTAACTGTGAATATTGTCGGTGGAGGCCGCGGTTCCTGCCTACCTCTCCCTGCACCTAGCCTATTCTGATTGTCCCCATTATGTTGGGACCATTATCCTCTACTGAGGCTAACTACTACCGTTCTCTCTCAGTGGTGCGTGGGTTGCAGACATGGTGAGCAACCACTCTTGTGCGGCCTGCATGGCCCTCTGCAGGTGGAGGGTGGCCATGAGCGCTGCCCCTCTTGTCTCTGTGTCGAGCACCTGAGGGCAGGGTTTTCAGACAACCCCTGCATGAATTGCAGCTACATACCGCAGGCAGTGAGGGCGGCTAGATTGGCTGGGGCAGAGCAGCTGTTGGGTCTGTCACCTGAACAGCTGACAAGAGGTTGCTAGTTCGATTCCTGTCGAAGCGCCCTTGAACAGACACTGGACCCCTGATTGCTCCTGATGTGCAGTGTGCAATCAGTGTAAATGTAGAAAAGTGTATACATTGTATGTCGCTTTGGATAAAAGCGCCTGCTAAATGACAATGTAAATATAAATTACCCCGGCCCAGCGATGCAATCAAGCTATGCCGATCCGACTTAGGCCTGGAAGGCCTGCGGCTGCCCCACGGCGCAGCTCGCAGTCACAGGTCCACCCAAGGGGTCACACGGGGCCCACAGCCTGTTCAGCGGCAAGCGCGGGCCTTCAGAGTCCAGAGCGACAGCCCTCGGGCCAACCTCACGCTTCGTGCGCAGCCCATCGTCCCCCCAGAGCCCCTAGGGGCGGGGGGGCCAGGCGCTGAGGCCCAGTGGCCGGCCGTCTGCGTTCCCAGCTGCAGCTCAGCTACTGGGCTGCTTCTATCAGGGACCCGGGGTGCTTTCCACCTAACCCACTGATGCCGACTTCAGTTCCGACGCCGGCCCCCAGCCTATGGCCGGGTCAAAATGACCATCATGAAGACCCGGCGAAAGCCCGGGCCCTTACCCAGGAGCGGTCCACCCTCCTGGACAGGGGTGCCATTGAGCCGGTAGACCCCCTGACACAACCTACTTTCTAGTATCAAAGAAAGAGGGCGGACTCCGTCCCATCCTCGACCTGAGAGGCCTCAACAGGCTCCCGAGGGTCTTGAGGTTCCGCATGCTGAGCATGGCAAGGGGCTCTGCGTGCAAGCACCAGGGGGTAGTGGTTTACGTCAGTAGACCTCAAGGATGCCTACTTTCATGTACCCATAGCGCCACACCACAGACGGGTTCTGCAGTTTGCGTTCAGGGACATCACCTCAGTTCAGGGTGCTCCCAGTTGGCCTCTCCCTTCCCCACGTGCCTTCATCAGGTGTGGGGCGGCAGCCCTCTCACCCCTACAGTCGCAGGGCATGACAATCTTGCCGTACCTGGACGACTGGCCCCTTGTGCCCCGTCCCCGGCTCAGATGGCCCTGGACACGACGCATCTCCTTCAATTTAACAAGGAGCTGCCTGGTCCAATCGCAGATCACACTCTTCTCAGGGTGACTCTCGATTCAGTGGCCATGAGGGCTTGTCCATCGCCACGGCGATTGTACGACAGCCTACACCTTCTTCCCAGTTCAGGAAGGCAGGCAGTTGCGTTACGCGGAATTCTGCGCCTTCTAGGGAAGCTGACAGCAGCTGCTACTGTGGTTCCCCTAGGCCTGCTGTCGCTACGCCCCCTCCAGTGGTGGCTTCACAGTTTTCATCTGGACGCCGAGCAGCACCGGCACAGGAGACTCAGGGTGTCACCTTGTTGATGCTCTGGGGCTGCGGGCTGTGCACAGGGCACTGCAGGCTTCTGCCCTTCTTGGAAGGCCGACACGTGCTCGTGCGGTCAGACAAGGTTTCGACCGTCTCCCATATCAATCACCAGGGAGTTGCGTTCCGCCAATCCCGTTGATTTTTCCAACTCTACAGGGAGTTCTCCAGCAGGGCCACAGACTGCTGCTGGTAGCCCCTTCTGGCCAGGGAAGACGTGGTTCCCACTTCTGTGCAGGCTGCAGCGCGATGCCGCTGCGCCTCCCCGACAGGAAGGATCTCCTGTCTCAGTTACAGGGTCGGATATGGCATCCTGACCCTCATCGGTTGCAGCTGTTGGTCTGGCCCCGCAGGGCCCAACCCACTGCTGACAGATGTTTGGACGTTGTCCGTAATGCCATACTGAATGCCCGGGCACCCTCTACCCGGGCGCAGTATGAGAACAGGCTGTTTGCCGCATGGCGAGGGCCCAGTGCATTGCGTGGTCCCTAGCGCCTTAGAGTTCCTCCAGTCACTCCTGGATGGGGGCCGGTCCCCGGCTACCTTTGGGGTGTATGTGGCAGCTATCCTCCCGATATGCTCTGGTGGATAATGACACGGTGGGGAGCCACAGGTTGGTGCCCCCCTTTTTTCTGAGGGGCGCACTAGGGCTGCGCCCCCCACAAGCACGGCGCGCCCCAGCATGGGATCTGCACCTTGTGCTTGATGCCTTGTGTTGTCTCCTTGAACCCCTGGCTCAGGCAGAGCTAAAGTGGGTCTCTAACAAGACGGCTTTCTCGTCGCTGTCGCATTGGCGAAGCACGTTAAAAAGCTCCATGCACTGTCCATGAGCGGCCCCTGTTGAGGTGGAGTTTGGATGGCCCAGGGGTTACCCTGTGGCCGAATTCAGTTTCTTCTGAAGGTTTACACAGTCAACCTCAATCGACCTATCCACCTGCCGCGACTTATTCCCCCTGAGGGGGAAGACAGTTTGAAATGACTGTGCCCTGTGCGGGCCCTGAGGGCATATGTGGCTGTGACCGCAGGTATTCGGCGGTCGAATCAGCTTTCCTCTGCTATGGTGACCCTAGGAGGGGCTCTGCTTTTTCCAAGCAGCGACTGTCCCACTGGGTGGTGGAGGCCATCACCCAGGCGTATAAAGGAGGTGGGCACCCCCTGCCATCCGGGGTGAGGTGCCACTCCACCAGTGCTGTCTCGAAATCCTGGGCAGCCTCGCGGGGCATTCCCCTGGAAGATGTCTGTGAGGCAGCGTCACGTACATCACCTAGTACCTTCTCAAGGCTCTACCGGGTGAATGTTGCCACTCCTCAGCTGTTGGCTGTGATCCTGTCACCTATACAAAGGGGAGGTGGGCACCCCCTGCTATCCGGGCAGAGGTGCCACTCCACCAGAGCTGTCTCGACGTCCTGGGCAGCCTTGCGGGGCATTCCCCTGGAGGATGTCTGCAAGGCAGCATCATGTACATCACCTAGTACCTTTCCCAGGGTCTACCGGGTGAATGTTGCCACTCCTCAGCCGTTGGCTGTGAGCCTGTCACCTAGGCATGTAAGGATGTGGGCACCCCCTGCCATCCGGGGTGAGGTGCCACTCCACTAGAAGCTGTCACGACATCCTGGGCAGCCTCGCGGGGCATTCCCCTGGAAGATGTCTGCGAGGCAGCGTCATGGACATCACCTAGTACCTTCTCTAGGTTCTACCGGGTGTATGTTGCCACTCCCCAGCCGTGGGCTGTGGTCCTGTTGCCTGACTCTGCTGCTTCCCTCAGTGAGGTAAGTGTTGGAGTTCTTCGTGACTTTGTTGGTATACGTCATCCAGTGCTTGAAGCACCGTCTAGCGGTCAGTAAGGATGAAATAGAACGAAAGTTACGTATGTAACTACGGTTCTATGAATCACTGGATGACCGCTAGACCGTTCTGTCACTCAGAATCCTCGTGCTCTCGCGAGAAGATTGTGTAGGAACAGTTTCCCTGACCCCACCGGAAGATATAAACTATCCGGGGGTCATCGGGGTCACGACGTGACAATTTTGGTATTAGTCCTCGAACCTGCGCATGCGCGAGATGGATCATCCAGTGCTTGAAGCACCATCTAGCGGTCATCCAGTGATTCATAGAACCGTAGTTACATACGTAACTTTCGTTTTAGGCTGTTGGGGTTTCCTCACAAAAGAAAAGAAAAACCTTCATAGAAGCTACACAAATAATCCTTCATTAGGTTCTGAGCAGAATAAGGAAAGATTTTTAATTATTTTAGATTTTTTTTAAAAGATTTTGTATTAGGTAAAACATAACCCTTAAAAACCATAGAGACTGCTCTTTTTCAGAGAGTGTAGAGAAAAACAAAGACAAGCACCAACAAACGCCTCCTGGCCCCATCAGTTAGGGGGATTTTGATGAGGGTTTGCAGAAAAGCACAGAGAAGGATCTGTCCCATTTGTGTGCTTGACCTACGGCCGAGACAGAACGCTCCCTTGCACTCCCCACTGGCAGGCAGCGAAGACAAATAATGTTCATATTTTCCTAGTGTCAGGATCTGGGACACGGTATTACCTACCCTCACGCAGCACCTAGTGCCCTACACCCTATGGGAGGAGGGGGCTTGATGGGACTTGTATTGGGTGGTATTCAAGTATGGATTTAATGTCAGGGGAAGAAATAACACAGGCCTTGTTTCCTGGAACCTTTCCTGGAGACGTATTCAGAATCGAAGGTGGGCGTCAGCTTGAGAAATACCACAGGATTCGGCAGCCACACACCTTAATAGGGTAGACGACCGCCTCTTTGACTAATCGCTTAGCCGCCTCCAGACCTATAATGTCGTCCCATCGCACGTTGGGGTTGTGTAAATAGATGTCCTTTAGGGGAGACAGCAGAGAGATGGAGCTTAGACCTGCATTAATACACATTCCCCTCTCTCACACACACACACACACACACACACACATTAATACACATTCCCCTCTCTTTCTACTCCTCACCCCCCCTCAACCCTCTCTCTCTCTCTCACACACACACACACACACACACACACACACACACACCCCTTTATGAATACACATTCCCCTCTCTCATTCTACTCCTCATCCCCCCCCAGCATCTCTCTCTCGCACACACACACACACACACACACACACACACACACACACACACACACACACACACACACACACACACACACACACACACACACACACACACACACACAAGCACAAACACAGAAATACAATATAAACCATATTTTGGCAATCTCTTCATTGCTAGCTGGCGTAAAACATGCAATTGACAAACACATTATTTTTATGAGCTTTACAGTTGCAAAGGAAGGGGGTTGTGCTCAAATGTTTATTATGAATAGAATCAGCATCGTGTTCCTGTTGCTCAACTGGTCTGCTAACACAAACATCCCTGTTGAGGTCGTACTGTGCTGTTCATCTCTGGATAAAGAAGCTGTTTGCTCAAAGGCATACGTGTGAACATAACTGCAGTGGTCTAGTTCATCTCTGGATAAAGAAGGTGATTGCTCAAAGGCATACGTGTGAACATAACTGCACATCTCTGGATAAAGAAGGTGTTTTCTCAAAGGCATACGTGTAAACATAACTGCAGTGGTCTAGTTCATCTCTGGATACAGAAGGTGTTTGCTCAAAGGCATACGTGTAAACATAACTGCAGTGGACATGGTATGCTGTGGCAGCACTGTCCTTTTTACCTAAATGATTTAATGTCAGCATGACAGATGTTTGTGTAATAGTATTTCTATAGTATACTATAGTATAGATATAGTATATATACTATAACACAAAGTATTGTGGCGTGCCAAAGCGTAGTTCCTGTGATTCTGTGTGTTCCATGTTACGTCTATGCTTGATGTTCCTATATATGAATTTCTATTATTCCCTTATATGTGTTCCTCGTGGATAAGCGTCTTTGTCTACCCTTTGCCCTGTGTGTCTGCGTATAAGATCCCTGCCATCCTGTCCCTTCAGTATCGGTCCTGAATGCTGTGTGTCAATAACACAAGAAGACGTCAATGACCAGCCTTTGAGTTGCTCTGTCATTACAATAGAAGAAAAAAAACATGATCCTAGAATTCAAATGAAATCCAGCACAGTCTGGTATGATGCTCTCTCTCTCACACACACACACACACACACACACACACACACACACACACACACACACACACCGTCTAGTATGATGCTCTCTCTCACCCTGCTGATGACTGCAGCCAGCTCTCGCATCTCTCCATTCATTCCACTCAGGCCGATGGGTTTGAGGAGCCGCTCCTGCAGAGAGCAACGGAGACGTTAATGACAGAGTGGAGGACACCTGTGTCTGTGGGACACCGTCTGATGAAGAGAGCAAACCTACTGCTGGGTCGGCATAGTAACAGAACCAAACCTACTGCTGGGTCGGCATAGTAACAGGACCAAACCTACTGCTGGGTCGGCATAGTAACAGGACCAAACCTACTGCTGGGTCGGCATAGTAACAGGACCAAACCTACTGCTGGGTCGGCATAGTAACAGGACCAAGCCTACTGCTGGGTCGGCATAGTAACAGGACCAAACCTACTGCTGGGTCGGCATAGTAACAGGGCCAAACCTACTGCTGGGTCGGCATAGTAACAGAACCAAACCTACTGCTGGGTCGGGATAGTAACAGGACCAAACCTACTGCTGGGTCGGCATAGTAACAGGACCAAACCTACTGCTGGGTCGGCATAGTAACAGAACCAAACCTACTGCTGGGTCGGCATAGTAACAGGACCAAACCTACTGCTGGGTCGGCATAGTAACAGAACCAAACCTACTGCTGGGTCGGCATAGTAACAGAACCAAACCTACTGCTGGGTCGGCATAGTAACAGAACCAAACCTACTGCTGGGTCGGGATAGTAACAGAACCAAACCTACTGCTGGGTCGGCATAGTAACAGGACCAAACCTACTGCTGGGTCGGCATAGTAACAGGACCAAACCTACTGCTGGGTCGGCATAGTAACAGAACCAAACCTACTGCTGGGTCGGCATAGTAACAGGACCAAACCTACTGCTGGGTCGGCATAGTAACAGGAGCTGTTGGGTGGGATGTCACTGGCCGCTCCCTTGATGGCGTCCTGGATGAGCATGCGGTAGTCTATGATCTGACCCTGGGAGAGAACACACACACGCTTACACACACACACGCTTACACACACCCACGCTTACTTGTTTACATGCAGTTTTTCAAAGTATTGATTTTAATAATATATGTTCAAATATGAGACATAGAGAGATACTGTAGAAGAATGGGCTTTTGGTTGATTGAAATATACAGTATATACTGTATATATATACATAAGTATATAGAATTCATGAATACAGTAGAATCAGGCTATAAAAACATTGAAATATATGCTTCTTAAAACTGCATACTTATAAATGGGTCATAGAGAGAATATATTCTTCCATTCTGAAATGTGTCTCACCTTCTTCGTGTGATTCCCCTCGCCTGCTCCGTCCCTGACGGCTGGAGACACATTGAGGCCAAACTCTGATGTTTCTGGAGCGGAGGAGGAATGGCCGTTCTCCTGTACGGGGGGGACACGTGAGTCAAGCTCAACCACACTGACAATACAACACTGACACCTCAAAGACAGCTACAATACCACCCTGTCACCTCAAAGACAGGTACAATACCACCCTGTCACCTCAAAGACAGCTACAATACCACTCCGGCAGCTTCACAGCAGTCACAGTAAATGACTGGGCAGGGAAATGTCAGGTGTTGAATGGTGAAAGGGAGAATATGAGAGCTGACGTACGTTATGGACTTTACTCGAGTCCTTGACCGTGGCCTTAGACTCCGACTTCTTAAGCCCACTTCTGGCCGAGGAGCAGTGGGGGCCGTTTATTCTTGGCAGCGGCAAGTTTCCACCGCATGGGGATCTTAAGCCCGTACACACACACATGCACACACACATGCACACATACATACACACACACATACACACACACATGTACACACACATGCACACACGCATACACACACACATGCACATATACACACATATGCATACATTTATATGTCCAACTATACATACGCATATACATTATCTATAAATATATGGTAGTATAACGTAAATAATACAAATTATATACAGATATATTTCCTTTACCTTTTTTTGCCACAACTTCTTGCCATCCTCTCACTTTTTTCTCCTGGATGACCAAAAAAAGAATGTGTATCTGCTATGCCTGTAGTTAATCTTGCAGTGATAATAAATCATTATGAAATCAGGAGTACCGGTATGTTCGTTACCTTGTTCAGGTATTTTCTTTGTTAGCTTTGGATACTTCTGGAACTTAATGAAGTAAAAGCTTTCATACTCCATAAGAACTGTATCCAAATCCACATTGTCACAGACTTCAAAACGCCGTAGTCCAAATCTGGTCTCTTTGTCTAAAGAGTTGGCAGTATCTACATAGCTTAAAAAAAGAAAACACAAGCTACATATGTATTGGATAGTGTATAACATTACTTTGGGTAAAAAACGTGTGCTTACCCCTCTTCAGTGAGATGATGGTATATCAACACAAGCAACTTTCTTCTTCTAGCCTCCACTCTCAACACCTCCTAAATACAGAAAATGACAAATAAAGGATTTTAATGTTAATGTCATTTTGTTGTCATTCCTATAGATGGCACCAAATACTCATTTTCGTCATCCTCGAAATGTTTCGTCACTCGTTCCTCTTTTGCTATCATGTGACAGATTGCCTAGGTAACGCAGGACTGTGGTGGTGTCTATCCAAACATCTAATTCCATGCTAACATGCTAACGGTAACAAATAGCAATTGCAAATTCTCCCGTTGAACTTACCAGCTAAAAGCACTTTGGGCTAGACCTGGGCCGTGTTATCAAGGCATGAATCCTTATGTCGTTTAAACATTTCGCCAATGTAAACATTATGACATTATGCGCAACTTAAATGCATGATCAACCTCTCGTTAAGTAGTTCGGATGCTAGTCATGGAATTGTTAGTTAGCATAACATGGCTGGTGAAGGCATGTTGCCTCAAAACAAAAATGAAGTCGAACGACTCCGCATTCAACACTGTTTGTAACATTACTGCAGTGAATCCACTTACCGCTTCCCTGGCTTGATTGGCTGTTTTCATGGTTTGATAGGAAAGTTCCATCTTGTTTGTCCAAACTGCCACAGGTGCACAGCCTCAGATCTGCCTCGCTTCCAAAATGCCCCTCTCTGATCTCGTGGTAATTGGTGCTCAATTACCCGAATCCATTTCGTAACAGAAGGTGTTTCTTTCCAATGTTCCATAGAGTGTGTGTGTTCTTTACAAGACATGTTCCTAACAATTATATAAATATGATTAGTTCATGACAAGAACTTAGAGAAAGGCTTAAGTATCACAGACACCTTTGAATTGGAGTTGTATTGTCATATTTTATTATGTCAGCATTGTAAACTCATAGACAGTATATTTATTTTTTCCACGGAAAATGTTCCACAACTAAGTGGCGAAGTACTGCCTTTTCAGATTGTCTCTTCGTCTCCCAATAACAGTGGAATATTACGTGTAAGTGCAGAAATGAACTTAAGACAATAAAGTTTTACTGAAATTTAACACGGGAAAATAAACATGCATGTCTGTCCATACGTACAATATGCACAATAATACACGGACATGTTGCATTCTCCCTTCACTTTGAACAGGACATTTATAGGAACTGTCCCCACCACCTAACCAAATGTTGGTATTCAACTAGATAAACAACTAGATTAAGACTGTAGTGCATCTCCATTTATTGGTCAGATCGTTCCAGACATTATCTCCCAAGGTGTTGAGAACATGCAGGATTGAAATCATGACTGTTCATTTTTACAGTACAACTTTGCAGTGAATGTAGCCATTAATACAGACACCTACAGCATTAATACAGAATCCAACCTGAAAATAACACAGATTTTAACAACCCATGACTACACAGACATTTCAACAATCTGCGAACAATAATGAATTAAATTCCTTTCCCGGGCAAATGGGTGATCAAGGGATTATAAAAAGGTTTAACTTGCAAGCTGAAGAGACAGTCCCATACCCACTGAAATCATAACAGGAAAAACAAAGAACCCAAACAGACTAACAAACAAACAAACAAACACGCTTGGATTGTTTACGTCAACACCAATTCCTCTCTGAGTGTGTGGCACATGATGGTTTGTCATGATACTGCACAAGTTCTAGATCTCATATCACATTCCTAGTTACAGCAAAAATTGTGTAGATTCTGAAATAGAAAATACTAGAAATAACTAGTAGCGGAAGTTGCAGACTTCTATTTAACCGTGTATGGACAGATTGGTCAGTATTTTAGTGTTAATTTTGCATCACAACAACCTGTCTAGCTGGCCTTTGAAGGCCTAGGATAACTTCAGCCAGTCATCATAAGTGCCTCACAGATAGCCTGCCCCACGTAGGACGGAACACAGACACACACACACACACACACACACACAGACACACAGACACACACACACACACACACAGACACACACAGACACACACACACATCAGAAGATCCCAGCCTCTGTGAGGAAGGTGTGTGCCTCCAGGAGGATCCCCTTGGTGTACACCCTCACACACACACACACACACACACACATCAGAAGATCCCAGCCTCCGTTAGGAAGGTGTGTGCCTCCAGGAGGATCCCCTTGGCATACACCCTCACACACACACACACACACACACACACACACACACACACACACACACAAACACACACACACACACACATCAGAAGATCCCAGCCTCCGTTAGGAAGGTGTGTGCCTCCAGGAGCATCCCCTTGGCGTACACCCTGACGGTGTAGAACATGGTCACAAAGTCCTGCGTGCTGAAGATGGTGTCGGCCAGAGCGAACCCCAGCGTGGACGGGATGAAGCCTCGGCCGTACTCCACCATCCACGTCCCCGCGCTCCACTGCACCGACGTCGCCTCCCCCGGCACGTGCACTATGGTATCGCCTAGCAACAACAACAACAGGACGGGATATTAACAGACACATAGACACACACACACACACACTGAACAATCTCTGCAGGATCTGGTGAGGGTTTGTTGTGAACACAGAAAGAGGGGATGCCTGCCTGCAGAGCCCTGGAATCTCTTCCTCACACACACACACACACACACAAACACACACACAGACACACACACAGTGAACACAGAAAGAGGGGACGCCTGCAGAGCCCTGGAAACTCTTCCTCTCTCTCTCACACACACACACACACACACACACACACACACACACCAATCTGTCAGCAGTCTTTATCATTCTAGAACATCCTTTGATTCCTTGTATCTGGTCGAAATTACTTTTACCTCACTGAAAGAGACGTGGTGACTCACCAGGGTAATACATCTCACTTTTTGTGGTCCCTTCCTTCCATTGCCTAAAGTTCCCAGAGATGATGGTGTCTGATATCTCTGCCCAATAACGGCCTAGGATAGAGAGATTAAAGGATATAAGGAAAGGGAGACAGAGAGATAATAAAAGGCCTCAACAGACAAAAAGAGTGTACAAAGTCCTGAAACTTTCACACCTCAACTTAAAAGTCCACAGAAGCTTATTAACATGATTATTACATGTTTGATACAGAGACATATACTTGTAGTATTGCTATAAGTCAGGGTGCAAACTTAACAATGACATCTGCAAGAAATGGACACAAAAAAGATAAGAGATACCATCAAGAACCAACCAAAGTAACCGCCATTATGAAGCTACTCTATAACCTAAACAGTTTCATCTCATCACAAACACACAGTGATCCATCGAGGACACCCACCTGAGTGTCCCCCGGTGTCCACGGCCGTCCCGAAGAGCAGGACGTACTCTGTGAGAGAGGCGTGGAGGAGACACATGGAGCCCATCCAGCCCCCCGCGTTCACAAACACCCACTGCAGGTCCTCGTCCTCCAGGATGTGCCCGGGGTACCGCTTACGCAGCTCCACCACCACCTTGGCAAAGGCCTGTTCATGGTCCTGACCTGTGCCAGGTAAACAACAACAACAACAACAACAACACATCTTCAAACTGCACAATGAGGAAACAACAACGACAACACATCCTCAAACTGCACAATGAGGTAAACAACAACAACACATCCTCAAACTGCACAACGGCTCTTTGTTGGACCAGGTTTTTGAAGCTTTCACTCCTTAAACATTTGGTGATCGCCTCGTCAACGTCTAGTGCGAAAGGGGGCTTGGCGTCATGTTCAAGGGCACCGATGGTTAATAGGATCAGGGCAAGCAGAAGCCAACTCTCAACCCAAGAGGTCAGGAGTAACACCATCCCTCTTTCACGACAGTTCAGAGAAGGAAATCAGCCAACGCATTACACAGTCAGCTATGAATGGGTACACAGAATTTTAGAACATGCGAATATGGAAAAATTAGCTCTCATATCGCAACACTTGAACCAGTCTCTACTGGGCAACTGGTGTATGTGCGTCTGTTTCCAATAAATCCTTATAAAGGCAGAACATTTGAAGGTTTCAGATACGACCTCGAACATAGTCCCCGGTTTGAAACTGGAATGTGTGAAGCAATGACCATTGCTCTGTGAACCTGACGTAGCTGATATGACATGTTAAGGTCAAGGGTACCAAGGTAACATGTCAGGGTCAAGGGTAACAAGGTAACATGTTAAGGTCAAGGGTAACAGAAGCAAACTTGTAGCCTCCACGTATGCAACTTGTTTCCAAGAGGCTTTTCTACACATCTGTATTCCAGTGTAGAATGTGGGCATTTATAGATTCACATGAAGATGGTCATTCGCTCTAGTTATACACTATGTGCTTTAGCTTTTCTAATGCTCTTCTACCGGTAACAACGCAATTTAATTCAATGCTATGTTCTTTTCTTTGTCTGTTGCTTTTATTTATGTAAATCATATTGAATTGGCTCTGTGTATGAAATGTGCTACTTACACTAACATGCCTTTGCCTTTGACCTACTAACATGGAACTTGTTAATGTCATGAACTCTTCTGAAGTAACAGTGATGATGCACTGTATGACAATTTGAGAATCACAATGAACTTCGTCGAGCTGTCTGGGATAATATAAGTGAGCACTGCAATCAACTTCATCGAGCAAAAAAGGGATTGGAATACACTGCAACACTTCAATACTTGAGATGTGACGTGAAAGAAAAAGATTGTTCAGACATTTACAATTCTGGGTGGGCTACAGGAAACGTGTAAATTTCACATTTGCACATTTAATTTCAATGTGTTTGATTCCACTTACCCGCATACTGTTTAGCCAAGTTAGCTATGTCTTCTTTGGTAAACACATACTGTTTGTTTACCATCCAATATCTCAGGTACTGTACAGCCAAAAATACAACTCCACTTGCCACGACGAGTTTTAAGAATTTGTTAGTCAAAGACATTGTTGAGCTCACAAAAAGTACGCATGAAATGACAAACAACTTTAACATAAAACACTGTACCACCTGGCTCTGTTTCAGACTGCGCGTTACATTCAGTCCCCCATGGTTTGCTAATACTGTCTAAAAGCTAATTCCAACTAGCATGGTTCGATGGGAAACTTGGAGCCCATTTTGACCAATAGGAAATTGGCAAAGCTATCCGTTAAGCCAATGAAAACCTTCTCAAGAAAATACTCACGAAAAGACGTGCTTGAAATAGTCCGTAAATGTTAACTTCATGTACGTCATCAAAGGTATAAATGTGCAACTCATTGATACCTTTACTTTCAGAGTTCGAAATTGTTGCGCTTCAGAAAAACATTGATCAAACTACTAATTTTAGAAATTTCTATGCCAAATCTGACACTAAACTCAACACAATTTGAAGCACTACATGGGCAAAACAATGATCAAAAACGAAAATTACGGTACTATATATCTGCGTCTTTTTAACGCAACCGCATGACCTACAATGTATTTCCAGTCTTTCTATGGTGGCCGCACCACGCCAGTCCGACAGATGTCTATGATGAAAACAGGAAGCATTGTAGTTTACCCGTGTTGAGGAATACTTCTGACTGGGGTTTGACGGTGCAATGGACAATGCCAACAAACTCGTGTTTGATCCCAAAGGTAGCGCTGTCACAATGTAGTCATCTTCGTTTTGCAGTTCTACAATGTACCAAACACTCGTGTTGTCATTGGTTTTGCATTTGTCGAAGGGTAACGCAAAGTTTCTGTGGTTAGGTTGTAAACGCGCGTTGTAAAATGTTATGCAAAGAGCTTGTTATCAGTAATGCTATTTCATATTTTAACTGAGCCATTGAGCCTAGCTATTTTCTTGCCATCTTGGCAAACACAACTCTGTCAAAAATGACGATCCCAATGCAATATTAAGAACTTCTCTGGTTGTACTATTTATAGGTATTTGTTTGAGTTAAATGAATGTTTTTGTTTTATTCTGTAAACTACTGACATCTCTCCCAAATTCCAAATAAAACATGTTGTCATTTAGGAAGCAACCTGACCACTCTGCCCGTAAGGCCAGATTTAAACCCTTCATTTCCTCACTTAAACTTTTCTGTCAGCTCTTTTAGCATGGTCGGTGGATGTTGGCAGGTCAGCAGTTATCTTTTAATTCCAGCTACTTATGAGGTATTACTTGCGGTGTTGTGTCACGGGAATGGAATGGCTGTCATACATATTAAGGTGCTGATTTAATAAAAAAAGTGGAGTGTAGAGTCGAAGTGGTCTCTTATTTATTTTTCCAGAGCTGCATGTTTTATTTTCGGGTCTACAAACGCTGCTGTCTTGTCTTCACACCACATCCGTAAGGTGGCACTCGTGATCGTTTGTCTGGCGCATGCTCAGAAGGTTTAGTGCTGAAAGGTTCACCTTAATTGATAAATCAGTTTTGAATCCTGTATGACAATACATGGGGTTACATTATACGGTTGGAAAGTGAGGCTTTGACTTGGCAAGAAGCAGGAAGTAAAAAAGAACAGTAGAAAATACAGTTAGCCAAGAACTGATCAGTAGGCCTACATTGATATATCATTCGTCATTAATCCAAGCAGCAGACTGTGGTATTATGGAATAATAGTGTAAGGGATGCTTTTATTTTGTAGTAACAGGATGTGAAGGGAGACCTGAGTTAGTTCTGAGCAGGAGGCCTGTAACATGCACATTGGTGTACTGCTGTTGTAACAAAAACTTGACACAGACCAACTTGCTTTGAGTCTAGTAGGCTTGCTCATACTGACAGTGATATGGTCACAGCTCATAGGATACAATTTCATGTTGGTGATAGGGAATGATGAGACAATTCAACCAACTCCTGTTTTTAGTCGGTGAGACCCCAGATGTGTGAGATCTCTAACCATACCGCCGTGTGTCAGCGAGACTCCAGAGGCGTGAGATCTCTAACCATGAGACTCCAGAGGTGTGAGACTCCAGATGTGTGAGATCTCTAACCATGAGACTCCAGATGTGTGAGATCTCTAACCATGAGACTCCAGAGGCGTGAGACTCCAGATGTGTGCGACCTCTAACCATACCGCTGTGTGTTGGTGAGACTCCAGAGGTGACGGATCTCTAAAGCCTAATTTATGCTCAGAGGCGCAAGAGGCCCTTGCAAGCCCCTTGCGCGTCTTTTCACGTCTTGCGTGCGTCGGGCGATTTTTCTAGACTTGCGCCAAAATTTAAACAACATTTACGTAAGCCTCGCAGCCTGCAAGGCTGTGATTGGTCTGCTGGTCGGTTGACTACGTCCTGTCTGGATGTCTATAACCCATCGTAAAGAACCGAAGTTGGTTTGAATTGTTTATTAACCCTAACCCAAGTAAAGGTTTGAAAATATCTTCAAGCTTCAGACTAAGGAAACTGTTTTCTATCTGCCGAGCAAATGACAGGCTCATAAACAAAAACATTAATGTGAATTCAACTTTACTCCACCTATTTTTCTGGACGTGAATTGCTTTGCAACACGGGCAACCTTTTGCGCCAGCCTTTAGGGAGCATGAATCGCTATGAGTACATTTACACAACAATGTGACACCATTAAAGAAGCATGCTGGCCCCTTAACCAGGGCAACGCAGACGCTGGACTCCTTTAAAGCTAGACTTAAAACTTTTTTATTCAGGAAGGCATTTTTTGGCCTTGTGTTAAATCTTTTCTGTTATGCTTATGCTAATATTTAAATTTGTTTTTACTTTTATTGTATTATTATAGTTAATTCCTAATATGTAGGCACTCTGAGATTCTTTGGAATAAAAAGTGCGTTAAAAATCAAATTCATTATTATTATTTATTATTATTAACCATACGGCTGTTTTCCTCAGAGCACCAGCACCTGCGCTTCAACCCCCTGCGTGGCTCCTGGGTGCTGGTGTCCGCCCACCGCATGAAGCGCCCGTGGCAGGGGCAGGTGGAGAAACCTCCGGAAGACGACGTGCCGCGCCACAACCCCAGCAACCCCCTGTGCCCCGGCAACACCAGAGCCAATGGAGAGGTAAGAGTTAAGAACAGAGCTCATACCAAGAGCCAATGAGGGAAGGGTTAAGAAAAGAGTTCATACCAAGAGCCAATGAGGGAAGGGTTAAGAACAGAGTTCATACCAAGAGCCAATGAGGGAAGGGTTAAGAACAGAGTTCATACCAAGAGCCAATGAGGGAAGGGTTAAGAACAGAGTTCATACCAAGAGCCAAT
>NC_137926.1:1675443-1677943 GCF_963457725.1 Sprattus sprattus | reverse complement strand
TTCGTTATTATTCCATGAGGTAGCTCGATGTTCTTTTTGTTATTATTCCATGAAGTAGCTCGATCTTGCTGAGCAGCTTTTATGTTGACCCCTTGCTCCGAAGCTGTCAGGGAAAGACTGTGGGCTTAAAGCGCCTCCATTTTGGTAGTGAGACCTCATTTATGGGTCCCTGGCAAGACTGTGAATCAGCATGAAGGCATGTCTTACATCATTAAGGGCAAGACTGTGAATCAGCATGAAGACATGTCTCACTTTATTGGGGCTTTGAGGGTTTTTTGACGTGACTCTCCTGTACCTGGTTCAAACTTTAGTTCAGTGTTTAGGGGCCGCACGATTAGCATATCTGTGTGCAGCTAAGCTCCTTCTTACGTACACACACACACACACACACACACACACACACACTTTAGGAAGGACTCAGAAAACATTAACGTGATGGCACTTCCTGCGTAACTGAGAAACCCCTTAATGCCATGCAGAGTGTGAGGAGGGTAGTGTGTCGGGGTGCGGGGGGGTTTGACCTCCGTTGTTGTCGGTGGAAATGGATCCCTCTGTGAGCTGAATATATAGGCTGAGGAGAGGGAGACACACTGGGAAAGAATAAAAGTTTTAAAGTTTAAAAGTCTTCATTGGCCAAAACAGAAAGAATACAAAAGGAGCTACCTCGCCCTGTGTGTACGTGTGTGTGTTCAAGCGCTCTGATGTTGGGTATCTGTGTGTTCAAGCGCTCTGATGTTGGGTATCTGTGGGTATCTGTGTGTTCAAGCGCTCTGATGTTGGGTATCTGTGTGTGTTCAAGCGCTCTGATGTTGGGTATCTGTGTGTTCAAGTGCTCTGATGTTGGGGATCTGTGTGTTTAAGTGCTGTGATGTTGGGGATCTGTGTGTTCAGGCGCTCTGATGTTGGGTATCTGTGTGTTCAGGCGTTCTGATGTTGGGTATCTGTGTGTTCAAGCGCTCTGATGTTGGGGATCTGTGTGTTCAAGCGCTCTGATGTTGGGGATCTGTGTGTTCAAGTGCTCTGATGTTGGGTATCTGTGTGTGTTCAGGCGTTCATCCAGTGGGGCCCCGCAGGCGTCCAGGCATTCAGGGTTCACCATCACCACGAGCTGTCACAAAAAAAGGCCAGAGTTGTAGAGAGCATAGCTCCATCAGAGCAGAGACACGGGTAGGGAGGAACATGTGGAGACCATGCATCTATGCATGACTTTGTCTGGTTCTCTTTCTCTCTCTCTCTCTCCCTCTCTCCTTCTCTCTCTGTCCCTCCCACTCTCCCCTAATCTCCCTCTTTTTCTCTCTCTCCCTCCCACTCTCTCCTTATCTCTCTCTCTCTCTCCCTCTCTGTGTCCCTCCCACTCTCTCCTTATCTCTCTCTCCCTCTCTCTCTGCCCCACTCTCTCTCTCCTTCCCTTCCTCTCTGTCTCTGTCTCTCTCCCATCCTCTCTCCTTATCTCCTTCTCCCTCTCCCTCTCCCTCTCTCTCTCCCTCTCTCTTATCTCCTTCTCCCTCTCCCTCTCCCTCTCTCTCTCCCTCTCTCCTTATCTCCTTCTCCCTCTCCCTCTCTCTCTCTCCCTCTCTCCTTATCTCCTTCTCCCTCTCCCTCTCCCTCTCTCTCTCTCCCTCTCTCCTTATCTCCTTCTCTCTCTCTCTCTCTCTCTCTCTCTCTCTCTCTCTCCCTATCTCTCCCTCTCTCTCTCTCTCTCCCTCTCTCTCTCCCTCTCTCTCTCTCTCTCTCACTCTCTCTCTCTCTCTCTCTCTCTCTCTCTCCCTGCCTCCCACTCAGTGAGTAGCACTGTGCCATGCAGACAGGCAGTGATGTTAAATACATGAGGATGTTGCAAAGCTTGATCCAGGATAAGCTCCAGGGCGGCACAGAAGAAGAAGAATATTCCAGAGCTATCTGGGGGATGTCTGCTTCTCTGGCTCATGTGAAGGAGCAGGAGTTTGGATGAGTGTGTGTGTGTGCCAGTGTGTGTGTGTGTGTGAGTTTGGATGAGTTTGGAGGTTGCAGAGAATTCTCTCTCGGGGAGCTGATCTGGCTGAGGTGTTTTTCGTCTTCAGATGAACGCACAAGTGCTTAATCTTTTAATCTCTCTTTCTGTCTCTCTCTGTCTCTGTCTCTCTTTCTGTCTCCGGCCAATTCTCCTAGCCTCCTACCAGCTGCATTCCCCCTCTCCTTCTCCCTTCCCCTCTCTCTCCCTCCCTCCCTCCATCTCTCTCCCTTCCCCTCTGTCTCTCTCTCCCTCCCTCCCTCCATCTCTCTCCCTTCCCCTCTCTCTCTCTCTCACCCTCCCTCCCTCTCTCTCTCTCTCCCTCCCTCCCTCCATCTCTCTCCCTTCCCCTCTCTCTCTCTCTCACCCTCCCTCCCTCTATCTCTCCCTCCCTCTCTCCCTCCATCTCCCTCTCCCACTTCCTCTCTCTCTTTCACCCTTCCCCTCTCTCTCCCTCTCTCTCTCCTTCCCTCTACCTCTCTCTCCCTCTCTCTCTCCCACTTCCTCTCT
>NC_137926.1:1660443-1662943 GCF_963457725.1 Sprattus sprattus | reverse complement strand
CCCCCATTGGGTTGGAGTTTTAACACTAAAAGGTCTATATCCCTCGTCCGGGATATTTTTATTTTTGAGTTTTGAACCCATTGAACCCTTTTCTAATATTATTGCTGAGGTCTTCTAGAATAGAAGCATATATTCCATTTGTGCATCAATGTTTTTAGTTAAGCAAAATGTACAAAAACATCAAGGCATGTCAGACAACTTAGAAAAGTCTAAAAGGCCTTGGACCTTAGAGTGTTAAACATTTGCATGCACTGAGAGTATATGCCAAAGCACATGCCTTCCAATCCGTCTTCTTCCCACAGCAGAGGCAGGATGGCCGTAGTTGATGTACCTTACTGAGTACACACACTCACACACACACACACACACACACACACACACACACACACACACACACACACACACACACACACACACACACACACACACACACACACACACACACACACACACACAGGCAGGATGGCCATAGTTGATGTACCTTACAGTCACAGTAATGGGAATGTCTGGGCCAAGCCAGGCATGTAGTGCCAACTGACACACACACACACACACACACACACACACACACACACACACACACACACACACACACACTGACAGACAGACACACACACACACACACACACATACACATACACACACACACACACACACACACTGACAGACACACACACACACACACAGACTGACAGACAGTCACCCACAGAGGCACTCAGTGATGCATCACCGTATCATCACTACTGATTTCCTCTTCCCCGCATGGACGCAGGTGCAACCATTCCCCCCGCTAGCCGCGCCCGCTAACGACCAGCGCCCACCTGTTCTCAGCCAGAGCCATAAACACACACACACACACACACACACACACACACACACACACACACACACACACACACACACACACACACACACACCTGTACTACAGAGCCATAAATGTATGAATGTGTATTGCGTACGTTATTGTTAACGCTAGCGGTGTTCGCTGGCCCATTTTCATAATGTCAACACGGCGGTGGCGGTGACTGCTGCACTGTGGGAAGACGGAGTGAGGCGGTTGTGAGCTGTGACAAATGATTGACAGCCTCTGGGCGCCCCAGCGCTGATAGCTTCCCCGAGATGGGAGTCTATCTGCAGTCAGCAGCAGTCACAACTGCAGGGAGGAAATAAATAGTCTGAATGCTGGAGTTCAGAGGGGGAGATGGAGAGAGAGGAGAGAGCGAGAGAGGAGGGAGATGGAGAGAGAGGAGAGAGAGACAGAGGAGGGAGATGGAGAGAGAGGAGAGAGAGAGAGAGGAGGGAGATGGAGAGAGGAGAGAGTGAGATGAGAGAGAGAGAGAGGGGAGGGAGATGGAGAGAGAAAGAGGAGGGAGAGAGATGGAGAGAGAGAGAGAGGAGGGAGATGGAAAGAGGAGAGAGAGAGAGGAGAGAGTGAGATGAGAGAAAGAGGCGGGAGAGAGATGGAGAGAGAGAGGAGGGAGATGGAGAGAGGAGAGAGATGGAGAGAGAGAGGCGGAAATAGACATGCAGAGAGGTAGAATGATTGTGAGGGAGTGAGAGAATGAGAGAGAAATGACACGGGGAAAGAGAGAAGGAAGGCAGGTAGAAGGTAGAGAGAGACTATAATAGATTAAATAACACAATACTAAATACTATATAGAGTATATACAAATATATAATAAATACATATATAGTCCAATTTTCAGCTTTGCCCAACACATGGTCGTCTAATGGTTAGACGGAGACCTGGAGAGGCCTACAAGCCAGAGAGTCTTGCACCTACTGTGAAATCAGACTCATCAGAGAAGACGAACTTAGAAGAACCTCCAGTCCGCTTTTTCAATCCTTATGGTCTTTTACAAACCTCAGCCAGGCAAAGTACAACGTTGTCCCGGAAGAAAAACTTGCTTCCTTTTGCTCTGACAATGTTCCCCAACTCTGAGAAGTGTTTTTTCCAGCAGGGCAATGCTCCATGCCACACAGCCAGGCCAGTAAAGGTGTGGATGGAGTACCACCAGATCAGGACCCTGATATGGCCAGCCCAATTTCGAGACCTGAATCCCATAAAAAACCTCTGAAATGTGATCAAGAGGAAGATGGATGGTCACAAGCCATGAAAAGAAGCCGAGCTGCTTGAATTCTTGCACCAGGAGTAGCATAAAGTCACCCAACGGCAATGTGAAAGACTGGTGGAGAGCATGCCAAGACACATGAAAGTTGTGATTTTAAATCAAGGTTATTCCACCAAATATTGATTTCTGAACTCTTCCTAAGTGTAAGCATTAGTATTGTGTAGTTTAAAAATGAATATGAGCTTGTTTTCTTTGCATTATTCGAGATCTGAAGACACTGCATCTTTTTTGCTATTTTGACCAATTGTCATTTTTCTGCAAATTAATGATCTAAATGACAATATTTTTATTTGAAATTTGGTAGGAATGTTGCCAGTAGGTTATAGAATAAAACTAAAATGTACATTTTACTTTAACACATACCAATA
>NC_137926.1:1623083-1625583 GCF_963457725.1 Sprattus sprattus | reverse complement strand
CCATCATCGTCTGCCATGTTCACACTGCCCCCCCCCAGTATTGTCATGGGGCATTGTTTTGGCAAACCCTCAGGGAAGGCTCGCTTCACAACCAAAGCCAGAGAGGGTTTATTGCCACGTTTAAATTCTTTAAAAGGCTTGACTGGGTGAGGCGCGGGAGTGGGTAAGTGCCGTGTGTTTGTATCTGTGTGGGTGTGTGTGTGTGTGTCTGTGTGTGTGTGTGTGTGTGTGTTTGTATCTGTGTGTGTGTGTGTGTTTGTATCTGTGTGTGTGTGTGTGTGTGTGTGTGTGTGTGTGTGTGTGTGTGTGTGTGTGTGTGTGTGTGTGTATGTGTGTGTGTGTCTGGTGCTGGAACTTGACATAGGGGACGTAAGCAGTGTGACTTTAAACGCAGTGTGGCTTATGGAGTGTGTTTTATCAAGCATGGCATGGAGTGTGTTTCATGACACGGCCTCTCCTCAAGGATTCTGATGGAACTGGAATTATTGTTATTATTATAGATGTACTGCTCTGTATCTACATCTCACTCTAAATGTGTACTAGGTCTGTCTCTCACTGAGATCCAATGCAAATGACATGTGACCCTCCCCCCCCCCCCCTCTTCCTGCTAGAGGCCTTGTGTCCGTGCATCCCCATCCCCCCATAGGTGACCCTCTCATTGCATCCCCCCCCCCCCTTCTCTCACCTAAAAGGGTGTGGCCCTTCCCCTCTCCCATTGTACTGCAACCTGAATTGTATAAATGGGATAGCATCCTGCTATCAGGTTAGACTTTCCTTGAACCAACAACCAAGAGGGGTCTCCACGCTGAAATACAACCTCCAGAAAACTGACTCTGCCTCCGGTCCATTCTTCAACTTTAGCGTGCTTATTAATATTCTATTAATTCTTTCAAACGACACAACACACACATGCTGGTCAAGGCATCCCACTGTTTCTATTCTCATTTGGGGTGTGTGTTTGTGTGTGTGTGTGTGCGTGCGTGCGTGCGTGTGTGTGTGTGTGTGTGCGTGTGGGTGTGCGTGTGCGTGTGCATGTGTGTGTGTGTGTGTGCGTGTGTGTGTGTGTGTGTGTGTACCTGTGTGCATGTGTGTGTGTGTGTGTGTGTTTGCGTGTGTGTGTGTGTGTGTGTGTGTGTGTGTGTGTGTGTGTGTGTGTGTGTGTGTGTGTGTGCAGGAGAGGGTGGTGGTGGAGAATGCAGACTGGCTGGCTGTCGTCCCCTACTGGGCCACCTGGCCCTTCCAGACGCTGCTGTTGCCACGGAGACACGTCCTACGACTCACAGACCTCACCAGCCAGGAGAGAGACAGTAAGGACCTCAACACACACACACACACACACACACACACACACACACACACACACACACACACACACACACACACACACACACAAATGAACATCCACACCTTTCCCCTCTCTCTCACACACACACACACACCGAAATGAACATCCACACCTTTCCTCTCTCTCACACACACCCTTTCTTCTCACATTTCTTCATTCTTCATTTGGACACTTTCACACTTTTCAATTCACCAAAGGGCTCTAGATATTCACACACACACACACACACATACAGACACCTTCAGACACACACACACACACACACCTCCACATATGAACAGGTAAACACAAACACACACACACACACACACAGTATGCACAGGCGAACATATGTAGTACAGTATAGGCAAGGCAAGGCAAGGCAAGGCAAATTTATTTATAGAGCACATTTCGTACATTATGCAATTCAATGTGCTTTACATAAACAAACAGTAATAACATTTAAATTGAAACACAGTAAAAGAAACTTAAATAAAAATAAAAAATAAAATACAAATAATTATGAAAATAAATAAATAAATAAAACATTAAAATCAATAAATTGCAGGTAAGAGACATTATGATTAGCAGCACTAAGAAGCAGCATACCGTAATAAATAGAGAATTTCACATATAGGCTAAAGAGAATAGGTTTGTTTTTAGTCTTGTCTTGAAACTGTCTATGGTGGGGGCAGTTTTGATGTGGTCTGGTAGTAGATTCCAAAGTTTTACTGCATAATAACTGAAGGCTGCTTGACCTTGTTTAGTTTTAACAGTAGGGGCCACCAACAAGATTCTATCCTGGGATCGGAGGGGTCTGGGAGGTACATACGGCTGGAGCATGTCCTTAAAATATAAAGGTCCAAACCCATGCATGGACTTAAAAACAAGTAGCATCACTTTAAAATCAATTCTGTGGCTAACTGGAAGCCAGTGAAGAGATTTCAGTATTGGAGTTATATGTTCTGTTCTCCTGGTTTTGGTAAGAACTCTAGCAGCCGCATTTTGTATTAGCTGGAGCTTTTTAATATGCTTTTTGGGGAGTCCAGTGAAAAGACTATTACAATAGTCAATTCTGCTGGAAATGAATGCATGGACAAGTTTTTCAAGATCAGCCTGTGACATGAAACCTCTTAGTTTTGAAATGTTTCTTAAATGGTAAAAGGCTGATTTAGA
>NC_137926.1:1578083-1588083 GCF_963457725.1 Sprattus sprattus | reverse complement strand
ATCGGTTGCTGTGCTGTTGATCAGTCCGTGGTACACCCCATAGACATATATATGTCTATGGTACACCCTGCCTTGTTAAGGCCAGGGGTCAAAGGTCACATAAGGTTTGCGTGCATCACTGCCTATGCCCTAGCACCACCATGACTCCCTATGCCCTAGCACCACCATCACTGCCTATGCCCTAGCACCACCATGACTCCCTATGCCCTAGCACCACCATCACTGCCTATGCCCTAGCACCACCATGACTCCCTATGCCCTAGCACCACCATGACTGCCTATGCCCTAGCACCACCATGACTGCCTAGGCCCTAGCACCACCATCACTGCCCTAGCACCACCATGACTCCCCATGCCCTAGCACCACCATGACTCCCTATGCCCTAGCACCACCATCACTGCCTATGCCCTAGCACCACCATCACTGCCTATGCCCTAGCACCACCATCACTGCCTATGCCCTAGCACCACCATGACTGCCCTAGCACCACCATGACTGCCTATGCCCTAGCACCACCATGACTGCCCTAGCACCACCATAACTGCCTATGCCCTAGCACCACCATGACTGCCTATGCCCTAGCACCACCATCACTGCCTATGCCCTAGCACCACCATGACTGCCTATGCCCTAGCACCACCATGACTGCCTATGCCCTAGCACCACCATGACTGCCTATGCCCTAGCACCACCATGACTGCCCTAGCAACACCATGACTCCCTATGCCCTAGCACCACCATGACTGCCCTAGCACCACCATGACTCCCTATGCCCTAGCACCACCATGACTCCCTATGCCCTAGCACCACCATGACTCCCTATGCCCTAGCACCACCATAACTCCTAGGCCCTAGCACCACCATCACTGCCCTAGCACCACCTATGACCGCCTATGCCCTAGCACCTATTTCAAACTCATTGACTCGCCTGAGCTACTCGCCTGAGCTACTAGGACCTGAGCTACTAGCGCCTAAGCTACTAGGACCTGAGCTACTGGCGCCTGAGCTACTAGGACCTGAGCTACTAGCGTCTAAGCTACTAGCGCATAGCGCCTGAGCTATTATGACCTGAGCTACTAGCGCCTAAGCTACTAGTGTCTGAGCTATTAGGACCTGAGCTACTAGCGCCTAAGCTACTAGTGTCTGAGCTATTAGGACCTGAGCTACTAGCGCCTAAGCTACTAGTGTCTGAGCTATTAGGACCTGAGCTACTAGCGCTTGAGCTATTAGGATCTGAGCTACTAGCGCTACTAGGACTTAAGCTACTAGCACCTGAGCTACTAGCGCCTCAGCTACTAGGACCTGAGCTACTAGCGCCTGTTTTTCTGTGAAAGACAATGGTACTGAACAACCATACAAGTACAAGTTAAGTGTCGGCACGACAACATTCATTGTGTTGAGTGCCCATTTCAAGTGAAGATGGTTTTTTCTCGCTCCTCGTGGGATGGCGGCGGACATTTTAAAAGGTAAGTTCATGAGAGTCTCAGTGTGACGGTGATGAAGTGGTTCCAGTAAACCAACCGTGACCGCCACACACCTGCCACTGCGGGGTGCCTCACACACACACACACACACACACACACACACACACACACACACACACACACACACTCTCTCTCCCCCACTGTGACCGCCACACACACCTGCCACTGCGGGGTGCCTCACACACACACACACACACACACACACACACACACACACACACACACACACTCTCTCCCCCACTGTGACCGCCACACACCTGCTAAGCCTCTCCGCACCCTCATCTCAGGCCTCTAACAGAGCGAGAGGAGATCACTGTACTTCTGTTTAGGAGAAGCTTTCTTTTAAGCGACTAAATGTGCTTTCGTTTAAAGCGTGCATTCATTAACATTACCTTGTGTGTGTGTGTGTGTGTGTGTGTGTGTGTGTGTGTGTGCCTTGTTTGTGGTTCTTGTATCTTGTACGCAGCTGGTCTTTTGTTATTTTTCTGTGTGTATGGAAATTTCCAGTGATGGTACATCAGTGTGCCACACTCACACACACACACACACATACACACACACACACACACACACACACACACACACACACACACACACACACACACACACACACACACACACATACACACAAAGGAAAGAATGACGACAAGCCATCCAATTGTATTGTTTTTATTTGTTGACATGTTGTTTTTTTGCCTTTAATTGTTTTGGTTTGTAATGTTGTCTTGGTTGTTTCCCAGGTGCCCCCACAGGTGCCCACCTGACGGAGGACATGTCCCACTGGCAGCTGCATGCCCATTACTACCCGCCCCTGCTGCGCTCCGCCTCCGTCCGCAAGTTCATGGTGGGGTACGAGATGCTGGCGCAGGAGCAGAGAGACCTCACACCTGAGCAGGTGAGACACAGAGGAGGAGCAGGGAGACGACACACTCTTACTCCCAGCAGTGTAGTGGTCAATGTCACACACAGATGACAGAGGAGGAGACAGGGGAGACAGAGGAGAGAGACAGAGGGGGAATACAGGAGGGAGACATATGAGGACACAGGGGAGGAGACATAGGAGGGGAGACAGAGGAGGAGACAGGGGAGACATAGGAGGACACAGGGGAGAAGACAGGAGGGAGACATAGGAAGACACAGGGGAGAAGACAGGAGGGAGACATAGGAGGAGACAGAGAAGGAGACAGGGGAGAAGACAGGAGGGAGACATAGGAGGAGACAGAGAAGGAGACAGGGGAGAAGACAGGAGGGAGACATAGGAGGAGACAGAGAAGGAGACAGGGGAGAAGACAGGAGGGAGACATATGAGGACACGAAGACAGAGAAGGGACACATAGGAAGACACAGGGGAGAAGACAGGAGTGAGACAGAGAAGGGGAGACAGGGGAGAAGACAGGAGGGATACAGAGGAGAGACACAGGGGAGAAGACAGGAGAGAGACAGATACTTCCAGTGAACAGGATCCACCCCTGCAGGGCCACTGATGACGTGATTGATTAATAAGGTCTGAATGAATGAAGAGCTTCCATCAGATCTGATTAGATTGTGAAGTGTGTCTAGCCGTGAGCAGCACTGAGGACCTTGCAGACAGTGCTAATCATATATATGTGCTAGACACTATGATAATTATATATGGGCCATTCTACCGAATTGGTGCAAAGTCAGGTCGGAAATATTTGGATTTTTTTTATGTTTTATTCCCAAAACTTTGTCCGTATGTATATTGTACCATATCTAAAGTACACTTATCTAGTAAAAGAACAGTCAATTTTTATATTGTATTTTCAGAATGTGTTGGAATGTTTTTCCTCTTCTAAAAATTGTCACTACCGAAACATCACATTTACTATAGTAAAAAAGTATTATTATTGACCTGTTCAGATTGTGTTTCCTTCCCTTCTCTGAAGAGTATTTTTACAAATATTTCTTGAAGGTTTTCACAATGAAATCCATAAAAATGAATTTTTTACCAAATTTTCAAGTTCAATTTATACAATTCATCAAAATCTAAGTGCAATATTTCTTTGTAAAATGCTAAATACTGATCATATTGATTCCAGAGTTGTTCATTGATGAAATTGAACATACATTAATCCAATCAGTATCATAACATTTTAGTTGATTACTCAATATACTTAATTTTTTACAAAACATCCTGTGTTTCGGTAGTGCTGCACTGTTTCGGTAGTGACATCCAGTGTTTCGGTAGTGACTGCACTGTTGGATGGATGTTCATTTCTCTCCCAAAATCTTCCAAAAGGTGCTCTGGGCCGCCCTTTAGTCCACACAACACATTTATTTAAAAATTATGGGATTGAACTACTTACCAATTCATTTTGTCACTACTGAAATCATCAGGTCACTACCATATGTTTCGGTAGTGACTGTTTCGGTAGTGACAATTCTAGCTAACTTTAAGCATAAATAAAGAATTCTAACAAGCACACGGCATGCAAACACATCTTTGAAGAGGTGAACACACATACAAACATAAGATTTTCCATGAAACCCCAAAAGGTTTACTTAATTGAAGAAAACATGCGTTTCGGTAGTGACAATTCTTAAGGTTACACGTCGATTTTCAGACTTTGGAACACATTTATATAAAAACTATGGGATTTAGCTACTTACCATTCAACCATGAGGGTCAGAGATGCAGTGTCACTGCATGGTCAAAAATGCAGAGTCGTGGCTAAAACACAGGCTCAGCCAATGGACTAAAACTCTTGTGTTTCGGTAGTGACATGAAAACTAGGGACATGATTTTTTGAGTATAGAAAATTGATTTAAAAATTAAACCCACAATAAATCTAAATATTCCAAGTTCTGTTTCAACCCAATCATAAAGATCTTTGAAATTAAATCATTGAAAAAAATCTAAAAAAATTGAAAAGTGTTATTTAAAGGCATTGAAATTTAGATGTCAGGGTTGGGGACAGCTACTTCCCAATAGAAAGTACCCTATAAATGATGATTTTGTATATATTTAGCTTATCACTATCTCATGTAATGCAATGGGTTTATATAGACCATAACATTTTCTAATTAAATATCTATGCCTAAATACCTAATTGTTTTGTAAATAGTTTTTATTGTTGAGGGACTGCATATTACACGAATTCGGTAGAATGGCCCATATATACAGCCGCGGAAAAAATTAAGAGACCACTTCAAAATTATCAGTTTCTCTGGTTTTACTATTTATTGGTATGTGTTAAAGTAAAATGTACATTTTTGTTTTATTCTATAACCTACTGGCAACATTCCTACCAAATTTCAAATAAAAATATTGTCATTTAGATCATTTATTTGCAGAAAAATGACAATTGGTTAAAATAGCAAAAAAGATGCAGTGTCTTCAGATCTCGAATAATGCAAAGAAAACAAGCTCATATTCATTTTTAAACTACACAATACTAATGCTTACACTTAGGAAGAGTTCAGAAATCAATATTTGGTGGAATAACCTTGATTTAAAATCACAACTTTCATGTGTCTTGGCATGCTCTCCACCAGTCTTTCACATTGCCGTTGGGTGACTTTATGCTACTCCTGGCGCAAGAATTCAAGCAGCTCGGCTTCTTTTCATGGCTTGTGACCATCCATCTTCCTCTTGATCACATTTCAGAGGTTTTTTATGGGATTCAGGTCCCGAAATTGGGCTGGCCATGACAGGGTCCTGATCTGGTGGTACTCCATCCACACCTTTACTGGCCTGGCTGTGTGGCATGGAGCATTGCCCTGCTGGAAAAAACACTTCTCAGAGTTGGGGAACATTGTCAGAGCAAAAGGAAGCAAGTTTTTCTTCCGGGACAACGTTGTACTTTGCCTGGCTGAGGTTTGTAAAAGACCATAAGGATTGAAAAAGCGGACTGGAGGTTCTTCTAAGTTCGTCTTCTCTGATGAGTCCGATTTCACAGTAGGTGCAAGACTCTCTGGCTTGTAGGCCTCTCCAGGTCTCCGTCTAACCATCAGACGACCATGTGTTGGGCAAAGCTGAAAATTGGACTCATCAGAGAAGACGAACTAGAAGACCCTCCAGTCCGCTTTTTTCAATCCATATGGTCTTTTACAAACCTCAGCCAGGCAAAGTACAACGTTGTCCCGGAAGAAAAACTTGCTACCTTTAGCTCTGACAATGTTCCCCAACTCTGAGAAATGTTTTTTCCAGCAGGGCAATGCTCCATGCCACACAGCCAGGCCAGTAAAGGTGTGGATGGAGTACCACCAGATCAGGACCCTGTCATGGCCAGCCCAATTTCGAGACCTGAATCCCATAAAAAAAACTCTGAAAAGTGATCAAGAGGAAGATGGATGGTCACAAGCCATGAAAAGAAGCCGAGCTGCTTGAATTCTTGCGCCAGGAGTAGCATAAAGTCACCCAACGGCAATGTGAAAGACCCGTGGAGAGCATGCCAAGACACATGAAAGTTGTGATTTTAAATCAAGGTTATTCCACCAAATATTGATTTCTGAACTCTTCCTAAGTGTAAGCATTACTATTGTGTAGTTTAAAAATGAATATGAGCTTGTTTTCTTTGCATTATTCGAGATCTGAAGACACTGCATCTTTTTTGCTATTTTGACCAATTGTCATTTTTCTGCAAATAAATTATCTAAATGACAATATTTTTATTTGAAATTTGGTAGGAATGTTGCCAGTAGGTTATAGAATAAAACAAAAATGTACATTTTACTTTAACACATACCAATACATAGTAAAACCAGAGAAACTGATAATTTTGAAGTGGTCTCTTAATTTTTTCCGCGGCTGTATATATATATTTTAAACATTGCTAAATATATGTGTTCAAAACAGTGCTAACCATAACCATGTATATATATATATATATTTATTTGCTAAAAACAGTGCTATTCATATCCAACACCACAATCCATTCCCCTCTATTCTACTCTTTCTATGACTAGCCCTGACTGGAGCAAGCCACTTACCCCCCACACCCACAGTACCCCCTGCCCCCCCCCCCCCCCTCTTACCTCCCACGGGGTCCAGGTGGACATTATCTCTTCCTGGTGAGGGCCTGAAGTCCCTTCTTTCAGCTCTATGTTAATTGGATGTCAGTCCCTTCAGGTGCGACTCCATCCCTTAATAACTTTTTAATGGTGGGCGAGGAGGAGGAGGAGGAGGAGGAAGGAGGAGGAGGAGGAGGAGGGAGGAGGAGGAGGAGGAGGAGGAGGAGGAGGAGGTCGTGTCGGCTCTTCCCCGCCTCTGTGAGCGGCAGCAGAGAGGAGAGGGGGGTATTCTCCTGCAGGGTGGCGGCGGCGGTCCATCAGAGGGGTGTCAGAGCTCTGGCCACTCGCTCGCCTCACCTCGCCTCCTGGCCTGCGCTTGGCAGTGGTGTCACGTCCACAGCTCACTCTGCCCCATACCAGGCCCACTTAGCCTGGCCAGCAGAGAGCTCCTGTCAGGGCCACTCACAGAGCACCCCCCCCCCTCTCTCTCTCTCTCACGGAGCACCCCCCCTCTCTCTCTCACGCCGCCGCTGGCTCTCAGGAGGGCAGGAGATGGGGGTGGAAATGCTCTCTCTTTCTCTCTCTCTCTTTCTCTCTCTGTTTCTCGCCACCAATCAGAGATGATCTCTCTCTCTCTTAACTAGAGATGCCAATCAGTACTCCTCTCTCTCTCTCTCTGTTTCTCACTCTCTCTCGCTCTGTCTCTCTCTGTTTCTCACTCTCTGTTTCTAACTCTCTGTCTCTCTCTGTTTCTCACTCTCTGTTTCTAACTCTCTCTCTCTCTGTTTCTCACTCGCTCTCTCTGTTTCTCTCTTTCTTTTACTCTCTGTTGTCTTTTTCTCTCCTTCTTATTCTTTCTCTCTCTCTTCTGCATTCATTCCATCTCCTTCACTTTCTCTCCTCTTCACTCACTCTCTCTTTCTCTCTCGTTCTTCTTCTCTCTCCTCCTCATTCTGTTTCACTCTTGACTGTCACCCCATCCCTCTACCTCCATCTTCTCTCTCTCTCTCTCTTTCTCTTTGTCTTTCTATCAGTCAATTCTCAACCTGATTCACTCATTTTCTCCTCCTCCATTATTGTCTTTCTCTTTTGAGGCCACATTCCTCTCTCCATCTTTCCTTTTTCTGAGCTCCTTCTCTCTCTCTCTCTTTCTCTTCATCCCTCCATTTCCCCATCTCTCCTGTGAGAGTTCTCTCCTGCCCATCTCACACACACACACACACACACACACACACACACACACACACACACACACACACACGCACACTCTCTCCTGTGAGAGTTCTCTCCTGCCCATCTCTCCTGTGTACCAGGCGGGCTGTCAGAGGGCCTCTGTGATTGGCTGAGGTTGCTGCCGTGCCCATCAGAGGGCCTCTGTGATTGGCTGAGGTTGCTGCCGTGCCCATCAGAGGGCCTCTGTGATTGGCTGAGGTTGCTGCCGTGCCCATCAGAGGGCCTCTGTGATTGGCTGAGGTTGCTGCCGTGCCCATCAGAGGGCCTCTGTGATTGGCTGAGGTTGCTGCCGTGCCCATCAGAGGACCTCTGTGATTGATGCCATCTGGGGGATTGATTGATTGACGGCTTGATCAAATTACGTGCCGTACCCTGTCAGCCCACCCGTCTCTCTCTCTCTATCTCTCTCTTTCTTTCTCTAACTCCCCTCTCCATCTCTCTCTCTCTCTCTCTATCTTTCTTTCTCTAACTCCCCTCTCCATCTCTCCTTCAATTTTAAAGAAGCCTGGCCGTATAACAGTATTGCCAAAGTAATGCCATGGACAAACAACTCAACAAACTGTACTACAGAAATGCATTTGACATGGAGCAGTGTAAAGTCAAAAACAAACAACATATAATCATGAAATAATAATAATAATAATAATAATACACTCCAGCTCTAGCTCTCTCTGTGTCCATCAGCGCTGACCCACTACAAGGACCAAAGCTGACCCACGTTTCAGAACTGACCCCAAAACTGACCCCAGACATCCCTAACCCAGGACCAAAGCTGACCCACGTTTCAGAACTGACCCCAGATAGCAACCTGTGTTTGTCAGCCATGCTAGCCTGTTTTGCTCGATGTTGTCAGGGCAACTGGCAAGTGAGGCATCCAGACTAAGGGTGCTTCTAATAGTGTTTCCATAGTGACCATCCTTACATCCAGACTAAGGGTGCTTCTAATAGTGTTTCCATAGAGACCATCCTTACATCCAGACTAAGGGTGCTTCTAATAGTGTTTCCATAGAGACCATCCTTACATCCAGACTAATAGTGTTTCCATAGAGACCATCCTTACATCCAGACTAAGGGTGCTTCTAATAGTGTTTCCATAGAGACCATCCTTACATCCAGACTAATAGTGTTTCCATAGAGACCATCCTTACATCCAGACTAAGGGTGCTTCTAATAGTGTTTCCATAGAGACCATCCTTACATCCAGACTAAGGGTGCTTCTGTTTCCATAGAGACCATCCTTACATCCAGACTAAGGGTGCTTCTAATAGTGTTTCCATAGAGACCATCCTTACATCCAGACTAATAGTGTTTCCATAGAGACCATCCTTACATCCAGACTAAGGGTGCTTCTAAGAGTGTTTCCATAGAGACCATCCTTACATCCAGACTAAGGGTGCTTCTAATAGTGTTTCCATAGAGACCATCCTTACATCCAGACTAAGGGTGCTTCTAATAGTGTTTCCATAGAGACCATCCTTACATCCAGACTAAGGGTGCTTCATATAGTGTTTCCATAGAGACCATCCTTACATCCAGACTAAGGGTGCTTCTAATAGTGTATGGATCAGCACCTTCTAAGTTTCATTTGGATATCACCCACATAATATCCTCCCCACATAGTAAGGATCGTTAAATCCATGTTTGATAGCTGGTCCAGTGCCACAGCAGGGAGTGGAGTCTGTTTGAGTGTGTGTGTCTGTTCGAGTGTGTGTGTCTGTTTGAGTGTGTGTGTGTGTCTGTTTGAGTGTGTGTGTGTTTCTGTTTGAGTGTGTGCTAAACCATGACTGCATAACCCCTGAGCCTACCTTGCTGTTTCTTGATCAGCCGCTGAGTGTTGGCTGACATGTGTGAGTGAGTGAGAGAGTGTGTGTGTGTGTGTGTGTGTGTGTGTGTGTGTGTGTGTGTGTGTGTGTGTGTGTGTGTGTGTAGGTGTGTGTGTGTGTGTGTGTAGAGTGTTGGCTGACGCGTGTGAGGCCATTGGAATGGATGTGCTGCTGGTGAGAGCTGTTAAATTCCGCTGGTACATTAATGGATAGGTGCGGTGCGGCGCGGCGCTTCGTGGTGTGTCGTGGTGTGGTGCGGTGCTTCGTGGTGTGGTGTGGTGTGGTGTGGTGTGTTGCTGTGTAGTGCGGTGCAGTGAAGTGTGGTGCGGTGCTTTGTGGTGCGTCGTGGTGTGGTGTGGTGCGGTGCTTCGTGGTGTGGTGTGGTGTGGTGTGTTGCTGCGTAGTGCGCTGCGGTGAAGTGTGGTGCGTCGTGGTGTGGTGTGGTGTGGTGTGTTGCTGCGTAGTGCGCTGCGGTGAAGTGTGGT
>NC_137926.1:1570583-1573083 GCF_963457725.1 Sprattus sprattus | reverse complement strand
AGCAGCTGCCATTGAGGTGAATCAGGTCCAGTTTAGGTATGTCTTGACCTGAGTGCTGTAGCTGAGCAGCTGGCATTGAGGTGAATCAGGTCCAGTTTAGGTATGTTTGACCTGGGTGCTGTAGCTGAGCAGCTGGCATTGAGGAGAATCTGGAAATGAGGAGGTCTGTCCAGGCCAGTGTCATTAGAAAGCTCTTAGAAATTAGCCGAAGAAAGCGAACAGACCACTGCAGATGTGCAGTTCTCCTCCACATGCTAACACTCACTCTCACACACACACACACACACACATGTTAGCTGATCACCGCTGCAGGTGTGCTGTTCACCTCCACATGCTAACACTCACTCTCACACACACACATACACACACACACACATGTTAGCTGATCACCACTGCAGGTGTGCAGTTCTCCTCCACATGCTAACACTCACTCTCACACACACACACACACACACATGTTAGCTGATCACCGCTGCAGGTGTGCTGTTCACCTCCACATGCTAACACTCACTCTCACACACACGCACACACACACACACTCACACGCACACACACACACACACACACACACACACAGATGTGCAGTTCTCCTTCATATGTTAGCACTCACGCACACACACACACACACACACACACACACACACACACATATGTTAGCTGATCACCGCTGCAGGTGTGCTGTTCACCTCCACATGCTAACACTCACTCTCACACACACGCACACACACACACACACACACACACACACACACACACAGAGATGTGCAGTTCTCCTTCATATGTTAGCACTCACGCACACACACACACACACACACATATGTTAGCGGATCTCCTCTCGCTGTGGCTAATGGGTTAGCGCTGAGGAGGCTGGGGAAACCATAGGGAGAGTGAGGAGGGGCTGGTGCAACAAACAAACAAACAAACAAAGCATTATCCCAAAAACAAACAGGCCAGATTTAAATAAAGTTAATTAATGGAAACCACTAATGGATTTAGAAAAAAAGGGAAATAAAAACCAGTTGGAGTTGTTCATGTGCTCTGTGTGATTGCTTGGGGGGGATTAGCATATTAGCATATTAATGCTCATTTTGCTCTGTGCTGAGGAGACTTGCTGTAACAACATGCGCTCAGTGTGAGCAGATCTAATGTCCTGATTCATTATTTATCCTCGGTACTACAGGCCCATTGATAATTAAACACACACACACACACACACACACACACATCACACATTATCCTCAGTACTACAGGCCCATTGATAATTAAACAGAGACTTGATGCTGCTTAATTTTATTGCGCACGAGCTTAAGCTAGCGTGTGGCGGCGTGTGGCGGCGTGTGGGAGTACTGGGCCGATCCACCCATGTTTGTGCTTAGGATCGTAAATAATAATACCAATAATAATAATAACAAGTTATTAAATAAGCTTCAGTTTGTGCACAGAAGACTTTTCTCGTTGCCAGAATGAAACTAGGCATCATGCCCTGAACTCAGCCAAGCTACGGCCCGCGCTCACATGTTGCCCGTGGCGCCTGGCGCACATCATACGGGAATAAGGGTTAACTCTTCATGCCTGAAGATCACCCAAGGGGTTTAAACCGTTTAAAGATGATAGTGTGATTAGAAGATGGAGTTAGTGTAGTTTAGGATAAGCATAGGGATAGGAATACTAGCATAGGGATAGGCAGACTAGCATAGGGATAGACGGACTAGGAAAACTGTCAGTGTTGCTCATCGGGCTGGTTAACACAGGAGCACACACACACACACACACACACACACACACACACACACACACACACACACACACACACAGGGGCTCAACATAAGGAGCCTTTCCCAGCCAGGCATCCTGCTGATACCCATCTCCGTCAGTGTCTAGGCAGACAGACTTCTCAAAGCGCACGTGTGTGTGTGTGTGTGTAGGACTGACACATCCTTTCTGAACTCCATCTGTCGTGGTGTCTCTGTGTGTGTGTCTGTGTGTGTGTGTGTGTGTGTGTGTGTGTAGCACATAGAGGCCTCCTGTAGGCATGTGATATACTTCACCCATCAGCAGACACACATAGTGGACCTGTGTGTGTGTGTGTTTGTGTGTGTGTGTGTGTGTGTGTGTGTGTGTGTGTGTGTGTGTGTGTGTGTGTGTGTGTGTGTGTGTTTGTGTGTGTGTGTGTGTGTGTGTGTGTGTGTGTAGCCGACACACATAGTGGACCTGTGGGGACCTCGGTCTGGGTTTCATTATTTTGAATGAAATAATTTTTTTCTTAATGCACGAGCGTGCGTCATTTGTCTGCAGGTGGCTGTCTTTAACACACACACACACACACACACACACACACACACACACACACACACACACACACACACTGTCTTTAACACAATGACACGACGATTTATGACACTAGTTAACCAGTGAAGCGATCTTCAACAATGAGGCCGGAGTTTCAATGACGCCAATGTGTGATCTATCCAGAGAGCTGAGAAGGAGCTGATTAACACAT
>NC_137926.1:1535583-1555583 GCF_963457725.1 Sprattus sprattus | reverse complement strand
GCTCATGTTCCAGCTAAACATGTTAAAATGGCCGAATCTGTCACCGTGAGTCCCTCAGAGTAAGCTGTGCGTGTTTTAGAGTAACCTGTGTGTGTTACAGAATTATCTGTGTGTGTTCCAGAGTAATCTGTGTGTGTTTCAGAGTACGGTGTGTGTGTTTCAAAGTAATATGTGTGTGTTTTAAGGTAATCTGTGTGTGTGTTTCAGAGTAAAGTGTGTGTGTTTCAGAGGAATCTGTGTGTGTTTCAGAGTAATCTGTGTGTGTTTCATGGTAATCTGTGTGTGTTTCAGGGTAATCTGTGTGTGTTTTAGAGTAATCTGTGTGTGTTTCAGGAATCTGTGTGTGTTTTAGAGTAATCTCCCTCCTAGTTAGTGGCACATCCTTATTATTTTGTGACTTTAGGTCAATACAGCCCAGCATACAGCAGTGTGTGTTTTAGAGTAATCTGTGTGTGTTTCAGAGTAATCTGTGTGTGTTTAAGAGTAATCTGTGTGTGTTTCAGAGTAATCTGTGTGTCCGTCAGAGTAATCTGTGTGTGTTTCAGAGTAATCTGTGTGTGTTTAAGAGTAATCTGTGTGTGTTTCAGAGTGAGCTGTGTGTGTTTAAGAGTAATCTGTGTGTGTTTTGTGATTGTAGTCCAATGCAGCCTAATTTTAGTGGTGTTGTGAAGACTCACCTCCTCAATGAAGTCACAAGTGAAGAAGTAGATAGCCCTAGGACTGCCCCCACTGAGCTCCTCATTGGTTCATCCTCTCTGTCTATCATCCTAGGACTGCCCCCACTGAGCTCCTCATTGGTTCATCCTCTCTGTCTATCATCCTAGGACTGTCCCACTGAACTCCTCATTGGTGCAGCCTCTCTGTCTATCATCCTAGGACTGCCCCCACTGAGCTCCTCATTGGTTCATCCTCTCTGTCTATGATCCTAGGACTGCCCCCACTGAACTCCTAATTGGTCCATCCTCTCTGTCTATCATCCTAGGACTTCCCCCACTGAGCTCCTCATTGGTCCAGCCTGTATGTCTGTCTCAAGGTTACCTGTGATACTCATGAACTCTTCCAGAGGATGGGGACAGTGAGTCAGTGAATGATCTGTCATGTTGTCATGGGGACAGTGAGTCAGTGGATGATATGTCATGTTGTCATGGCAGCTCCTCCAGTGCATAATACCCTTCCTGCCCCGCTGTAACTCACACACATCCTATCCTGTCACCTTGGCTGCAGTTAGAGGTCATGACTGTCCTGAAACAGCCCCCCCCCCCCCCCCACACACACACACACACATAGAGATGCAGGGTTGAGAACTCCATACTGTAGTGTGTGAGTGAGTGTGTGTAAGTCAGTGTGAGTGTGTGTGAGCGTGTGTGAGCCAGTGTGAGTGTGTGTGAGTGTGTGTGAGCGTGTGTGAGTCAGTGTGAGTGTGTATGAGAGTCAGTGTGTGTGAGCAAGTGTGTGTGAGTCCTTATCTGTCTGTTCCAGGGAGATCATGTCAGCAGTAATTGAGCAGGTATCGGGAGGATGGCAATCAGTCGTGCAGAGTTTGAGTGGGATGGTACTGCACAGGAGGGATGCTCTGAACTATATTACCACTCACACACACACACACACACACACACACACACACACACACACACACACACACACACACACACACGCACACGCACAGGAGGGATGCTCTGAACTATATTACCACTCAGCCGCAGGAAGTCATCAGAGACCCGACGGCTTGGGCCGAGGCCCGGTGCTGGTTCCTGTCTCTCCTGGGGCTCGTCTCACAGCTTTAAATGCAATGTCAGGACCGGCCAGCCGGGTCGGGTTTCCTGGGGAATATTTGGGACACGGAGCTAAGAAACCCAAGCCTGTGACAGAGCCAGCCGCCAGTACCTGCTTAAGAAGGGATCGTATCGATTGATGTGTCAGGTGTGTGTGTGTGTGTTTGTGTGTGTGTGTGTGTGTGTGTGTGTGTGTGTGTGTGTGTGTGTGACAGAGCCAGCCGGACTTGGCCAAGTACCTGCTTAAGAAGTGATCGTATCGATTGATGTGTCATGAGTCGATTGATGTGTCATTGATGAGTCTTCAAAAGCACACCCGCTCGCTCGCTGTGACAATGGCGGCGCCCGATTCTATGCCCTTCGAGAGCCAGGCCAGGACTGGCACAGAATCTGTAACAAATCACCGTTGGTGATACCATACTGCCCCGAAGCTCTTCGCCTTTCATCGCCGACTTCAACCGGCGGAGGTTGCTCTGCGTTTGAGGGATAATCTTTCACAGCCAGGAAAAGGGAAACGCTGATTTCCACCATGCTCAAGAACATTGTGTGAAAAAGACACAGCGCAGGCCTGAAACCTTGAAATGACACACGAGATAATCACTGATCGCCCTTAATGCAGAGCAGAATGGGAAGGGCTGAGTTTGACGGTGTCTTTGGAGGGGGGGGGGGGGGTGGGGGGGGATGAGGTCAGGGGGAGGAAGTGAGATGAATGCTGGCTTCCTCTGGGGGGGGGGGGGGGGGGGGGGGGGGCTGGCTATTGTCATGGATACAATTACTCTCAGCCCGCCTCTCATCTTCTCTTTTGTTCTTAATATTTGATTATGCACAGACATTATTAAAACTGCACAATATATCACCCTACCCTGGGGTCAACACCTCCTTCCGACACCAGGGGAAAAAAAAGGCGACTTCAAAGGAATAATGTCCCCCCCCCGCCCTCCAGGACTGAGAGGCTTAGAACGATGTTTTTCTGGAGATTATTTTCAGTTATTAAACGGATGGCTGGTTTCATTGTTTCAGCCCGGCCGTGCGGTGAGCAAATGCTATTCTCGTAAGGCACAGATAAATTACAAGAGGACGCAGTGCTCTCACGAGTTTCCAATGGTTACCCATTTGTTGTTGTTCCTCATCTGAAATCCACCTGTGCGTTGATGTCGAATGTTTTTGTACAAGGGTATTTTACAAAGAACCCCCCCCCCCCCCCCCCATCGCGCCTGAGTCTGCACAGCATATGACTTTGGTCTGAGTAATCATGAAGCTTAAGTTTCATGGCCGTGTAAAAAGTGCAGTTTGTATGGACTAGGTAGTGCAGATTCCAAAGCCGAGTTGATTGAAACCAGACGCGAGGGTGGCACAAATTCACACACACACACACACACACACACACACACACACACACACACACACACACACATTCATAAATTATATTAAATGGACGCGCCGCCGGGAGGTTTTTGATGACCAACTCTCCGCAGGTTTCTGACTAATTAGACCACGCACATTCCCCCGGCAGGTTTTCACAGACACTCCAAAATGTGGCAAAGTTATTTTCCCCAGCCAGCCACAGGCCTGATAGTGAGAGTATATTAGCCACAGGCCCGGTAGTGAGAGTATATCTTCAGGCCCGGTAGTGAGAGTGAGAGTATATCTTCAGGCCCGGTAGTGAGAGTATATTAGCCACAGGCCCGGTAGTGAGAGTATATCTTCAGGCCTGATAGTGAGAGTATATCTTCAGGCCTGATAGTGAGAGTATATCTTCAGGCCCGGTAGTGAGAGTATATCTTCAGGCCCGGTAGTGAGAGTATATCTTCAGGCCCGGTAGTGAGAGTGTATCTTCAGGCCCGGTAGTGAGAGTATATCTTCAGGCCCGGTAGTGAGAGTATATCTTCAGGCCCGGTAGTGAGAGTATATCTTCAGGCCTGATAGTGAGAGTATATCTTCAGGCCCAGTAGTGAGAGTATATCTTCAGGCCCGGTAGTGAGAGTATATCTTCAGGCCCGGTAGTGAGAGTATATCTTCAGGCCCGGTAGTGAGAGTATATCTTCAGGCCCGGTAGTGAGAGTGAGAGGTAGTGAGAGTACATCTTCAGGCCCGGTAGTGAGAGTATATCTTCAGGCCCGGTAGTGAGAGTATATCTTCAGGCCCGGTAGTGTGAGTATATCTTCAGGCCCGGTAGTGAGAATATATCTTCAGGCCCGGTAGTGAGAGTGAGAGGTAGTGAGAGTACATCTTCAGGCCCGGTAGTGAGAGTATATCTTCAGGCCCGGTAGTGAGAGTATATCTTCAGGCCCGGTAGTGAGAGGGAGAGGTAGTGAGAGTATATCTTCAGGCCCGGTAGTGAGAGTATATCTTCAGGTCCGGTAGTGAGAGTTTATCTTCCCCACAGGCGCTTGTGTACGCTTCTGCATGTGGCCCCGGTCCTATAAACGCCTGAGTGATTTTCCGCTGATCCTGGCCAGACCCAGCAGACGTCCACCCAGGCTAATGCTCCTTACATACGTGTCCTCCCCGTAACACGCTACTAATGCTCCTTACATACGTGTCCTCCTCGTGACACGCTACACTCCAGCTCATAAATAGCTGAGAGAACATTCCAGCAGGGTCACTGTGGAGGTCTTTTGGAGAGGAACAGGAGGAGGCCTAGCCAGGCAGACTGTGTGTGTGTGTGTGTGTGTGTGTGTGTGGTGTGTGTGTGTGTGTGTGTGTGTGTGTGTGTGTGTGTGTGTGTGTCTGTGTCTGTGTCTGTGTCTGTGTGTGTGTGTGTGTGTGTGTGTGTGTGTGTGTGTGTGTGTGTGTGTGTGTGTGTGTGTGTGTATATTAGATGGGAATGGGACACTTCATAAAGGGTGGAGAGTTGTCCTCTCTCTAGGATTTGGGGAGAATGTTGGGGAGGATGTTGGGGAGGATGCTCTTAAAGGGGTTCCCATCCATCATCACAAACAGGAGATGCAGAATTTAAGGCACCGTAGGAATCAGACATAGTTCCTCATTCTCCAGGCACGGTAGGAACTGCAGATAGTTCCTCTTTCTCCAGGCCCGGTAGGAACTGCAGATAGGTCCTCATTCTCCAGGCACGGTATGAACTTGAGATAGGTCCTCATTTTTTCCAGGCATATCATTTTTCCACTTCTTACTTTCTTTCTTTTTTTTACCTTTTCTTCCAGTTTTATCAAAGAGAAAACTGAATTGAGTCCTTTAAAAACACAACATCAAAGATTCAGGTTTTACATCTCCGTCCCCCTGCCAGTCAGAGGGGCCATCGGTCTACAGCGCTCATCAAGCTCCCCGCTCCCACACACACACACACACACACACACACACACACACACACACACACTCACAAACACACACACACACACACACACACACACTCACACACTCACACACACACACACACACACACACACACACACACACACACATACCACACACACACACACACACACACACACACACACACACACACACACCCTGCTCCCTGATGCGGCGCCGCCTTTGAATAGGTGTCAAGGAGTGGAGGAAAGAGAACTCACACTGCTGGATTGTAATGTCCTTTAAGTGGCTCAGCGCCCCCTTTGAAGTTGTCATAAAAGGAGTTGAAGACTGTCAAACATTTTTACCCCAATGCATACTCTCAGCGTCCAGCGGAGCCTTCAGATCATATTCCCCACGTCTAGCAGCGCTCACACTGGCATCAGACTGACGGGATAAAAGGTTCATGTGTCTTTAATTCTCCGTGAACACACAGGATGAAATGAGAGCTCTCTCTCTCTCTTTCTCTCTCTTTCTCTTTCTCTCTCTCTGTCTCTCTCTCTTTCTCACTCTCTTTTTTTCTCTCTCTCTCTTTATCTCTCTCTTTCTCTCTCTCTCTCTCTCTCTCTCTCTCTCTCTCTCTCTTCTGAGAGTTCATCTTTCCTTGCCAACTTCTGATCCAAAGGAAACTTAGAGCCACATAAAACACCTGGTCCATGGCACTGACGAGTATGCCTGCGCTCAACTGCTTTCTAGTATATAGAAATAAAGAAAGGATTATGCTCTGTATGTATGTACTAGAATGTAATAGAAAAATATATGCTATGTCTATATGTATGTATGTATGTATTTATGTGTGTATGCATGTATATATGTATCTATGTATGTATGTATGTATGTGTGTGTCTTTATGTGTGTGTCTTTATGTGTGTATGTGTGTATGTATGTATGTATGTATGTATGTATGTATGTATGTATGTATGTATGTATGTATGTATGTATCTATGTATGTATGTATGCATGTATGTATGTATGTATGTATGTATGTATATATGTATGTATGTGTCTTTATGTGTGTATGTGTGTATGTATGTATGTATGTATGTATGTATGTATGTATGTGTGTGTCTTTATGTGTGTATGTGTGTATGTATGTATGTATGTATGTATGTATGTATGTATGTATGTATGTATGTATGTATGTATGTATGTATGTATGTATGTATGTATGTATGTATGTATGTATCCTAGGACTGCCCCCATTGAGCTCATCATTGGTCCATCCTCTCTGTCTATCATCCTAGGACTGCCCCCATTGAGCTCATCATTGGTCCATCCTCTCTGTCTATCATCCTAGGACTGCCCCCACTGAGCTCATCATTGGTCCAGCCTGTCTGTCTGTCTCAGGGTCACCTGTGATACTCCTGAACTCTCCCAGAGGATGGGGAGTCAGTGGATGATCTGTCATGTCATAATAGAGTAGAGATGTTCCTTCCTGCCCCGCTGTCCCGTGATACCAAACATGGCGGCACAGGACCACCAGATCACAGATCAGCAGCAACAAACAGGCCTGGTTTAGAATCGACAGCAACACACAGGCCTGGTTTAGGATCGACAGCAACACACAGGCATGGTTTACACACACACACACACACACACACACACACACACACACACACACACACACACACACACACACACACACACACACACACACACACACGATCTGCGCCAGGGACTTTACCTGCATGATAGTGAAGTCTTGGTGTGGATGAGGTAGCACAGGATGTACAGGTGAGAAGACACCTGCAAGAGGACAGTGCTCTGGAACAGTTGTTATGGCGGAGAGGAGGAGTTTATGTTGACGATTCCTGGAACCCGCTCCGAGTGTTTAGTCTCGGTGGATCCACACTCTCTGAATTATAATGCAAATGAGCTTTACTGAGTAAATGAATCAATCTAAATGACTAGCATGAAGTGTGTGTGTGTGTGTGTGTGTGGATCAATCTTAATGACTAGCATGAAGTGGAATCTCAGATACACAAACTGTCCAAACATCCGCCTCATTGAAATGCAACACGTTGATCATTCAGCATTCTGTTGGAGCGGAGTGTTCATTGTACTGATTAGGCTCATGCGTGCCTCGAAGAAACAGCCCGCGCATATTAATCGGTCGGAAGAACAAACTGTAGAGGCTCGTTCTGCTATAAAGACATTGTTTTCCGTTTTTAATTTACAGCGTGCTGTCCACCTTTGTTTATCTAACGTTTAAATGATAAACACGACTAGGGGGGTGGGCAATTAAACCGTGTCGGGGGGTGGAGTGGTTTGCGGATTAAAGTCAGACGACGTTTTAGGTATTGATTTATCTCCCCAGCGGTTGACACTGACAAGATGCTGCGCCGTAAATGATGGCTCAGATTTGACCTTCTAGGTAGGCCACATTAATCAAGGACGCGCAGGACTAGCAATCAATCCCAGAGCACCAGAGCCGCACTCTGACTGGCTCCCGCCACGAGCGGATATTTATTGGCTTCCATAACTCGGGTTTTTATTAAAGGGGGCCGGCGGGTTATGGACAGCATCCAAAAAAAGTTTGCCAGCCAAAAAAGAAAAATATATATCTAAAAAAACTTGATGAGTTCTACTCTGAAGCCTCAGGACTCGAGCCGCAGCCTCGCCAGCTGGTGGACATTAGTTCAAACGCTTACGGTCCTTTTTTTCCGCCCTCTAAACGGTAACATCGTCAAAATTAACTGCGTGCATTTGTACCCGCTGCGATCAGCCGTGGCAGCGGAACTGGAGCGAACGACGAGGGGCTAAATGAAATTCATAATGGCTGCTTCACCAGATGCACACGACGGCACCTGGAGAAAGAGAAAGGGAGGGAGGAGGAGGAGGAGGAGGAGGAGGAGGAGAGAATGAGACACAGAGACAGACGAGGGAGTGTGTGAGAGGAGTGGAGACAGGTATGTGGAGAGAGAAGATAAGGGAGGAATGACAAAGGGATAGAGATGTAGACTGCCAGAGAGAAAGAGCAGGGGAATGTGAGAGAGAGAGGGAGGGAGAGAGTGAGAGAGAGAGAGAGAGAGGGAGTGAGAGAGAGGGAGAGAGAGAGGGAGGGAGAGCGAGAGAGAGAGAGAGAGAGAGACGGAGAGAGAGAGAGAGAGGGAGGGAGAGCGAGAGAGAGAGAGGGAGAGAGAGCGAGAGCGAGAGAGTGAGAAAGAGAGAGCGAGAATGTGAGTATGACAGAGAATATGAGTGTGTGTGTGTGAGAGACAGAGAGAGGGAGGGAGAGAGAGAGAGCGAGAGAGAGAGAGGGAGGGAGAGCAAGAGAGTGAGAAAGAGAGAGCGAGAATGTGAGTATGAGAGAGAAAGAGAGAATATGAGTGTGTATGTGTGAGAGACAGAGAGGGAGAGAAAGAGAGAATATGAGTGTGTGTGTGTGAGAGACAGAGAGAGGGAGAGAGAGAGAGAATATGAGTGTGTGTGTGTGAGAGACAGAGAGAGGGAGAGAGAGAGAGAGCAGACCTTTAAATCTGGGTACACGTGCCTCCGTCAGCATTGGATGTGCTCAGCCTCATGGTTCCAGTGTGTCTCAGGCTGGAGAGAGAGACAGGGAGAGAGAGAGAGAGAGAGAGAGTGAGTGAGAAAGAGAGAGCCTTATGGTTCCAGTGTGTCTCAGAGAGAGAGAGAGAGAGAGAGAGAGGGAGGGAGAGAAAGAGAGAGCCTTATGGTTCCAGTGTGTCTCAGGCTGGAGAGAGAGGCAGGGAGAGAGAGAGAGAGAGAGAGAGAGAGAGAGAGAGAGAGAGAGAAAGAGAGAGCCTTATGGTTCCAGTGTGTCTCAGAGAGAGAGAGAGGGAGAGAGAGGCAGGGAGAGAGAGAGAGAGAGAGAGAGAGTGAGTGAGAAAGAGAGAGCCTTATGGTTCCAGTGTGTCTCAGAGAGAGAGAGAGAGAGAGAGAGAGAGGGAGGGAGAGAGAGAGAGAGAGAGAGGGAGGGAGAGAGAGAGAGCCTTATGGTTCCAGTGTGTCTCCGGCTGGCCTGTGAAGAGCTGCTGACATGTCGAGGCAGAGGTCTCTTATTTCCAGCGACTCCATTCTCCACAGGTACACTTTGCTATCTGCTTCCCCATCAGCCTCCCCCTCACACACACACTCACACACACACACTTACACACACACTCCCCCTCACACAAACACACACACTCATCCGCCCTTGATCTGGGAGATGATGCCATTTGGACAACAAGCACAGCCTCACGGCGCAGCCTCAGGGAGCCTCAGGGCGCCTCGTTGCGCAGGCTGTTATGTAACCCTGCAGATGTGAGGACCTGCTGGTGAGTTCATTTCCTCGCATCAGACAACCTGACAGTCACACCAGAGGTGCGTATGGAGTATGGAGTATGGACTGATGGAACTGGAATTATTGTTATTATTATAGGTAAAGATGTACTGCTCTGTATCTACAATTCACTCTAAATGTGTACTAGGTCTGTCTCTCACTGAGATCCAATGCAAATGACATGTGACCCTCCCCCCCCCCCCCCCTCTTCCTGCTAGAGGCCTTGTGTCCTGGCATCATCCCCCCATAGGTGAACCTCTGACTGTAACCCCCACCCCCCTTCTCTCACCTAAAATGGTGTGGCCCTTCCCCTCTCCCTTTGTACTGCAACCTGAATTGTATAAATGCAATAGCCTCCTGCTATCAGGTTAGACCGTTCTTGAACCAACAGCGAGAGGGGTCTCCATGCTGAAATACAAACCAACTGAAACTGACTCTGCCTCCGGTCCATTCTTCAACTTTAGCGGGCTTATTAATATTCTATTAGGAGCATGGAGTATGGAGTATGGAGTATGGAGCATGGAGTATGGAGTATGGAGTATGGAGTATGGAGCATGGAGCATGGAGCATGGAGTGAACACAATCCACACCATCAATAGACATTGCACTGAATGTACCCAGACTGATCTCTGATTTGTCTTTTTGAGTGTCATTCAACAGGAACCTTCTGTTCAAAGTAGGTGGGACTTATTTTAACACGCCCCACAAGCATAATCCCATACTCCACACAAGCATAATCCCATACTCCACACAAGCATAATCCCATACTCCACACAAGCATAATCCCATACCGCACACAAGCATAATCCCTCACCCCACACAAGCATAATCCCATACCGCACACATGCATAGTCCAACTCCCCACACAAGCGTAATCTCACAACACGCACAAGTGTAATCCCATGCCCCACACAAGCATACTTTCACAAACGTAGTCCCACGCTCCACACACACATAATCCCACACCGCGCACCAGCATAATTCCCGGCCACAAACGCAATCGCACACAAGCGTAATCCCTAACCCTAACCCCAACACAGGCATGTGGCAGCGATGATGGACTAGTGTCTCAGAGGTTGCGAAAGAGCGGTTGATGCAGTAGGTAGAACACCTAGCTGCCCATCCACCCTTACTTTTTAGTTATGCAGGTACATCCCTGATCTCTTCTGTAAACATGGCCAGAGTTAATGATGTGTGCAGAAGTAGCGTTACCTAAGGGAGGTGTAGTACCCGAGTAAAATCGCAAATGCAAGGGCAATAACAGGTTGCTTAGGAATGTAGCAGATACTTCTACCCCGAATGAATTCCAGGTAGATCCATAGTTCATAGAGTTCGTAGTTTTGTGCACTTTGAGTTCAGATTAGTGGCATAGCCTTGAGCCTCCTGCAGGCGCCACTCTTTAGAGGCACTCAGGGTGGCATCCAGGGGTGGATCTACATGGAATTACGCCCCGGGCAAACCCCCTCCGGGCGGCTGCCCGGTTCGCCCGTGCCTAAAACCGCCCCTGGTGGCATCTACAGCAGGGCAAGTTCAATTAAAGCGCACAGTTCATTTATAGAGCACAGTTCATAGACAATAATTTATTTAAAGAACACAGTTCATACACAAAAATTCATTTAAAGAACACAGTTCATACACAATAATTCATTTATAGAGCACAGTTCATTTATAGAGCACAGTGCATACACAATAATTCATTTATAGAGCACAGTTCATTTATAGAGCACAGTGCATACACAATAATTCATTTATAGAGCACAGTTCATACACACAGTTCATAGTCAAAGTACTTTACAAATGAGCAGATATCACTGAACACTACATGCATTCTTGCAAACTCAGCCAAACATGAGATGAGTGTCCTGACTTTAGACGCAGACTCCCTCCCAGTTAGAGTTTAACACAGCCAAGAAGAATGGACAGACTCCCTCCCAGTTAGAGTATAACACAGCCAGGAAGAATGGACAGACTCCCTCCCAGTTAGAGTATAACACAGCCAGGAAGAATGGACAGACTCCCTCCCAGTTAGAGTATAACACAGCCAGGAAGAATGGACAGACTCCCTCCCAGTTAGAGTATAACACAGCCAAGAAGAATGGACAGACTCCCTCCCAGTTAGAGTTTAACACAGCCAAGAAGAATGGACAGACTCCCTCCCAGTTAGAGTTTAACACAGCCAAGAAGAATGGACAGACTCCCTCCCAGTTAGAGTATAACCCAGCCAGGAAGAATGGACAGACTCCCTCCCAGTTAGAGTTTAACACAGCCAAGAAGAATGGACAGACTCCCTCCCAGTTAGAGTATAACACAGCCAGGAAGAATGGACAGACTCCCTCCCAGTTAGAGTATAACCCAGCCAGGAAGAATGGACAGACTCCCTCCCAGTTAGAGTATAACACAGCCAGGAAGAATGGACAGACTCCCTCCCAGTTAGAGTATAACACAGCCAGGAAGAATGGACAGACTCCCTCCCAGTTAGAGTTTAACACAGCCAGGAAGAGAGGACAGAGAAGAGAGTGCTGGAGAAACATGACCCATACCAAACCCCAGGAAGGCCTTCTGTGCCTCATAAAGCAGGGGATTGATGTCTGCGGTGGATTCATATGGAAGGAATCACACTTCCAGAGGGGGTTACACACACACACTCACACACTCACACACACTCACTCAACACAGGGACAATGCCTCCTCAGATGGCAGGTCAGCAGCCCTCATTCAAACAACATGTCCTTCCCTGCCAACGCTCGGACGTCCCCAATGCCGTCTGGAGCCTCTTTCACTGCACACACTCACACACACACACACACACACACACACACACACACACACAGCTCAATGCCCTCTGGAGCCTCTTTCACTGCACACACTCACTCACACACACTCACTCACTCACTCACACACACACACACACACACACACACACACACACACACACACACACACACACACACACACACACACACACACACACACACACACACACACACACACACACACACACACACACACACACACACACACAGCTCAATGCCCTCTGGTCCTCTTTCACTGCTATGTGTCTCTCTCTTCCTCCCTCACTCCCGCTCTCTTCCTCTCTCTCTCTCCCGCTCTCTCTCTCTCCCACCCTCTCTCTCTTTCTCTCCCTCTCTTATTCTCTCCTTTCCTTTTCCTACCCTTTCCAGTGGAGGCACTGAAGGATGGAAGCCCGATCACTTCCATCCTCTCCCCTTGTGTTTGTTGTCGTCTGCACAGACTGGCGGTGGGAGCATCCTACCAAAGTACCTGTGATAATCAGACAACGAACACCAGCTTCACACACACACACACACACACACACACACACACACACACACACACACACACACACACACACACACACACACACACACACACACACACACACACACACACACACACACACACACACACACACACACACACAAACACACACGCCCTGTAGTGCTCGTGCGTGTGGAGCTGAGCTGCTGCAGCTCGACTAGTTGAGGGCGCAGACAGGTTTGATTCCCGTGGAGCTGAAGTTTAGTTTCACGCTTTTCCCTTTAAACTAGAAGTAGAAGAGGCTTTAAATACAGCATCCTGCCGATGGGTGCCACGACGACAATCAGCGGAGCAGCGGGAGTTCTTGTTATGCGCACAACTTCCTGTGTCTGATAGTTTAAACGCGACCGAGGAAAGGAAATACGTGATTGGACACTGATGAAGGCTATTTCTAGAGAGCAGCTGTCCTAATTAAGTTATAGTTATAGTTTCACTAATTTCAGCTGCTCCGTAGCCATTAATCACCCTGTTCCAAGCGCAAATAGCAACTCGTCTGTGGACGTAAGAAATAAAGATTTAATTTAATTTAATTAGATCTCATTTTCAATATATTAATTGCAGAAATACATTGAATTATTAATTATTATTATTAAAATGACAATTCATTTGATTAATGTAGCTACTTTTTGATAGATTTGTATTCAGAGAAATAGGCGAACACCCCGTATTGGATTTCACATTCTAAGTGACCATGCTATAAGCCTATAACTCTGTGACACCATGTTAACCTGTTACATTCACCTTGCATCATTTCATTCCTGCTTGTTGATGTCCGTATCCAAGTCGATGTTTGTAGCTCATCGTCTTTCGATTAAAAGTAGCCCAAGTTGTAAGAGGTGCTTATCGTCCATGCAGGTAAACGTTAAGCGCGACTGAAGGAACCTTCTGCCTGTGTGCTTCTCACAGGGATTGTGAAGTTGATTTAGTACCTCACGAACCAAGATGGCGGTGCGTGAACAACGTGAGGCTCAGCGTCTCTCTAGAATTAGCAAAAAAGTAGTTTTCACTTTTATTGCTATTGTGCACTTCTGGTTGGATGCTTAACTGCATTTCGTTGTCTCAGTACTCTGTGCAATGACAATAAAGTTAAATCTAAATCTAATTTTTAAGGGCAGCCAGATTCATGTCGTTGGCTAGAAAAGGCTAAAACTGGCCTGTGGAAAGCTCATCCATTTCCAGACTTCTGCACCTCTCGCCAAAGGAGAACGTTGTGAAATGTGAGCTTTTGTTGTTTGTCTTGGGCCAAGAGCAATGTTGTCAATTTTTTGAGAGAGCTATAAATAGCAGATCGCCGTGTTCCCCATTGACCTGCCCCGCAACCTTAAGGTAGAAGTTGTTTAGTGATCACAGTGATCATTAGTGATCAGTGTGTATGTTTGTATGTCTGTGTATGTGTGTGTGTGTGTGTGTCTTAAGGTAGAAGTTGATTAGTGTTCAGGGATCAGTGTGTATGTTTGTATGTGTGTGTGTGTATGTGTGTGTGTGTGTGTGTGTGTGTTTTAAGGTAGAAGTTCATTAGTGTTCAGTGAGCAGTATGCCATTTGACTGAACTTCACCTGTGAGTGTGGAGGGAGTTGGTCTATCCCATAATTGATTTTTTACTTTTGGGGCCACAGTCCTTTGCTGTGGGGGATCTTTGATGTGAATCACTAATTACTCGCTCACGGGAAGGGTTCCTTGCCAGCATCTCACCAGAGGCTCCCGATGAAACAGGCCTGTGTTCTGTGCTCCAGAACCGATGGAGTTTTGGGACTCAACATGAAAGCGCAATCTGGATTCGCCAGTTCTGCATTGTGTGACGCGATAACGTTGACATATTCATGTTACAGAAGCACGTTTGAAGACAAAGATAAACCTGAGCACATAAATCGGCCATCTGTGTGTGTGTGTGGGGAAGGTATAGGACTGAATCCGTGCCAGCAGAAGTGTGAAGCAGAAGGTGTGATTCTTAGCTTGAGCTGACTAATTAGCATGAAGTTAACCCAAGGCACCGGATTTAGCTGACATTTCCCCACGTTTAGAGGAGGATTTTACAATGTTGCTTGAGCAGCATTTCTCGCCCAAATGATGTCGAACGAGCACAGCCAAACTGTTTGAGCAGCACTACACACACACACACACACACACACACACACACACACACACACACATTCACACACACACACACACACACACACACACACACACACACACACACACACACACACACACTATACGCTTCAGCAGTGAAATCCCTGCTGCACCTCGTCTTTGAAGAGAGGAGATGCTGAGCCTAAGCCACAACAAATCGTTGATGTGGTCTGCAGATTGGCACAGATCTCTGGAGCGCCTCTGTGAGTGTGAGTGTGTGTGTGTGTGTGTGTGTATGTGTGTGTGTGTGTGTGTGTGTGTAGCGTCGAGTTTCATGATGGGATTAGCGGAGTACAAAGTGAGCCGTATGGAGCACATGTCCATAACAAGCTGAAGGCTGCCTAGTGTCCTATCCTGAGGCCAATTTGTTTTTCTTTTCTTTAGTCCTGTTTTTGGTGTGTGTGTGTGTGTGTGTGTGTTCTTTAGTCCTGTTTTTGGTTTGCTTGTTTTCTGAGGCTCTCAAGGCCTCGCAAATTGAGTAGAATTGAATCGATCTGTTTTTTTTTGGCTCTAAATATGGAAACCATTCCGTTTTAATTGTGGGTATTTCAAGCTAATGTACACACACACACGACGCGGGGTATCTCCTGCTCTTCAGTGTGTGTTTATTTGGCTTCTAATAAACGTGTCCCCCGCCTCGGAGGCACCATGGTAGAGTGTGTGTGTGTGTGTGTGTGTGTGTTTGTGTGTGTGTGTGTGTGTGTGTGGTTATGATGCAGCGTGTTTGGAAATGTAGTATGAATACCAGCAAACAGATTAGCATGCTTCCGCCCACCGCCCGTGCAGAAACTTCATGACATCAGAGAGGTCAAAGGGCAAGATAAGATCTTCTTCTTGAAAAGCAGAACACACCAGTGACAGAGTGTCTCTCTCCCAGTGTCCAGTCCTCATCTCTCCCAGTGTCCAGTCCAGTCCTCATCTCTCCCAGTGTCCAGTCCTCATCTCTCCCAGTGTCCAGTCCTCATCTCTCCCAGTGTCCAGTCCAGTCCTCATCTCTCCCAGTGTCCAGTCCTCATCTCTCCCAGTGTCCAGTCCTCATCTCTCCCAGTGTCCAGTCCTCATCTCTCCCAGTGTCCAGTCCTCATCTCTCCCAGTGTCCAGTCCTCATCTCTCCCAGTGACCAGTCCTCATCTCTCCCAGTGTCCAGTCCTCATCTCTCTTAGTGTCCAGTCCTCATCTCTCCCAGTGTCCAGTCCTCATCTCTCCCAGTGTCCAGTCCAGTCCTCATCTCTTCCAGTGTCCAGTCCTCATCTCTCCCAGTGTTGCGTCCTCATCTCTCCCAGTGTCCAGTCCTCATCTCTCCCAGTGTCCAGTCCTCATCTCTCCCAGTGTCCAGTCCTCATCTCTCTTAGTGTCCAGTCCTCATCTCTCCCAGTGTCCAGTCCTCATCTCTTCCAGTGTCCAGTCCTCATCTCTCCCAGTGTCCAGTGTCCAGTCCTAATCTCTCCTGGTGTCCAGTCCTCATCTCTCCCAGTGTCCAGTCCTCATCTCTCCATCTCTCCCAGTGTCCAGTCCTCATCTCTCCCAGTGTCCAGTCCTCATCTCTCCCAGTGTCCAGTCCTCATCTCTCCAGTCCTCATCTCTCCCAGTGTCCAGTCCTCATCTCTCCTGGTGTAGCGTCCTCATCTCTCCCAGTGTCCAGTCCTCATCTCTTCACCAGTGTCCAGTCCAGTCCTCATCTCTCCCAGTGTCCAGTCCTCATCTCTCCCAGTGTCCAGTCCTCATCTCTCCCAGTGTCCAGTCCTCATCTCTCCCAGTGTCCAGTCCTCATCTCTCCCAGTGTCCAGTCCTCATCTCTCCCAGTGTCCAGTCCTCATCTCTCCCAGTGTCCAGTCCTCATCTCTCCCAGTGTCCAGTCCTCATCTCTCCCAGTGTCCAGTCCTCATCTCTCCCAGTGTCCAGTCCTCATCTCTCCCAGTGTCCAGTCCTTATCTCTCCCAGTGTCCAGTCCTCATCTCTCCCAGTGTCCAGTCCAGTCCTCATCTCTCCCAGTGTGCAGTCCTCATCTCTCCCTCGCAGAGAAGTAATTCCAAGCAGGCTTGTCATACGTAACCCAGGAGAGTAATGCATAGTGATGCGATCCACCGGCTCGTAGAAGAGCTGTTTCACTACAGGAAGTCAAGCGTGCACTGAATCTGTTTTTTACGAGGCAGAAGATGTGAAGCAAAAGAGAAAACCTGAAATAATTTGGACCTTCTAGAATCTTCAGAACACCCTGGACCTTCATGTTCCATGATTCTTTATTAGGAACCTATAGAACCTCCCTGGACCTTCATGTTCCATGGTTCTTATTTAGTAATTATATAGAACAGGGGTCACAAACTTAAATTACCCGGGGGCCGATGAGTGTCCAGTCTGGTCATTGGGAGGCCAGATTTTTACGGTAAATGTTGGGGTGGCCCATTAAAATCAATGGAACTTTTCTATTTTTGTTATAAATCAATGGAACTTCGCGGGCCTGATAAAATTCTTTGGGGGTCCGGAATTGGCCCACGGGCCTGAGTTTGAGACCCTTGATATAGAACCTCCCTGGACCCGGCCACATAAACTACATATGGAGTTCCACCAGGGCTCATCAAGAACCGCTGACTAACACTGCAGATGTTTGGCCTCCGCACGGCGTCCCTTTCGGCCCTCATAGGGATATGTGATCTGGGGTGCAGAGGGAAAAGGAGGCAAATGCCTTCCTCATGTATGTACGTATGTCTGTGTGATCCTACTCTGTGGGGTGTATTTCATTGTTTCCATATCTAGAAGTGAATTTGTTTCCATGAAGTGTCAGTGGTTGTCTCCATTCTACTTCCCTTCTACGGAACTGGGAAGAGCCACCTATACAACAGACACCTATACAACAGACACCTACACATCCCTACACAACAGACACCTACACAACAGACACCTACACAACAGACACCTACACATCCCTACACAACAGACACCTACACATCCCTACACAACAGCCACCTACACATCCCTACACAACAGACACCTACACATCCCTACACATCCCTACACAACAGACACCTACACATCCCTACACATCCCTACACAACAGCCACCTACACAATAGACACCTACACATCCCTACACAACAGACACCTACACATCCCTACACATCCCTACACATCCCTACACATCCCTACACATCCCTACACATCCCTACACAACAGCCACCTACACATCCCTACACATCCCTACACATCCCTACACAACAGACACCTACACATCCCTACACAACAGACACCTACACATCCCTACACAACAGACACCTACACATCCCTACACAACACACACCTACACATCCCTACACATCCCTACACATCCCTACACAACAGACACCTACACATCCCTACACAACAGCCACCTACACAACAGACACCTACACATCCCTACACAACAGACACCTACACATCCCTACACAACACACACCTACACATCCCTACACATCCCTACACATCCCTACACAACAGACACCTACACATCCCTACACAACAGACACCTACACATCCCTACACAACACACACCTACACATCCCTACACATCCCTACACATCCCTACACAACAGACACCTACACATCCCTACACAACAGCCACCTACACATCCCTACACATCCCTACACAACAGACACCTACACATCCCTACACAACAGCCACCTACACATCCCTACACAACAGCCACCTACACATCCCTACACAACAGACACCTACACATCCCTACACAACAGACACCTACACATCCCTACACATCCCTACACAACAGACACCTACACATCCCTACACAACAGACACCTACACATCCCTACACATCCCTACACATCCCTACACAACAGACACCTACACAACAGACACCTACACATCCCTACACATCCCTACACAACAGACACCTACACATCCCTACACATCCCTACACAGCAGACACCTACACATCCCTACACATCCCTACACAACAGCCACCTACACAACAGACACCTACACATCCCTACACATCCCTACACAACAGACACCTACACATCCCTACACAACAGCCACCTACACAACAGACACCTACACATCCCTACACAACAGACACCTACACATCCCTACACAACAGACACCTACACATCCCTACACAACAGACACCTACACATCCCTACACAACAGACACCTACACATCCCTACACAACAGACACCTACACATCCCTACACAACAGACACCTACACATCCCTACACAACAGACACCTACACATCCCTACACATCCCTACACAACAGACACCTACACATCCCTACACAACAGGGAGCCAACTACAACAACTCTCATATCATCTCTCTCATTCTCCCATCTCCTGTCTCTCTCTCATTCTCCCATCTCTCTCTCATTCTCCTCTCTCTCTCATTCTCTCATCTCCTATCTCTCTCATTCTCCTCTCTCTCTCATTCTCTCATCTCCTCTCTCTCATTCTCCTCTCTCTCCCTCGTTCTCCTGTCTCTCTCTCATTCTCTCATCTCCTCTCTCTCATTCTCCTCTATCCCTCGTTCTCCTCTCTCTCTCTCATTCTCCCATCTCCTGTCTCTCTCTCATTCTCCCATCTCTCTCTCATTCTCCCATCTCCTCTCTCTCTCTCATTCTCCTCTCTCTCTCATTCTCCTCTCTCTCTCATTCTCTCATCTCCTCTCTCTCTCATTCTCCTCTCTCTCTCATTCTCTCATCTCCTCTCTCTCATTCTCCTCTCTCTCCCTCGTTCTCCTGTCTCTCTCTCATTCTCTCATCTCCTCTCTCTCATTCTCCTCTATCCCTCGTTCTCCTCTCTTTCTCTCATTCTCCCATCTCCTGTCTCTCTCTCATTTTCCTCTCTCTACCTCGTTCTCCTGTCTCTCTCTCATTCTCTCATTCTCCTCTATCCCTCGTTCTCCACTCTTTCTCTTGTTCTCCCATCTCCTGTCTCTCTCTCATTCTCCCATCTCCTCTCTCTCATTATCCGCTCTCCATCTCTCTCATTCTCCTCTCTCTCTCTTCTCTCTCCTTTTTCACCCGTTCCCCCCAATTTAATTAGAAGTGGTATATGCACTGGCAGAGCGGAGCTGAGGAGATTGAGGCGCGACGGGGCCAAGTGGAGGAGGCTGAGGCGAGATGAGACTGACACACAGGCAGAGGCAGAGGCAGACCCGCAGCCAACTGAAGCCTGG
>NC_137926.1:1525583-1528083 GCF_963457725.1 Sprattus sprattus | reverse complement strand
CAACAGGCTCTAGGGCACAGAAGATAGATGCTTGAGTAGCAGTGAACAGTGTCTATAAAGTGCTGATGCACCACTGTGAGTAAATACTAGTGATTACGTTAGTCAATATTATCTGCATAGCCCTGACAAGTGCCTTGTAGTATTTATGTACCAGTGAGTAGTATCTATAGTAGAGTCGTATCTATATATCTGGTGACTCCTAAATGCCAATTGATCATAATATCTTGTGTAATAATGCAGTCTTTGACACGGTTGATCATAATATCTTCTGTAATACTGTCGATCACAATATCTTACTACACAGAATGGAACATTGGGTTGGGTTTTCAGCTATGTTTATTAAGTGGCTCAAATCATACTAACAAGACAGGAGCTTCTTTTGTTGCCATTGGCAACCATACCCCGACCCCAAAGCCCTTGACCTGCGGTGACCCCCAGGGGTCCATGTTGGGGTCACATCTTTGGAGACAATGTGGTCCCCTCGAATTTCTTTTTGAATTTAATTTGTCCAGTGCATTGACCAAATAAACAGCTGGATGTCTCAACATTTCCTTCAGCTCAAGGACAAGGACAAAACTGATATAATCTTGAGGAAAAATGGGGAGAAACCTAGGATTGCTACTCAACTTGACATGAAAGGACTTCAAATGTGTCTTAATTGATTGCAAGCTCTGGAACCAACTTCCTGATGGCATCATATCTGCTCCAACTGTAGCCAGCTTCACATCCAGACTCAACACCCAGCTGTTCTCAGATGTCCTGTGTTAACTGATCGAATGCACTCTACTTTTGATTGATGTGCTTTTTCATTTATTTGTCTTTTTAGGTTCTTTTAGCTTCTTCTTTCATCTTTGTTTTTTTTCTACAGTCTTTTATAATGCACTTCACTGTTTTAAGCTCTTATTTTCCTATGTTCTTTTATCTGCTAATTTGTAAAGCACTCTGAATTACCAATGTGTGTGAATTGTGCTCCATAAAACACTCCAACCTTGCGTTACCTTGCCTTGTATGGCAGTGACTGTCAGTCTCACTGAGGATCATGCCTCTGATGGGTCTCCATTCAGAGCTCGGTATTGGGGATGAGAGGTCTCTGTGTGTGTGTGAATGTGTGTGTGTGTGTGTGTGTGTGGGTGTGTGTCAATGAGGACCATGCCTCTGTGGGGTCTCCCTTCAGCCCCTCTCTCTCGGTGAAGGAGCTCCTGTAAGCCCACGTCTGAGCTCCCTGCTTGGGATGAGAGCTCGGTGCTGGGGATGAGAGGTCTCTGTGTGTGTGTGTGTGTGTGTGTGTGTGTGTGTGTGTGTGTGTGTGTCGGAGAGAGAGAGAGTTAGTGTGTGTGAGAGAGTGTGTGTGTGTGTGTGTGTGTGTGTGAGAGAGAGTGTGTGTATGTGAGCTCCGTGCTGGGGATGAGAGGTCTCTGTCGTCCATGGGGTCCTGGAGGATTGGCCCTTAGCTACCCAATCTAGCCGACCCCCCACACCGGCTCTCGTCCCACACACACACACACACACACACACACACACACACACACACACACACCGGCTCTTCTCCCAGGGCCTCCGGTGCCTGAGCCCGGGCTTTGATCTACAGATCCCCCCAAATGAGACCTGGTGTAGGGGAGAGTGCGCCCCGCCATCATAATGGGACATAGTGTAGGGGAGACGGCCCTGTGTGTGTGTGTGTGTGTGTGTGTGTGTGTGTGTGTGTGTGTGTGTGTGTGTGTGAGAGAGAGAGTGTGTGAGTGTGTGTGTGAGAGAGTGTGTGTCTCACTGAGGAGACGGCCCCCCTGCCATGATAAAGCGCTCCTGTCCACCGTTACTAAGGCTGATTACTAAAGAAGCTCCATGCCTGCTTCTGTCTGAGTAGGCCTGGGAAATTCTGCTTTTTTTACCGTCTATCTAGCCGTGAGAAATACTGCTCTCTGTAAGGTATGGTCTCTTTGACAGATGATGATATCTTTTCAAAATCCAACCAGGGTCGACTTCAAGTACTTTTTACACAACTACATGCTATTAAAAAGTCTTGGGATGAAGTTTAGGACGACAAACTAAGGATCGATCATTTTGAATATGTATTTACATGGCATTAACACTGTATGTAGTTCATATCTATCTAGAAATCCAGAAATCTCTGTGTGTCCGTCTAGGGCGTATCTCCCTGACGGTAGTTACGTTAGTTATGAGATTTCGCATGTAGCTTACGCATGTCATGAACCTGTGCATCCTTGATTTTGAAGATTTTTGAATTCATAGTTTTCGAGATATTTGTATTTTACCGTTTGCCGTGCATTGAAATGCATTGGGTTTAGCGACGCGATTTCTAAACCTAATGCATTTCAACGGGAGCCAATCCATTGTGACGTAGACCAGCGATTTGGGCGTTAAGCAGTCTATAGTGTAGGCTATTCATGAGAAACACACACTTCGATGAACACACACTTCGACGCCTGGAGTAGGCCTGCTCATCTGTAAGTAAATTTAACCTGTTTACGTTAATTGCTGT
>NC_137926.1:1500583-1508083 GCF_963457725.1 Sprattus sprattus | reverse complement strand
ACAGAGAGAGTGTGTGACAGCCTAAGCTCCAATGGCAGATCTAGGTTGGTCTTTAGTGTCGACTGGGCCGTGTGGCGCCTCTACAGAGTGTATCAAGACAGAGTGACTGTAGACTGTGTGTGTGTGTGTGTGCGTGTGTGTGTGTGTGTGTGTGTGTGTGTGTGTGTGTGTGTGTGTGTGTGTGTGTGTGTCTGTGTGTGAGTGTGTGTGTCAAGACAGAGTGACTGTAGACTGCTGTCAAAGCTGTGTGAACTGAGCTTTAAAGAGAAGGGAGCTTTTTGGAGCTTTTTTTTTGTCTCCGCACTATATCACGAACAAACCTTTTACTTTTCTCTCCATCACAGCACAACTTGGAGCTTAAGTTGAGGAAGGAATACACACACACTCACACACACACACACACTCACACACACACACACACTCACACACACACACACACACTCACACACACACACACACACACACACACACACACACACACACACACGCACACGCACACGCACACGCACACACACACACACTGGGCCTTGGCTTGCCGGGGAGAATGGGCTAATTAAATAAAGGCGAGGGCAGAGTGGGAAGCGGAGGCAGGCAGGGCCACTTTCGTGGAACTTCCCCCATGGATGAGAGAAGGGTCTATCACACACACACACACACACACACACACACACACACACACACACACACACGCACCCCATGGATGAGAGAAGGATCAGCCAGTCATGAAATTGACTTAGTGGAAGTCTCCGCCGAAAGTGCTGTGCTTCACTGAGAGTGTGTGTGTGTGTGTGTGTGTGTGTAGGCCGTGCTCCACTGGGTTTGATACCACCTCCCTACTGCGCCGCACTCAAGGTGAGGTGAAGGCCGAGGTAGAAACAGGAATACTCACACACACACTGCAAATAGCTTTTACTTATGGTTTTAATGCACAATAAAACCCACGTGTCGTTTTGGGAGCAACAGAATAAATATCCTTAAAGTATCAGCATCAGGTCCCCTAGTATAGTCTAGTGAGCACACAACACTAAAGTATCAGCATCAGGTCTGTGTGTGTGTGTGTGTGTATCAGGTCCCCTATAGTGAGCACACAACACTGCATCAGGTCCCCTATAGTGAACACACAACACTAAAGTATCAGCATCAGGTCCCCTATAGTGAACACACAACACTAAAGTATCAGCATCAGGTCACCTATAGTGAACACACAACACTGCATCAGGTCCCCTTTAGTGAACACACAACACTAAAGTATCAGCATCAGGTCCCCTATAGTGAGCGCACAACACTAAAGTATCAGCATCAGGTCACCTATAGTGAGCGTGTGTGTGTATGTGTGTGTGTGTGTGTGTGTATCAGCATCAGGTCCCCTATAGTGAGCGCACAACACTAAAGTATCAGCATCAGGTCCCCTATAGTGAGCACACAACACTGCAACACTCTCATGTAGCTGCCGTTTTACACATACACATGGACACACACACTCACACACACACACACACAACACTGCAACGCTCTCACTTAGCTGCCATTTTACATTCTGATCCCCAACGCCTGATGCTGAATAGATCCATTCCTCCAGAGGCACGTATGAGATTGTGTTGTTTACAGATTGGAGCCTGGAGCCATGTGTGTGTGTGTGTGTGTGTGTGTGTGTGTGTGTGTGTGTGTGTGTGTGTGTGTGTGTGTGTATAAGATTGTTTTATTCACAGATGGATATTCCTCCAGAGGCACGTGTGAGATCGTTTGTTTACAGATTGATTCTGTATCCCAGTTTAATGAGGCTACACACCCGCTATGGTTTTGTAAAATGGTGACTGGTTGAGGGGAGGCCTTTGAAATGAGAATTACTTTCCCTGATTGTTTGGCCTTTCTCTGGTGGAGCTTGGAGTCGCACACACACACACACACACACACACACACACACTTAACACATCCAGCCATGTTCTACATTTAATTACAGCAAGTTGCTCAGACAGAAAGAGACCTGCGAGACTCGAGTGAGACTCCGACTGTGGCCCTGATCTGGCCCTGATCTGGCCCTGATCTGGCCCTGATCACACACCACCTCGACAGCCTGAGCTGAACTTGGGTGCCTCTGAAGCAACCTCTCAGAAAAATAACACCCTTACAGCCGGAGTGAAAATCATTTCTCTTGCTGAGAAATTCCATTATTGACACACTGGACTCATTACCACGTGTTCAACACCTTCTCACCTCCATTTTAAATTACAATGGGATTTATTTCTACATGATCCTTACTGATATGACCATCTATTGTACGCCTCCTATCTGCCCATAAGATGGTTTCTAAAGGTATAACCAGCCTCCTCTTCTGTGTCTCCTCTTTGTCTCCAGTCGCTTGTATAAACTAGAGATTCTATTTCGGTTCATTGCCATTGGTATTCAGCACGTCTGCTATGCTATGCTAATTGGCTATGCTAATTGGCAATTCCATGTTTGATTAAAAATGCTGTTAGTTATGACACACACCAGCCAAAGCATTGTGTATGACGTGCATACAGACACACACACACACACACACACACACACACACACACACACACACACACACACACACACATATACACAAACACACACACACACACACACACACACACACACACACACACACACACACACACTGATACCACTGACGTCTGACTACTGTGGCCCTCTGTGCAAAATGTTCAGGTGTGACCTTCATCACTGCTGTGCATTATACCTGAGTCAACACCACTACTGGAGTCAACACCAACACCACTACTGGAGTCAACACCACTACTGAAGTCAACACCACTACTGAAGTCAACACCACTACTGAAGTCAACACCACTGTACCGAAGTCAACACCACACATGTTCACTACTGAAGTCAACACCACGAATGTTCACTACTGGAGTCAACACCACGAATGTTCACTACTGAAGTCAACACCACGAATGTTCACTACTGGAGTCAACACCACTGTACCGAAGTCAACACCAACACCACTACTGGAGTCAACACCACTACAGCTCACTACTGGAGTCAACACCACTACTGAAGTCAACACCAACACCACTACTGGAGTCAACACCACTACTGTTCACTACTGAAGTCAACACCACTACTGGAGTCAACACCAACACCACTACTGGAGTCAACACCAACACCACTACTGGAGTCAACACCACTACTGTTCACTACTGAAGTCAACACCACCACCACTACTGGAGTCAACACCACTACTGTTCACTACTGAAGTCAACACCAACACCACTACTGGAGTCAACACCAACACCACTACTGAAGTCAACACCACTACTGGAGTCAACACCACTACTGGAGTCAACACCACTACTGTTCACTACTGGAGTCAACACCAATACCACTACTGGAGTCAACACCAATACCACTACTGGAGTCAACACCACTACTGTTCACTACTGGAGTCAACACCACTACTGTTCACTACTGGAGTCAACACCACTACTGGAGTCAACACCACTGTACCAAAGTCAACACCAACACCACTACAGGAGTCAACACCACGAATGTTCACTACTGAAGTCAACACCACGAATGTTCACTACTGGAGTCAACACCACGAATGTTCACTACTGAAGTCAACACCACGAATGTTCACTACTGGAGTCAACACCACTACTGGAGTCAACACCACGAATGTTCACTACTGAAGTCAACACCACGCCTGTTCACTACTGGAGTCAACACCACGAATGTTCACTACTGAAGTCAACACCACGAATGTTCACTACTGGAGTCAACACCACTACTGTTCACTACTGGAGTCAACACCACTACTGGAGTCAACACCACTACTGAAGTCAACACCACTGTACCAAAATCAACACCAACACCACTACTGGAGTCGAGGGCTGTCAGGGATCTGTGGTAAAAGCGCTGCTCATTGCTTTGTAGGGGGATGTTTGAGTGCCCTGTCAGACGACATGGGGAATGACACTGCAAGTCACACACACACACACACACGTACTGCTAGAACCTTTCTGAACTGTCATGGTGAATGACACTGCAAGTGCATTCACATGAATGATAATGGCGGTGGGGAATTTAAATACCATTCGCTTCCCTCCCAAATGAATGTCAGTTTCATAATAAAATGGATTTTTGAAAGACATTGAGAGGCTAAACATGCAATAGTGTTTTGACACCTGACACCCCGTTAATTAGTTTTTAAGAAAGTTTCTAGCAGTTTGTGCAAATCAGTTTCATGCCATGACTAAAATACAGCATGTTATTTGATGTTTGCGAGTCTGTGTGTGTGTGTGAGAGTGTGTGTGTTGGCTGTGGATTAATACAGCATGTTATTTGATGTGTGTGTGTGTGTGTGTCTATCTGTCTGTGTGTCTGTGTGTGTGTGTGTGTGTGTGTGTCTGTGTGTTCGTCTGTGTGTGTGTGTGTGTCTGTGTGTTTGTCTGTGTGTGAGTGTGTGTGTGTGTGTGTGTGTGTGTGTGTGTGTGTGTGTGTGTGTGTGTGTGTGTGTGTGTGTGTGTTCATCTGTGTGTGTGTGTGTGTGTGTGTGTGTGTCTGTGTGCTCGTCTGTGTGTGTGTGTGTGTGTGTGTGTGTTCGTCTGTGTGTGTGTGTGTGTGTGTGTGTGTTTGTGTGTGTGTGTGTGTGTGTGTGTTTGTGTGTGTGTGTGTGTGTGTGTGTGTCTGCAGGCTGTGGATTCATTCAAAGTGACGACCAGAGAGAAAATGAGAAAAATGAGAACGACAGGTGAAAGGCTTTTCCATGCGTAGAAGGTAGAACATGCAGGGTAGAGGACGTTAGGACACATACATCACACTTTAAACTAATAGTGCTTATATAATCATATATAATATATAATATAATAATTCATTTTGCTCCCTGGTCTCCATGACTTGCCTTTTAGCTCTCATACATCATTTTAAAACATGACAGGAACAAGGCCTTTGAAATATGGGCTGTGTCATTTTCTAGGTAGCAGACAACGAATAATCATTTGTGTGACCCTAAGGGCTGATGTCTGTCTGTGTGTGTGTGTGTGTGTGTGTGTGTGTGTGTGACCCTAAGGGCTAATGTCTGTGTCTGAACCCTCACCACGCCTCCCCAAGGTGAAAGCACAGCAACTCACTGGAGCAGAAACCACACTGCCAATACTCTGGAGCCGTATTGCTCTCTTTGAGGTGTGGTCGTATTTCTCTCTTTGAGCTGCGGTCGTATGTTGCTCTCTCTTTGACGTGTGGTTGTAGGTTGTTTTCTTTGATGTGTGGTCGTATTGTTTTTTTGAGGTGTGGTCACATTGTTCTCTTTGAGGTGTGGTCGCATTGTTCTCTTTGATTGGTGGTCGCATTGTTCTCTTTGAGGTGTGGTTGTATTGTTCTATTTGAGGTGTGGTCGCATTGTTCTCTTTGAGGTGAGGTCGCATTGTTCTCTTTGAGGTGTGGTCGCATTGTTCTCTTTGAGGTGAGGTCGTATGTTGCTCTCTCTTTGACGTGTGGTTGTAGGTTGTTTTCTTTGAGGTGTGGTCGCATTGTTCTCTTTGAGGTGAGGTCGCATTGTTCTCTTTGAGGTGTGGTCGCATTGTTCTCTTTGAGGTGTGGTTGTATTGTTCTCTTTGAGGTGTGGTCGCATTGCTGCCTTTGAGGTGTGGTCGTATTGTTCTCTTGGTTTGAGGTGTGGTCGTATGTTGCTCTCTCTTTGAGGTGTGGTTGTATGTTGTTCCCTTTGAGGTGTGGTCGTATTTTGTTTTCTGCGAGCTGTGGTCGTATGTTGTTTTTTTTTTAGCTGTGGTTGTATGTTTTCTTTGGCGTGTGGTCGTATGTTGCTCTTGTGAAAAGCTGGCTCTTAGGCTTGTCACAAGAAACTGAAAATACTCAAAGTTGACCAAAAACGCAAAAGTTTAATTTTCACAAAGTTCAATGTCCAAAGTTTCACGGTTCGGTACGAGGTAGACCGCGTCGGTCCTCTTGCTCTCGTGCTCTCTCAAATGCAGGCAGTGCCGGTTCTTTATAGCGAGTGGACACGCCCCCCCCCCAGGTGGTTGATCACGAACACCTGGAAAACAGAGAACACTGCAACACATGCACACACTCATTGCACACACACACACATTCATGCACCAACACAAACACAGACCAATTGGAAATGAGCAGACGAGCCAAAAGGGGTTGGTCACACTCTCTTTGAGGTGTGGTCGTATTTCTCTCTTTGAGGTGTAGCTGTATGTTGTTCTCTTTGAGGTGGTGTTGTTGGAGTCGGTGTGTGTGTGTGTGTGTGTGTGTGGCTGTGTGTGTGTGTGTGTGTGTGTGTGTGTGTGTTTATGATATGAGGTGTACGGCTCTCTGGGTGTGCTGTGGAGGAAAGAGTCTATTCGTGTGTGAGTGTGTGCAGTGGAGGAAAGAGTCTTTGTGTGTGTGTGTGTGTGTGTGTGTGGGTGGGTGTGTGTGTGTGTGAAATGAAGTATAGTCCCTAAGGCGTGCTGTGGAGGGAAAAGCTTGTTAGCAGTCCTAATGACTTCTCAAGGTCACCTGAACAGCAGCATCATTACGATGACTACGGTGCAAGTGTGTGTGTGTGTGTGTGTGTGTGTGTGTGTGAATAGCAGCATCATTACGATGACTGACATGAATTAGTGTCTTTAACAGCACATTAATGTCAGACGGACGCTAAGAGGAAATGACATACGAGGTCAAGGCACAGTACCACGTTCACATCAAAGTCATCGTACCTCTCTGAGGCAGTGAGTCAGCACCCTTCTATGACACACACACACACACACACACACACACCCCCACACACAGACACACACACACACCCACACACACACCCACCCACACACACACACACACACACACACATACACACACACACACACACACACACCCACACACACACACACATACACACACACACACACACACACACACACACACACACACACACACACACACACACACACACACACACACACACACACACACACACACACACACAGAAGAGTCAGCACCCTGCTATGTCACACACACACACACACACACACACACACACACACACACACACACACACACACACACACACACACACACACACACACACACACACACACACACACACACACACACACACACACACCCCCACAGAAGAGTCAGCACCCTGCCATTATGGCAGAAGAGCTCAGAGAGGGAATGAACTTTGAGGAGAGAGCAGATTATGAGTGGCAACTGAAAAATAATAAATGTTGTTTTTCTTTTTTGTTTGATTTAGTTTTTCCCCCTTTCATGTTTCTAAAGAGTAAATCATATAATTGAGACTGAAACAGTATATGCTGCTATTAGCTTAATCCTTTATTTTAAGTATTGTGATGATAACACATGAGACATGTGCACACAACATGGTCCAGGTCAGCATAGAGAGCCGTTTCTCGTTCTGAATGTGCTCTCACACACTCTTTTAACACACTCTTGCTCTCACACACTCTTTTAACACACTCTTGCTCTCACACACTCTTTTAACAC
>NC_137926.1:1485583-1488083 GCF_963457725.1 Sprattus sprattus | reverse complement strand
CCCCCCCCCCCCCCCCCCCCCCCCTTCCCCACAAAGTTGCAAAAAAACATTTCCTGTCATGGGCTGTCGGTGCATGGTGTGTCATGAGGGCAGTTATGGGGCCTGGTCATCCCATCTCTGTGAACCATGAGTGAATACTCCAGTGTGTGTGTGTGTGTGTGTGTGTACTCCCCATCTCTGTGAAACCATCTGGTCCTCAGCTAAATGATGTTGTAAAACATGGAAGAGTTCTCACAGGGCCTGTGGCAGCTTGGGTCAGTGAATACTCCAGAGTGTGTGTGGTTGTGTGTGTGTGTGTGTGCTCCCCGTCAGTGAATACTCCAGTGTGTGTGTGTGTGTGTGTGTGTGTGTGTGTGTGTACTCCCCGCCCTGAAATTAAATAGTTTCCTGGGAAGGAAAGCTGTGTTCACTGCACTTATGGAGCATCTTGGTGAGACATGTGCTGTATCTGATGTGATAATCATAATAATAATTGGCAGATAATCATTAATTATAATAGTAATAATACAATGATAAAAGTGATAGCAATGATGATTATAATAATAAGAAAGCATGCAGGCTCACATAGCTGCTAAATATAATAGCCAACTAATACACCTACTACTGCTGAGAATAATAGAAGAGAGGAGGAGAAGGTGGAGAGAGAGGAGAGAGAAGGAGGAGAATTTGGAGAGAGAAGGTAAAGAGAGAGAAGAGAGGAGGTGATGAGTATGGAGAGGGAGGAAGAGGAGGTGGAGAGAGAGAGGAGAGAGAAAGTGGAGACAGAGGAGAGAGAAGTTGGAGGGAGAAGATAGAGAGTGAGGAGAGAGGACGTGGAGAGGGAGAGAGAAGGTGGGGGGAGAGGAGAGAGAAAGTGGACACTGCAGTTTGTTTCACCTAGGCGTTTAGTGTTTAGTTTTCTGAACTCTAACAAAGCAGATCACTTCATTCAGTTTAGACTGGGACAACACACTGAGCTGCAGGGCACACACACACACACACACACACACACACACACACACACACACAAACACACACAAGTGGCCCGCTTTTACACTTACAAAGAAGTGATCCTTTAATCCTCAACAAGGAGCCCATGGCTATCTGATTTTACCACCAGTGGATTCTGGTTAAACACACACAGACAGAGACACACACACACACACACACACACACACACACACACACACACACACACACACACACACACAGGGTAGGGGGGGAAGGGTTTTCCTGCTGTTGTTGTGTGCCGGGGGGGAAAAGGATGGCCATCTTCCCTTCCAACCTGCTCCAGTGTGTGTGTGTGTGTGTGTGTGTGTGTGTGCGTGTGTGTGTTTGTGTGTGTGTGTGTGTGTTAGGACTGATATGCGTAGCTATGTCATATGTTCAGAGGTGGAACGGGTCTCCTACTTCCACATATTTATGACTTCCTTGATAATATGCCTCATTTTAAAAGGGATGCTTCACCCCGGACATAAAAACTCTGCCAGTGTCCACTCAACCTCATCACTGCAGTCACCCATAAAAGCGCTGCTTGTCGGTGCACTGTTGCACAAAATGAGTTATCTAGGCAAAATGTCAACGGCCAGAGAGAACTGGCTGCTATTCACCTTCACTGCACAGAAGAGGAGCCATGCCCCAGACGGAAGGACACTGCAGTCAATCTCCTCTCAGTTTCACAAACACACAATCACATTACATTCAGGGCATACCCCCCCTGGCATGGAGAGCGGGAGAAAATGAGCTCTCCCTTAAAGGAGGGGGTTTTTGTGTCTCGTCGTCGGGCAGTCATTAGTACAGCAGCTGCTGAGTGTGCTGAGTGTGCAGAGTCAATGGACTAGCATCAATTAGCTTAGCGACAGCGCAGGCCGTCCAGATCTCCTCCTGCGTGATCAGACCAAGGAGAGCGAGCAGGAGGAGAGTGGCTCCATCAATGAGTGTCTGTGTGTGTGTGTGTGTGTGTGTGTGTGTGTGTGTGTGTGTGTGTGTCTGTGTGTGTGTGTGTATGTGTGTGTGTGTGTCTGTGTGAGTTTGTGTGTGCGTGTGTGTGTCTATGTGAGTGTGTGTGTGTGTGTGTGTGTGTGTGTGTGTGTGTGTGTGTGCGTGTGTGTGTGTGTGTGTGTGAGTGTGTGTGAACATCCATGGAACAGACCCCGCCAATAAAGATGCGTTGAAACACCAGAGAGATGCTCACTCCATTGACCCTGGTGTGTGTGTGTGTGTGTGTGTGTGTGTGTGTGTGTGATGTGTCTGAGATGCTCACTCCATTGACCCTGGTGAAAGTGCAGTGCTGCACTATGCTAATGTGGGGAGGGCATCCCAGATTCATTTAGCCCTGCTTGACTATTAGCTCTCTGTCGTCAGTGATGGAGTGTGTGTGTGTGTGTGTGTGTGTGTGTGTGTGTGTGTGTGTCGTCAGTGATGGAGGCACTCAGGGGGATTTCTCAGTCAATTCCAGCGTTTGTTCTCCCTGGCTGCGGCTAACCCACGGCGGCTATTCATATCGCCAGCGCTCATCGAT
>NC_137926.1:1473083-1475583 GCF_963457725.1 Sprattus sprattus | reverse complement strand
TATTATACACCACTACAGCTCCCCAGTGTGTATTATATGAGGGCAGTCATTTGTCACTCAGTATGTTTTTGCCACTTGTTCATCACTTGGTTTTGATTTAGTTTGCAATTACTGTTGGCTCATATTTACACATAACAGTAAATGCTCTCCAGGAAATAGCCTCCAAACACACACACACACACACACACACACACACACACACACACACACACACACACACACACACACACACACACACACACACACACACACACACACACACACACACACACACACACACACACACACACACACACACACACACACACACACACTTACACTGATTTACACACATACAAAAACACACTTACAGAGAAAGACATGCACACACACACACACACACACACACAAACACATCCATTCCGTGGCGAGGGCATGCACAGAAAAGGCATCATGAATTCTTCCAGGGGAGATCCACCTGAGAGATGCCTGAAGCAGCCAGGCAAGGTTAAACCCCTCACACTTAGTGCTGGAAGTGACAGGCAGTGCTGTGGGGAACGACACTGATAAGGACTAATATGTTGGCATGTGTCCTGGGAATGTCTCTTTTATGTATGGATCACGCTTCGCCGTCTATGGGGTGGTGATATAGTATGGAAGACTTAATGGAGTGTGTGTACGTGTTCGTGTTTGTGTGTGTGTGTGTGTGTGTGTGCATGCGGGTGTGTGTGTGTGCGTGTGTGTGTGTGTGTGTGTGTTAGTGTGTGTGTGTGTGTGTGTGTGTGTGAGTGCTATTACAGTGAGGCAGACCATCCATTCTGGAGGCTGCTTGTTATTCCAGGGTTCTGAGGGATTAGTTCCTTTGACCCAGTGCCCATTCAGAACTCCAGATATCACTATGTTGTCATTTTCACTAGAAATGACAACATTCCCACGCATCTCAACACAATTAGAAAATGGAATGTGAACTTGAACGTTCGACTACATGTACACCACATCACCTCTCACTGCGTAACCCCAAAACTGGGCCTGGACATGGCTGTGTTCTCTTACACCCCAAAACTTGGCCTGGTCACGGCTGTGTTCTCTTACGCAACACCATATGGACTCCAAAATAGAACTAGTGTTGCCATGGCTGCACCCTCTATCTCTACCTCTTCCTCCTCCTACCTCCTGTTTTACTGGAACGCCTTATAAAGTCCATGGCCCTGTTCAAATACTCTTAAAATGCTGTCTTGCTACCTTCCCTCTCTTAAATAGGACAAGGCAGGACTGTTTGAAATCCTTTAATTTTTCTCTTCCGGGTTGACAAGATACTTTAAAATCGCCCCGTAACGATCGTTTTTCAAGGTACCATCGGTCTAGCCTTGATCCTGCCTATTACCCATAAACCTGTGCGCCAAGTCCTTCCGGCAACTGCAAATTGTAAACAAAGATGGCGGACCAAACTCTGCCGACGGTCGTGTTTGTATGTAAATGTACATCTTTCGCCTTTTTCTCGCTTAGATATAGAGAAATAGACAGTGCACTATCCGATAACAACGTTATTGTAACCACACTCACACACTCACACACTCACACACACACACACACACACACACACACACACACACACACACACACACACACACACACACTCACACACTCACACACACTCACACACACACACACACACACACACACACACACACACACACACACACACACACACACACACACACACACACACACACTCACACACACACACACACTCACACACACTCACACACACACACACACACACACACACACACACACACACACACACACACACACACGCATCCAGACCAGACCCATGTCACTGATGGATCAGTGGCACTTAGGCTGACCCGTAGAGACGCTTCGACTGATTAGAAGGCTTCCCGAGCTGCGTTTGTGTGTGTGTGCGTGTGTGTGTGTGTGTGTGTGTGTGTGTGTGTGTGTGTGTGTGTGTGTGTGTGTGTGTGTGTGTGTGCGAGGCCCAGGTGAAAGGGCTCTGCTAATCACTGAGGGCCGAGAGTGGCAGCTGTGTGTGTGTGTGTGTGTGTGTGAGGTGAAAGGGCCGAGAGTGGCAGCTATTGACTCAGACTCGCTGAGAATTCATGAAAGAGTGCGGCGTGGCACAGGTGCATCATGGGTAGGATGCTCACACCATGCTGGAGCTTCTCAGTGTGTGTGTGTGTGTGTGTGTGTGTGTGTGTGTGTGTGTGTGTGTGTGTGTGTTGCAGGAGCTTCTCAGTGTGATTCTGGCTGAATAATTGCTTAATGCAATTTAACAAGCTGAAGTTGCTTTTCAACCTGGTTGGAAATGCGGCTGTAAATTGATCGTTAGTCGACTGCACCCCTCCTTGCTTGAGGTTCCTGTTGACCCCATCAATGCTCAGAGTGGGTTATTGGTGTGCTTTATTTTGAGTGTGTGTGTGTGTGTGTGTGTCTTGCTTGGTGTGCGCATCGGTGCGGGAAGCAAGAGCCACTGAATATATATCCATGACTAATCAACTGA
>NC_137926.1:1455583-1460583 GCF_963457725.1 Sprattus sprattus | reverse complement strand
GAACGTGAAAAGTTGGCCACAGTGTGTGTGGGGGGAGGGTGTGTGTGTGGGGAGGGTGTGTGTGGTGGGAGGGTGTGTGTGTGGGGAGGGTGTGTGTGGTGGGAGGGTGTGTGTGGAGCGAGGGTGTGTGTACATTTAAGAGCGAAACAGGGCTTGAAGAAGCCACAGAGAGCTGTGTGTGTAATCTGCCATGGCAAAAGAGCTTGCTTCATCTGAATCAAATTAGTCTAATTGGGTTGAGATTGTTCGTGGGCATATGGACAGGGCCACGACCGTGAGCACTGCCAAGAACCAGGACTTTTTTTCGAATCCGTCAAATCCTAAAGTTGGTCTCATTAAGAAAGTATCACCGATAGACATTAAAGATGATGGCCGATCTGAATATTAAATAAAACCCAAAGAATCACGATAGATATTAAGGATGGATGCCGATCTGAATATTAAATAAAACCCAAAGTTTCACCTACAGGCATTAAAGATGGATGCCAATCTGAATATCAAATAAAACCCAACGTTTTACCTATAGGCATTAAAGATGGATGCCGATCTGAATATTACATATAAAAAAAAGTATTTCCATCTTAACCCTTCGGTCTGATTTGAAATGTGGAGCCTGGAGAATAATGTCAGAATATGGAAACCTAATGTTGCAGAAGCTGAAGAGATGTTATTGTGCTTCATCAGGCTATTTCACACTAAATAAGCAGAGGGTGTGTGTGTGTGTGTGTTTGTGTGTGTGTGTGTGTGTGGGGGGGGGGGGGTTCTGCAGTAGATATTCCCCTGCTGTGTCTTACTGTTACATGGTTAATGTAGTTTTCCAATCCTGTTGCTGTAACATGGTTAATGTAGTTTTCACATCCCACTGCTGTAGCATGGTTAATGTAGTTTTTCCATGCTTAAAGTTGCAATCCTGTTGCTGTAACATGGTTAATGTAGTTTTCCGATCATCTTGCTGTAGCATGGTTAATGTAATTTTTCGATCCTCTTGCTATTCCTGTGTTTCTCATTTAGGCTCTGTTGAAACGGTTTCAGTTACCGTCTAATATGATCAGTTTAGAATATAATACACTCAATATGTCTGTGAATCCTGTGGATACACTCTGATGTATACGTGGTATGTGTTTTGTGTGTGTGTGTGTGTGTGTGAGTGTGTGTGTGTGTGTGTGTGTGTGTGTGTGTGTGTGTGTGTGTGTGTGTGTGTGTGTGTGTGTGTGTGTGTGTGTGTGTGTGTGTGTGTGTGTGTGTGTGTGTGTGTGTGTGCGTGTGTGTGTGTGTGTGCGTGTGTGTGTGTGTGTGTGTGTGTGTGTGTGTGAATGGGAGGAGAGGGTGAAAGGGAGAAGGAAGAGAGAGAAAAAAGAGGGAAGATTTGTGTGATAATAAAAAGTTTGTGTCTATAAGTCTACAGGGGCTGGTCCTTGGGTGCAGCCAGAGTTATGGAAAGAGGTGGTGTATTTACTAACAGATCCAACCCCATGATGACTGTGGTGTGTGTGTGTGTGTGTGTGTGTGTGTGTGTGTGTGTGTGTGTGTGTGTGTGTGTGTGTGACTGTGGCAGGCTGGGGGATAATCAGAAACTGCTGCTGCCTACTTGTGGTCTGGTACATCTTTGGAAGGCCGCATCTTTGAGTTCCCAGCGCTTGCACTCTCCTCCTCTCTCTCCCTCTCTCTCTCTCCCTCTCCCTCTCTCTCCATCTCTCTCTCCCCCTCTCTCTCTCCCTCTCTCTCACTCTCTCCCCCTGTCTCTCTCTCACTCTCTCTCCCCCTCTCTCTCTCTCCCTCTCTCTCTCTCTCCCTCTCTCCCTCTCTATCTCTCTCCCCCTCTCTCTGTGTGTGTGTGTGTGTGTGTGTAAGAGAGTGTATGTGAAAGTTTCAAGTGTGTTGTATGACTGTTTTGGCATTACTTCTTCTCAGTATATGCTTGTTTGTTTGTTTGTTTGTTTGTTTGTGTATATTTACAGTACGCTCTTAAAACTATTCATAGACGCGCGTGTGTGAGTGAGTGTGTGTGTGTGTGTTGTGTGTGTGCGCGCCCCATCTGTGCCTTAAACGCGAGGAGCAGCATCTCATTACATCTTGTCTTTGCCAGGACAGTTTTTGAAAACACACTAGCTCCGGATTCTTTAATTAGTTTTAAAAATGGTCAGAAAGTCTGCGAACGATATTTCTGTACGGCAGTCCTCCACACACACACACACACACACACACACACACACACACACACACACACACACACACACACACACACACACACACACACACACACACACACACACACACACACACACACACACAGTACTCCACACACAGCTCATTATTTCACAACAGTGCTAAAGGTATTGAATGTTTTGTACCTAATATGCAAATCTGTCTATAAAATAATGACAAACTCATGACCTTTCTGTAACATTGTTAGTCTTTGTATTAATTCATAATGAAATAAAACATTAAGCAAGTTGCCGAGGTATGTGTTTGTGTGTGTGTTTGATTGAGTGAGTTTGCATGTGTGTGTGTGAGTGAGTGAGTGAGTCTGAGTGTGTGTGTGTGAGTGAGTCTGCATGTGTGTGTGTGTGTGTGTGTGTGTGTGAGTGAGTCTGCGTGTGTGTGTGTGTGTGTGTTTGAGTGAGTGTGTCTGCATGTGTGTGTGTGTGCGTCTGTGAGTGAGTGAGTGAGTCTCTGTGTGTGTGTGTTTGAGTCTGCATGTGTGTGTGTGTGTGAGTGTGAGTGTGTGTGTGTGTGTTTGTGTGTGTGTGTGTGTGTGTGTGTGATAATTGAGTCAGCATGTGTGTGTGTGTGTGTGTGTTTGTGTGTGAATGAGTCTGCATGTGTGTGTGTGTGTCTGTGTGAGTGAGTCTGCATGTGTGTGTGTGTGTGGGTGAGTCTGCATGTGTGTCTGCGAGTGAGTCTGCATGTGTGTGTGTGTGTCGGTGTGAGTTTGTCTGCATATGTGTGTGTGTGTCTGTGTGAGTGAGTCTGCGGGCCCTATCTTGCCGGTCAGAAACGCAAGTAGGACGGCGCCAAACGCAAGTAGCTGTGTGGGCGGCTCTATGGCGCAGTTGCTATTTTAACGGCGGAAAAAACACACTTGCGTCCAGCGCAAGTGTCAAAAGGGTTGGTCCAAAGGAGGTTACTCAGCCATAGGTGTGGTTTGGGCGTAATATGCAATAAACCAATACGAGCGTCATCTCACATTTGTTGGCAAGCCATATATAATTACAAGGAAAATAAAGTATTTACCACATGAGAAAATCATTGTGATATCCATATCCAAGATCTTTTAAAAATAGGCATACATCTAGCGTACACATTGACCCAAATGATTCAGGTTAATTGAAGCTGCGTGACATTTGATTTATTGTATGGCTTTGTAAAAAGCCGGGAGATAGATATATATGGGGATGCGAGAAACCCTCCAAAAGTTAGCAAAGTCAAGCAAGCATGCAAGATATTGCCGTGATTGTTTCTGCTACGGGGCACCCGAAAACGGTGCCGAAAACGCTATAATGACGTCCGGAGACGTGGGACATCCAAGCTGGAAGGTAACACACGTTCTCGTGGCCTCACGGGAGGTGGATCTGCCTCGTCCCAGGATCTGACGGCAGCAGAGGACATCGCCACGTCTACCCTCACGCCTGAGAGCGTGCAGGGATTTGGGGGCATGGAAATCGGCACCCAAGCCAGTGCACCAGCTGACCAAACCCAAGGTACATAAATAAAGTCCACATACACAGAGATGAGTTTACAAGATGTATAATAATACATATTAAATAAATGCAACTAAGCCATACAATAAATCAAATGTCACGCAGCTTCAATTAACATGAATCATTTGGGTCAATGTGTACGCTAGATGTATGCCTAGTTTTAAAATGTCTTGGATACGGATATCACAATGATTTCCTCATGTGGTAAATACTTTATTTACCTTGTAATTATATATGGCTTGCCAAAAAATTGGTGTAAATCTCTCGTGAAGACGACAGAAGTAAAGTGTAGCCTAAAGGTCCTATACTGTGCGGGCAAGCACATGCGCCCTTAAAATAGCGTTCTGAATACGCGTTACAGACTTTAGACATTGTGCCTCTGACATTAGACCAGCTTTTTTGTGGTCAATGGCGCACGGCGCACAGCGTTGTTTTGAAACTGCAAAATACCACCTGCGCCAGAGAAACGCCTTCTCTGTTCCGCCCCCGCCCATGTCGACGCAAGTTAATTTCGAAGCGCGCCTCTAGAGGGAAAATCGCGCTGTGCGCCGGGTGCAAGATAGGAATGATACATGCGTCGGTGACAATGTCAATTGCGCTGGGTGCAAGATAGGGCCCTGCATGTTTGTGTGTCTGTTGTCTGTGTGTGTGATTGAGTCTGCATGTGTGTGTCTGTCTGTGTGAGTGAGACTGCATGTGTCTGTGTGTGTGTGTGTGTGTGTGTGTGTGTGTGTGTGTGTGTGTGTGTGTTTGTGTGTGTGTGTGTGTGTGTGTGTGTGTGTGTGTCTGTGTGAGTCTGCATGTGTGTGTATGTGTGTGTGTAATCAGATAGACACTTTCTCTCTGAAACGGCATGCTGTACAGTAGAGCGCCGTGCTGTTAATAAGTGTGTGTGTGTGTGTGTGTGTGTGTGTGTGTGTGTGTGTGTGTGTGTGTGTGTGTGTGTGTGTGTGTGTGCTTGTGTGTTTACCAGTCGGGTACTGCTGTTAATAACTGTGTGTGTACCAGCAAAAGGAAATGAAAGCAAACCAACGTTCTGTTCCCGACTATGTGCTACCAGAACACGTACAACCTGTCAGAGAACATACGCTCAGTGAGGGATGGTGTGCCGGTGGTTATTTTTAGGCAATGAACATTTTATATTATTATTAACTTCGGAGTTTAATATGAAATACACCCACAAGACACAAAATAGAAAGTCAGTAAAAATGATTGTACTACATGCATGTATTGTTTAATAAAAGCTTTATACCTACCACAATATTTGTACAAAATCTGCCATTAAGACAAACATATTAA
>NC_137926.1:1435583-1440583 GCF_963457725.1 Sprattus sprattus | reverse complement strand
TCATTTTCATGTTTTGTTGTTGTGTTGATTGGCAGAAAAAACATAACTAGATCTTTTTCTATCTAAAATGTCAAATGATAATTATTGTGATTATGTGTCCCTGCCTTTTAGTGGATACAGCAAAGTGTAATAACACCATGTGTGTTATTCACACGCTTATGGCATGGGTTATGCAAGGCAGTAGTAGTAACAGTAGTAGTAGCAGTTGCAGTAGCAGTAGCAGTAGCAGTAGCAGTAGCAGTAGCAGTAGCAGTAGCAGTAGCAGATGTAGTAGTACTAGTAGAAGTAGAAGTAGTAACAGTAGTAGTAGCAGATGTAGTAGCAGTAGAAGTAGTAGTAGAAGTAGTAACAGCAGTATTAGTTATTACTGTAGTATCAGTAATAACAGTAGTATCCAGGTGTGTGTGAGTGAATGCCCTCCATAGCATTGTGCCTCTTTTATCTGCATGTCTTCCTCCGTGTACACAGTGTTCAGTGTTCAGTGTTCAGAGCTCAGTGCTCACAGCTAATGAAGGCAATGCAGTCTGTGCTTCAGCCACATGTTAAACACAGGGTAGGATGAGCCCTCTTTCCATCGCTCTTTCTCTTTCTCTTTTCATCGTTCTCTCTCTCCTCATCGCTCTTTCTCTCTCTCCTCATCGCTCTTTCTCTCTCTCCTCATCGCTCTTTCTCTCTCTCTTATTGCTCTCTCTACCTCTCCTCATCGCTCTTTCTCTTTCTCTCTCTCTCTCTCTCTCCCTCTCTCTCTCTCCCTCTCTCTCTCTCTCTCTCTCTCTCTCTCTTGTGTGTGCTTAATTAAATCAGATGACTGATTCTGTGAGAGAAACCTTCAAATGTTTAAATTACACGACTAAGTAAGCAAGATTAATTAATATGATAATCAAAGAGGTGAATATGTTCCACTGTTTGCACAACTTTTCTGACTTTGCAAAGATTAAAGTGGGGAAAAGTGCCTTTTTGACCCAGCCATCTCCTGGTGTGATGTAGTAATTAACTAAGTGTATCTACGGAAGATGAACTGGACCGGAGGGAGGGGATGGAGCTGTGGGGCACAGGTACACTATAATGACAGAGAGAGAGAGAGAGAGAGAGACACACACACACACACACACACACAAGCACACACACACAGGGAGGGGATGGAGCTGTGGGGCACAGGTACACTATAATGAGAGAGCGAGAGAGAGAGAGAGAGAGAGAGAGAGAGAGAGAGAGAGAGAGACACACACACACACACACACACACACACACACAGGGAGGGGGAGGAGCCGCGGGGGCACAGGTACACTATAATAAGAGAGAGAGAGAGAGAGAGAGACACACACACACGCACACACACACACACACACACACACACACACACACACACACACACACACACACAGGGAGGAGGTAGAGATGCGGAGGCACAGGTACAGGTACACTATAATAAGAGAGAGAGAGAGAGAGAGACACACACACACACACACACACACACAGGGAGGAGGTGGAGATGCGGAGGCACAGGTACACTATAGTAACGTACAATGTGTCATTGTGATTAGATCTGCTGTATTACTGAGTCTCATGTGGAGGAGGAGGGGGAGAGGATGGAAGACAATCTGTGTTTGTGTGTGTGTGTGTGTGTGTGTGTGTGTGTCTCTCTCTCTCTCTCTCTTTGTGTGTGTGTGTGTGTCTATGTGTGTTCGTGTGTGTGTGTGTTTGTGTGTGTGTCTCTCTCTTTCTCCGTGTGTGTGTGTGTGTGTGTTGGTTTGAATATGTGGGTGTGTGTTTGAGTATGTGTGTGTGTGTGTTTTTATATACGTGCAATATATTGTCAATGCAAATCAGAGAAGGAGGACACGCTGTTTAGTCATTTCTATGCTCTCACGGAGACAGAAATTGAAGATAATAGGATCACTTACAATATTTCAGGATGGGTTGGGTTTGCAAATGCCCACATCTCAGCTTAATTTGCTAAATCCAAGCACCCCAGCAGCACATCGTTTAAATGGTCTATTATGTGACAGCAAATACAATCGCAGTGGCAATTTAACAAGTTTAGCATCCTTTCATAGGTCATAATCAACTAGGCCTCCATTTGGTCTGAAATCCCTGGAAACCAACCCTGATGCGTTATCAAACCAACCCTGATGCGTTATCAAACCAACCCTGATGCGATATCAAACCAACCCTGATGCGTTACAGAAACCAAGCCTGATGCGTTATCAAACCAACCCTGATGCGTTACAGAAACCAAGCCTGATGCGTTATCAAACCAACCCTGATGCGTTATCAAACCAACCCTGATGCGTTACAGAAACCAAGCCTGATGCGTTACAGAAACCAAGCCTGATGCGTTATCAAACCAACCCTGATGCGTTACAGAAACCAAGCCTGATGCGTTATCAAACCAAGCCTGATTCGTTATAGAAACCAACCCTGATGCGTTTTCAAACCAACCCTGATGCGTTATCAAACCAACCCTGATGCCTTATCAAACCAAGCCTGATGCGTTATCAAACCCAGTGGCGGTTTTAGGCACGGGCGACCCGGGCAGTTGCCCGGGGCGGCACTTTTTCATGACACGTGAGGTAAAAAATAGTAATAATAATCTACGCCGCGAAGCGCTTTTCTATTTCTATATATCATATCACTGCGTGAGGAATTGGCAAATTGGCGCCCCCTGCAGCTGCAGGCGCACCTGCTCGCTAAGAAGGTGTAGCGCAATCCTGGGTGAAAGGGGGAAAGAGAGAGGGGGCGGCGGGCAGTTCAGCTCTGGGTGTCCCAATAAACATTATAATTACCCTATACTTTTTGTTTGTCTGAATTGTGTGAAATGGCTTATAAAAATAGGTAATACAGAACGATTATGTGGTCACCAAGGGCAAGGTTAATTGGTGGAAGGAGACCACTAACTTCATCAATTTATCCAACTGGTGAAGGTAATAGTGAGCAGAGTATAGATAGATAGTCAGATAGATACTTTATTCATCCCGAGGGAAATGTAATACATCTTTAACAGAGTAGTCTATTACATTATCGATAAAGCTATTGAAGGATGCTCGAGTGGACAAGGTAAAAATGTGTTTTATTTTCTCAAGTGTAGCTTAACCAATATTCCTATTACTGTAAGGCAACCAGCTAATGTTGAGCACCAACTGAGTTGTTTGCTAGCTAGCGTTAGCTAGCTGATTTGACCATAGGGTATGAGCATGTTCATTCATCTGACACTAGGCTAATCCCGCTAGCCACAACTAACATAATGTAACAGCATACAGAGTACTAGTATAATCTTAATAATTAGCAGGTCGATAGCTAGCTGGTTAGACCACAGATTTCCTTTTGACACCACTAGACTAGCAAGCGTTAGCGAAATCCCATTAGCCACTATTAGCTAACTCAACTAACTATAATGCATGTTGAGTGCTTGCACAACATAACTTGCAAAGAGCTGGTGTTAGCTAACATTAATGCACATGATGTGTGCATTGATTATCTAAAGTGTGTTATTTAAATGCTCTATTGAAAGAGTTGTGCAATTGAAAAGCATACAGAGTACTAGTATAATCTTAATAATTAACAGGTCGATAGCTAGCTGGTTAGACCATAGATTTCCTTTTGACACCACTCGACTAGCAAGCGTTGCACTTGCACAACATAACTTGCAGATGGCTGGTTAGCTAACATTAATGTAAATTATGTGTGCAATAATTCTCTTAAGTGTGTTATTCAAATGTTCTATTGAAGGATTTGTGCAATTGATACATTTCATTTTTTCTTTCACTTATATTGTTATAATTGGAAAAAGTAGGAAAAAGATCGGAGGGGATATCGCCCGGGGCGTAATTCCATGCAGAACCGCCACTGATCAAACCAACCCTGATGCGTTACAGAAACCAAGCCTGATGCGTTATCAAACCAACCCTGATGCGTTATCAAACCAACCCTGATGCGTTATCAAACCAACCCTATGCCTTATCAAACCAAGCCTGATGCGTTATCAAACCAACCCTGATGCGTTACAGAAACCAAGCCTGATGCGTTATCAAACCAACCCTGATGCGTTATCAAACCAATCCTGATGCGTTATCAAACCAACCCTAATGCGTTATAGAAACCAACCCTGATGCGTTATCAAACCAACCCTGATGCGTTATCAAACCAACCCTGATGCGTTATCAAACCAAGTCTGATGCGTTATCAAACCAACCCTGGTGCGTTATCAAACCAACCCTGATGCGTTATCAAACCAAGTCTGATGCGTTATCAAACCAACCCTGGTGCGTTATCAAACCAACCCTGATGCGTTATCAAACCAACCCTGATGCGTTATCAAACCAACCCTGATGCGTTATGAAACCAAGCCTGATGCGTTATCAAACCAACCCTGGTGCGTTATCAAACCAACCCTGATGCGTTATCAAACCAACCCTGATGCGTTATCAAACCAAGCCTGGAGCTGCTCTGTGCCCGGTGTGTTGGATCTCTGGTTCAGAGGGCCAGGAGGAGAGAGAAGATCTCTGATCCAGGAGCAGAGAGAGGATCTCTGATCCCGGCCTCAGCTCCAGGGTTCTCTGGTAGGGGGGTTCCCCGCCCAAAGGCATTCTTTGGCCACAGACACCAGATCTGAGGTTGAGTCATAATTAGAGGGTGCACCAAACAGGGCTATCCGACTTCAGTCCAAGTCACCATTCCCCTCAACCCCACTATGCTAAGCTGTGTGGTTTCTCTAAAGCGGTCTTTGTCATGTGCACCAGATACTGCAGCTGTTTCTCACTCAGCCATCGCAAGCCTCCATGTGCATATAATGCTGTATAATAATACACCATGCTGTATAATAATGCTGTTTTTAATGCTGTATAATAATACACCATGCTGTATAATAATGCTGTTTATAATGCTGTTTATAATGCTGTTTACAAAGCAGCATGTTGTATATAATGCTGTTTATAATGCTGTTTACAAAGCAGCATGTTGTATATAATGCTGTTTATAATGCTGTATAATAATACACCATG
>NC_137926.1:1425583-1430583 GCF_963457725.1 Sprattus sprattus | reverse complement strand
CCTGACGTGGTCCTTGGGAACTGGCTAACAAATAGAGGACCAGGAGAAGGGTCATTCTTTCGCCCGACAGTAGGTTCTTGACCAGAGGTCAAATTAGGAAGGCAAGGCAGAATAAATGGTGATACGGACCCTTGAAATAATTCCCCACCAGAACAGGTAGGCAAAGAATGAGAAACAAACGTATCACCAGAAGGAGCCATCAGCTCACTATCGCGCTCTTTGAGTAGAGACTCTTCAACGCTTTGCGCCTTATTATATGTCACGTTTAAGTGATCAGGACCTGAAAAGGTTGGAATTGTTGGAGAAATGTTAGTCACCACAGGGCTAGGCAGAACCTTTCCACCAGCCAAATCGTTACCCAGTAACATCGAAACACCCTTTACGGGAAGAGATGGGCGTATGCCCACCGTAACAGTACCGGTGACTAATTTAGAAAAAAGCGAGATATGGTGCAGGGGGACGCTCACAGCGCCCATTTCGAAGCCCTGGACAATAATACTTGTCCCAGTGCATGAGTCCTTGCCAAAAGGAAGGACATTCTCCAACACAAAACTTTGCGACGCACCAGTGTCGCGTAGGATCTTAACAGGGATGCGCTCACTAGAATCTCCCACAAACGTTACAAAACCGTCCGTGATGAACGGAGCAAAATTCTGGCTATCACTCTCGTCTTTCCGAGACGTCATAGAAAGTGTAGAGACACATGAATTGGACTCAATACGGGAATAGGTAGAGCTGGGCCTGTTTTTACGCATTAGAGCAAAACAGTCGGAGAGGACATGCCCCCTCCTTTTGCAGTAACCGCAAATAGGAACGGTATCCTTCGGACGGGTCGTTCGTCGCGTCTCCGCGTGAGAATACTGACCCACAGGTTCATTATGGGTATTTGAGACCCACGGAGGACTACCACTATGGTGCTGAGATTTCATCGAGCAGGCGCCTACGCTTTTGTGTGAGAGTACGTACTCATCAGCTAGTACTGCGGCGCTGGCAGGCTTGAGGTCTTTATGCTCGCTAACGTATGTGGCGACGTTCTTTGGTAGACAGTTTTTAAAGTCTTCGAGCAGTATTAAATCGCGCAGGCCCTCAAAAGTTGTTATGTTTTGAGAGTTAAGCCAGCGATCAAACAACACAGCTTTGTCTCGAACAAACTCCACATACGAAAACGTTTCCTGCTTTTGATGGTTCCGAAATTTCTGCCGGTATGCTTCAGGGACGAGTGAATAGATGCGCAGCACCGCTTGCTTGACTTTGTCATAGTCGAGCGCATCTTCGAGCGACAAGGCAGAGTATGCCTCTTGCGCCTTCCCCGTAAACACACTCTGAAGCATCATTGTCCAGACCTCACGCTGCCACTTCAGGACTGTGGCTACCATCTCGAAATGTCCAAAGAATTTATCCACCTCCTTCTCTCTAAAAGGAGGGACAAGTCTTATGTTTCGAGCTACGTCGAAATTATTTGAGGGAATGATAACCCCAGCTTCGCGAGCTTTTATGTCTAGTTCTTTAAGCCGAATTGCCTGCCCTATCTCGAGGTCTTTCATCTTAAGTTCGTGCTCTCGACGCTCTTTGTCTCTCTGCCACTGTCTGTCTGCTTCCAACCGAGTCCTTTCCTTATCCCACTCGATCTCCTTCTCCCTCAACTCTATTCTACGGAGCTCGAGTGCACCTTTCGTGATTTGGACGCCTGAAGCATCAGGTGAAGGTGACGTCGCTGCAGACGCTCCAGATCCAGGAAGCAACTTTTCGGCCTCCCCTATAATTCCCTGCCTAAGCAAAGCCTCTGTGAGTTTAGTCAGGAGCTCCGCTTTTAACGGACTACCCCGTACCTCTACTTTATAGTGCCCCGCAATTCTCAGTAACTCATCGCGAGTAAAACTGGTTAAAATAGCCTGATTTGGCTCTTCAATAAACTCTTCAAGAGTAGACATATTTTCTGTGTGGAATAGCCTACCAAGGCAAAATCACGCCAAACAACGTGAAACACAACACTGGCTCACAATTAACGGAGACAATAACGGCGGCGAAATGTCGCACTAAAGGCACAATTAATAATGTGCTAAATTCTTATCCCGGACGAGCCCCCATTTATGTTACGGTAGACCCTGAGAACAAGAGGTCCCGTAACATAAAAGGCCAGACTCTGGTTTGCGGTTTCAACAGTTATGTTTTATTACGATACACAAGGCGGTGGTTGCTGTAAAAGAGGAAGAAAGGAAAAACAAAATGCCAACAAAAAGCCTCCGTAAACTAAATGGTTGCAGCAGCTTACCTAGCTCCCGTCAAAATGAAAAAGGAGGTGAGTCTTCCGCAGACTTCCTTACCTGCACTAGCTACCTCTAAACTAAAAGGTGCAGACAGAACAAACAACCACCAAGCAAACAAGAGCAGCCAAACGAAAAAGCGCGTAACACGCCATGTCTCAAAAGTCAAATAAGTCTCCAAAGGCTCAGTGTGTAGTCCAGTGTGGAACAGCCTAAGAGTTTGTGGGGAACGGGCAGCGAGCCAGTTCCATAGTAGCGAGCTTCCTCCATCTTGCGAAGGGCCGGCTTTATAAAGGGCAAAGTCCCGCCCGGCAATAGAGAACAGGTGCGCGACCACGCCCACTGCACCTTGTTGAGACGACAGACCGGGGAAAATCACCACACCGTAACACATCACCATAGTGATTTAGATGCAGCAGATCTCTATATCATCACCATAGTGATTTAGATGCAGCTGATCTCTAAATCATGAAGATCCTCTCACTCCCACACTTCTCTGTCTGTGTATTCACTCACAAATGTTAGTCTGTGAATGTAATAGACACATACATCTTAAATCCTGTGGCATTTAGACGAGTTCTGGAAGATGCTGAAGCCTTTTACAATCTATCCAAGGAATGCAATGATATCGAAAAGCTTAGCATGTGAATTAAAAAGGGAAATGAGTAACCAAATCTCCCTGCTCACAAACAAAAAGCATATTGAGTATATTACAGCTCTCACTGTGTGTGTGTATGTGTGTGTGTGTGTGTGTGTGTGTGTGTGTGTGTGTGTGTGTGTGTGTGTGTGTGTGTGTGTGTGTGTGTGTGTGTGTGTGTGTGTGTGTGTGTGTGTGTATGTGAGTATATTACAGCTCTCACTGCTCCGAGTGCTAAAGCATGAATCAGTGATTAGTGCCTCACACAGATGGATTTGGATTGATGTGAAAAGCGCAGACACAGTCAGATTGAAAAATGAACACAGATAATTGGGATGTGCAGCTGTGTGCATTCTTTTGGAAAAGTCTGAGAAAAGGAAGGTTTGTGCCAAGTGCAGTTTAGCTGTCCTGGAGCGCCATGCGCCTATGCAACCCATGCACCATGCATCACATGCAGCACATGCACCAAGTACCCATAAACATATGCAACACATGCAGCACATGCACCAAGGCAACACCCTTCCACACCACTCCACACTCCCTCAATCAGCCAAAGAGCCCTCTCACAAATAAACACAAACATTAACAAACAAATGGTCAACTGCCCATCTCTCCTCCAATGCAGCATATGCAGCGCATGCACCCATGCAGCACAGGCAACACATGCAGCACATGCACCCATGCACCCATGCACCCATGCAGCACATGCAGCACATGCAATAAAGAGAGAGAGCTGAAGGCCGTCTACAGCTCAGTTCATACGCTGTGAATCGGCGGAGGGGGCTTTTGAGTGTTGAAGGTGTTTGAAGTGAAGGTGGACTGCCAATCGTGCAGGCTTGTGCTGACTTGTGCCAGAAGCACCTTTCATCAACTCGTCTTTGACGTGGCGGGAGTGAATTAGCCGTGCCGTCCGTGCAGAGGATGTGGCTCGCCACAGAATGTGTTGTTAGGCACTCTTTTAATGTTATATGCATGAAGGACATGGTCGAGGGCTTCCCACATATTTGGTTTGGACATGTTTTCTGCTTCCGCTGCGACCGCTCATCCTTCTCTTCAAGAGAAACACAATCCAAGGTCACACACACACACACACACACAGGGCGTACACCTCCTCTGGTACAGGAAATGCCAAACTGGTCAGCTACATCATAGAAAGTCTCCGTGTGGTTTTGTTTGTAATTCATTTAGTTAAGTCGGTTGTATCTTTCGTTGCTGTAATGTTAAAGAGAGGTAATCTCGATGTAGCCACTGTGAATGATGAAGGTCAAAATAACATGATAATGATGTCATCAATCACGCCGGCAGACTGCTACCTCTCATCAATAGCCAGATCATTTGCAGGCGTCAAAGATGTCAGTCTAGATATGGCTCAGGACACACTCACACACACACACACACACACACACACACACACACACACACATACACACACACACACACACACACACACACACAGAGTCTGGATGTGGCTCAGAGGGGGAGGAATGTCTTGTGTTTGATGAGAGTGTCTTGACTAAGCCTGTGAAACTGGAGTCTGTGTGTGTGTGTGTGTGTGTGTGTGTGTGTGTGTGTGTGTGTGTGTGTGTGTGTGTGTGTGTGTGTGTGTGTGTGTGTGTGTGTGAAACTGGAGTCTGTGTTTTGTAAATGCATTCTCAGGCACGTCCTTCACGTAATTATGTTTTGTTGTTTTCATTTTTGGTCAGGTCTCGCTATAGCAACAGAACTGAACATTGCCACGTTATAAATGGCAGCTTAAACACAGAGGGCCGTGCTTTTCCAACACACACACACACACACACACACTCACACACACACACACACACACACACACACACACACACACACACACACACAGCTTAAACACAGAGGGCCGTGCTTTTCCAACAAAACCAACCATCTAAAATGGGCTCTGAAAACGGCAGTTTGCATGAGTCCTTAATCCCCGAACACACACACAAAAATGTGTTTGCACTCAAAGGTAATGACACACACGTGTGCACCATCAGAGCAAACCATGGCGTCTGCGCCATACAGTTGCTAAAATGAAAATGGACTTTTATTTTGAAAATGTGTCTTTTAAGCCTAATTCCTCTCGCTTT
>NC_137926.1:1413297-1415383 GCF_963457725.1 Sprattus sprattus | reverse complement strand
CCCCGACCCAGTTCCCTCACATTCCTCCCCCCCCCCCCCCCCCCCAATACACACATCCTTCCCCGTCCCCCTGTCAGACTGAAGTTACGGAGGCATTACATGCCTATTGGCTCACACACACACACACACACACACACACACACATACACACACACATACATTCTTATTGGCTCCAACTGTGATCTCTGCTATTAGGGTGGAGACCAAGCGATGGGGGATGAGAGGGGGGGGGGGGGGGTGGGGTGGAGGCAGGTTTTGATCATTGCTGAGTTCCTTCTACTTCTTCTCTGTCCTACTGATCTTTCTTCACTACCTGCTGACTCTAACCCTCCAGCCCCAGCCTCCAGCCCCAGCCCCAGCCCCAGCCCCAGCCCCAGAAGAGGAGCTACAGTGCCAGGCTTCGCTCTCTCAGGGCCAGCGCCTCACTGGGTCGCCTCCGTGTGTAATTGAGCTGAAAATTGAAAGGCCTAAACCCCACGCAGGCCTATTAGAGGGAGGGAAAGCACCACATGAAGAGAGAGAGAGAGAAAGAGAGAGAGAGAGAGAGAGAGAGAGAGAGAGGGAAAGAGGAAGAAAGTGTGAGAAAGGCCGAGAGAAAATGAGAGAGTGAAACACACACACACACACACACACACACACACACACACACACACATACACACACACACAGAATAATGCCACTGTAATCCAGTGTGTGGGGCTGCAGGCGGAGGACTTTAACGCTGCTTGGCCTCTGGCTGAAATGAATGCAGATCTAGTGGTGTGTGTGTGTGTGTGTGTGTGTGTGTGTGTGTGTGTGTGTGTGTGTGTGTGTGTGTGTGTGTGTCCCGGCACTCCTGAGCAGCCAGTGGAGTAAGCTGATGGAGGCGCTCTTAACTGTGATTGCCATGGTGACGACCACTCCTCTAATTATGACTCCACACTGTGATTGCCATGGTGACGACCTCGCCTCTAATTATGACTCCACACTGTGATTGCCATGGTGACGACCACTCCTCCAATAATGACTCTTCACACTGTGATTGCCATGGTGACGACCTCGCCTCTAATTATGACTCCACACTGTGATTGCCATGGTGACGACCTCGCCTCTAATTATGACTCCACACACTGTGATTGCCATGGTGACGGCCACCCCTCCAATTACGGCTCCACACTGCACACACTGTGATGGCCGTGGTGACGCTGACCCCTCTAATTATGACTCCACACTGTGATGGCCGTGGTGATGCTGACGGTGACCCCTCTAATTACGGCTCCAACCCGCCGGCTAAATGGTGTCTCCAGTCGGGGTAATTACCTGAAGTTTGTTGACAGTTCACCTGCTGTCAAGAAGACATTTCATTTCCCCTCTTCAAGGGAGCAATTAAGCCTGGCACAACACCCACACACACACACCCCACACACACCCCCACCCCCGCATACACCAACGCAACACACACACCAATCAGCCAACCCCACCCACCGCCTGTTTGTGTCTGGTAAAGTTCAGAGCATAAATCACCCATCTGAAGTGTCACAGAGGAGTCAGAGTGAGCTGCTGTGTTGAACTCACTCTCACACACACACACACTCACACACACACACACTCTCAGTGAGTGAGCTGCACCCATCTGAAGTGTCACGGAGGAGTCAGAGTGAGCTGCTGTGTTGAATTTACTCTCACACACACACACTCACACACACACACACACACACACTCTCAGTGAGTGAGCTGCACCCGTCTGAAGTGTCACGGAGGAGTCAGAGTGAGCTGCTGTGTTGAACTCACTCTCTCACACACACACACTCACACACACACACACACTCTCAGTGAGTGAGCTGTTGTGTTGAACCCTCTCTCTCACACACACACACACACACACTCTCAGTGAGTGAGCTGCTGTGTTGAACCCTCTCTCTCACACACACACACACACACACACACACACACTCTCAGTGAGTGAGCTGCTGTGTTGAACCCTCGCTGCCATTCTTTGACAATTCTCCAGAAAAGAGAGAAACACGACAGGAGACGGACACTGCAGGTCACCCTCTGGGTCTACCCGCTCCATCACCATGGAGACGCCAGATACAAATGGCCCACA
>NC_137926.1:1403297-1405797 GCF_963457725.1 Sprattus sprattus | reverse complement strand
CTGGTTCTCCCCTCTCTGGTTCCCTCTCTGGTTCCCTCTCTGGTTCTCCCCTCTCTGGTTCCCTCTCTGGTTCTTCCCTCTCTGGTTCCCTCTCTGGTTCTCTTTTTGGTTCTCCCCTCTCCTGGCAGAAGAAGGAACATCTATCTGCATCTCACCACTGCTGGCGTAGGAGGCCTGATCCTTCTTCTGAACCAAATAGAGAACCAGAGAGAGTGAAACCCCTGGGCAAGGAACTTCTTCCAGAAAGAATCAGAATCACTACACACACACACACACACACACACACACACACACGTCTCACATAGTACACACACACCGACAGTCACACCACACACACTCACACACATACTGTCAAACCACACACACACACACACACACACACCTACAGTCACACCACACATACTGTCACACCAGACACACTCACACAGATACAGTCAAAACACACACAAGCACAGCGTAGAGCTGAGAGAAAGCTAATCTTGCTTGATGGCCGCTCCGAGGCTCAGACCCCCCCCCCGCCCCCCCCCCAAAAGCCCCAGCGCAGCACACAACAATAAAGTTGTTTACTCAGAAGAACTGTATTCAAGCCATTCATTCAGACAATGCTGATCTTTTATTTATTTCTCTTTTTCCTGTTCAGCTGAGCTTTCAATGCTCCCAAAGACACTCTGCTAGCCTCCATGCGTTTACTGCACACTCACACACACACACACACACACACACACACACACACACACACACACACACACACACACACACACACACTCACACGCACACACTCACACGCACACACACATTCATACTCACACACACTCTGTTAGCCTCCATCCGTTTACTGCACACTCACACACACACTCACACACATACACATACACACACACACACACACACACACACACACACACACACTCTGTTAGCCTCCATGCGTTTACTGCACACTCCTTTGTCGTCTAGAACAATGAAACCAGCCATCTACAACAACAGCAACAACAACAGCAACACAAAGAAGAGGCATTTTGGTGGTTTGCAGCAGAACTATAGACTCTCTTGCTAATAGAGCAGGAGTGTGTGTGAGTGTGTGAGTGTGTGAGTGTGTGAGTGAGTCAGTGTGTGAGTGTGTGAGTGTGTGTGAGTGTGTGAGTGTGCGAGTGTGCGAGTGAGTGTGTGTGTGTGTGAGTGTGTGAGTGTGTGAGTGTGTGAGTGTGTGAGCGTTTGAGCGTGTGAGCGTGTGAGCGTGTGAGCGTGTGAGCGTGTGAGCGAGTGTGCGAGTGTGCGAGTGTGCGAGTGAGTGTGTGAGTGTGTGAGTGTATGTGTGTGTGTGTGTGAGTGTGTGAGTGTGTGAGTGAGTGAGTGTGTGAGTGTGTGAGTGTGTGAGTGTGTGAGTGTGCGAGTGTGCGAGTGTGCGAGTGTGCGAGTGTGCGAGTGCGCGAGTGCGCGAGTGCGCGAGTGCGCGAGTGTGTGAGTGTGTGAGTGAGTGTGTGAGTGTGTGAGTGTATGTTAGTGTGTGAGTGTGCGAGTGTGCGAGTGTGCGAGTGTGCGAGTGCGCGAGTGCGCGAGTGCGCGAGTGTGTGAGTGTGTGAGTGTGTGAGTGAGTGTGTGAGTGTGTGAGTGTATGTTAGTGTGTGAGTGTGTGAGTGTGCGAGTGTGTGAGAGTGTGAGTGTGTGTGAGTATGTGAGTGTGTGACAGACTCTCTTTGGGAGCTGGACGGAACGTAAATGAGTGCGACACAAAGGAGATTACTTCACCCAGGGGTTGGGTTTCTGCTGTCTGTTTTTGACAGGGCAGACACACACACATGTGCGCATACACACGCACACGCACACGCACACGCACACGCACACGCACACGCACACGCACACACACACACAAACACACTCCCACACACACACACGCACAGGCATGCACACGCACACACACGCAATCAAACACACACACACACAGTAACACACACACACACAAGGAAGGAAGGAGGGAATGGCAAGTGCTGGGCTGTGTGAAACTCTTCTAATTTCGGGGCGGGGGCCGGTAAGAAAGGCAGACCCAACGCTCACCAGTGTACAGGGATGTGTGTGTGTGTGTGTGTGTGTGTGTGTGTGTGTGTGTGTGTGAGAGTCACCCCACGCTCACCAGTGGACGGGGCTGGAATGTGACACAGCTAATTATGGTGTGTAGAGCATGATGACCCCCCCCCCTCTCACACACACCAAGCTCTCACCCACCCGTCGTACTACCACACACACACACACACACACACAAACACACACACCCTCGTTCGCCCGCTCACACCAAGCTCGCCGTGGGTGCCGCCACCCCACAACCCTCTCTGTCACATCCAGTCACAGCGTGATATTATGGATCTTCCAACTTCCAATATGCCCCTCCTGCTCACACACACACACACACACACACACACACACACACACACACACACACACACACACTCCTGGGGGAGGAGCCTTTCATCGGACACCACCGTGGCTTTGTGTCCGCTCCAGTCCA
>NC_137926.1:1373297-1375797 GCF_963457725.1 Sprattus sprattus | reverse complement strand
GGACGTTCTTGCAACTTCCTGCAGAACGTCCCCAGGACCTATAGAAACACGTTCCCCAGACGTAACCACAATGCCCTCGGGAGGTGCTTGCAACGTCCTGCATAACGTTCCCAGGACCTATAGAAAACGTTTCTCAGTTGTCACCGCAACGTCCTCGGGACGGTCTTGGAACGTCGTGCAAAACGTCCTAAAGTTGTCACGGGAACCATACACATTTACGTTTTTAGAACGTTCAGAGAGACCATTACGGGACGTCTAGGGGACGTCATTTTGCTTACAGGGTTCACCTCTCCTCTCCTCTCCTCTCCTCTCCTCTTCACTCCTCTCCTCTTCTCAGCAGCCTTTTCATTTTATGTTGAATGGACTAAACCGGCGGCTGTTCACGTGATCAATGCCTGTCACCGCCCTGATCACGTGATCAATGCGTGTCACCGCCCTGATCACGTGATCAATGCATGTCACCGCCCTGATCACGTGATCAATGCGTGTCACCGTCATGTTCATTTCATCAATGCATGTCACCGCCCTCAAACCGCGAAAAAGCGACGCCCGAAACTGAACGGTCTCCTTCAATAGAATGGAATCATGGAAGCGCCGACCGATACTAAAAGGAATAAACTAATTTAGCGATCACAAAATACAAATACATGCTAATAAGGTTCCAGACTAGTAATTCTAAACAAATACTCTGACTATTTGTACAGCAATCACAAACAAACCCAGCAGAGTAGCAGGCTTCTCCATGTAGGGTTGTGGATGAAGTGGAAAAGCAATGGCTAGACATAAACAGGCAAACAAAGACATAAACAGAAAAACAAACACATAAACAGGCAAACAAACACATAAAAAGACAAACAAAGACATAAACAGAAAAACAAACACATAAAAAGACAAACAAAGACATAAACAGGCAAACAAAGACATTAATAGACAAACAAACACATACAGTAAATAGTACTGAAGTAAGTAAGTAGCTTTAGACAAGCCCGAGCATGAGCGCTATGGTTAGCTTCAGCCAGGTGAAACTGGTGACTCAAAAGAAACGTGTCTTGCTTCAGCCAGCCACACACACACACACATACACACACACACACACACACACACACACACACACACACACACACACACACACACACACCTACACACACTGGTAACTCAGAAGATAAGTGTCTTGCTTCAGCCAGCCACACACACACACACACACACACACACTGGTGACTCAGAAGATAAGTGTCTTGCTTCAGCCAGGTGAAACTGGTGACTGGTGAACTGGTGTCTTGCTTTCTAGTCCATTATTTTTTACTGGAGGCAGACAGATAGCAACAAGCACACACACACACACACACACACACACACACACACACACACACACACACACTGGAGGCAGACAGATAGCAACAAGAATATTTTTATAATAATATAATATTCATATTATATATGTATTATAATATAATAGGTCTGAAGTCTATGCAGAGACGAAACACACACATGAATGCAGAGCCATTTAACCTCCCGGGCTGACTGTGACATTATTAAAGGTACTCTGCCTGTCCGCTTGATTATGACGTTTGGATATGAACTGAACTCTCACATACACACACACACACACACACACACACACACACTTGATTATGACGTTTGGATATGAGCTGAGCTCTCTGAGGGCACGGGCTGCCATCCATAATCCAATGAAATTGATTATCTCGCTGTAATGGCTGCCGTGAAATTGATATGCACACTATTGTCCAGTGTGATGTCGTTGCACGTTGGTTGCAGGACTACAGCTTTAACTTTCAGCACGTTTGTAATTTAATTCAACCGAGAGGTTTTCAGAGATCGTTTTGAGGAGCACTAAATTGATTATGAGTCCCAGCATGATCGATGCCAGGCAACCTTGTCTATCCTGACCAGTTAATGGCGTTTGGCTTAGTCAAACCCCCTCCCTCCTCAAGGGGAGTGCCTGCCCTGTAAAACAAGCTTGTTAATCGCCCCTCTCCGAACATCTTCACAGTTAACTGGCTGCCCTGCCCTGTGCCTGTGTGTTTGTGTGTGTGTGTGTGTGTGTGTGTGTGTGTGTGAGCCCTGCCCTCTCTTTCCCCTAGTGGTGATTATGTTAAGGGCCTTCCTTTCTTCTGTGTGATTATGTGTGTGTGTGTGTGTGTGTGTGTGTGTGTGTGTGTGTGTGTGTGTGTGTGTGTGTGTGTGTGTGTGAGCCCTGCCCTCTCTTTCCCCTAGTGGTGATTACGTTAAGGACCTTCCTCTCTTCTCTGTGATTATGTGTGTGTGTGTGTGTGTGTGTGCGTGTGTGTGTGTGATTATGTTAAGGGGCCTTCCTCTCTTCTCTGTGATTATTTGTGTGTGTCTCTGTGTGTGTGTGTGTGTGTGTGTGTGTGTGTGTGTGTTGGTGTGTGTGTGTGTGATTATGTGTGTGATTATGTTAAGGGCCTTCCTCTCTTGTTGTCTCTCACTTGTCACTGCTGTTCAGCCTCAGCATTGCGGC
>NC_137926.1:1351451-1353951 GCF_963457725.1 Sprattus sprattus | reverse complement strand
TCATCAATTTCATATATCATTTTCATGTGAGATTTCAGAACTCACAGGCCACTTCGTACAGTTTCCCCGGGGCTTTCTTTGTCTTGTTTTTTATTTCTTGCCCCCACCAGTTTGCATGCAGAGCAGAGCCTAAGCCACCACATGACCTAAATCCTACTATCTTTATCAAACTGTTTATCATCGGTTCTTGGTCGGCCTCCCCAGTCCCAATCAGGTTTCAATATGCTTCAATGCTCTGAAACCAATTCAGGATGGGAGATCGGTTTTTTGCCCCAAACTCTCTTTGTATCAAGTAGGCATAGCACATGCCCCAATCTCTTCATCATTAGGTATAGTAACACTAAATGTAGTACCATAATCAGTAGCTGACGGCTCTTCTTTGGTTATATCATGCGCAACATGCAGCGGGGACTCCGGAGAGTAAAGCGACGAGGCTTTGATTGGTTTTTTGTCCACAGCAGCTCGCCTCTCCCGCTTGTCTCTCGGATTGGCCCCTCCCGCAAAATTTGCTTCAGTTACTTGTTTTACATCTCGCTCTCAATCTCATAGCGGCCTATCAAACTGGGCTGCACCCTCTGAACGCATTAATGGCTCCGGCTGAATTATCATTGACCCCTGTGCAAATGGGGCCCTGACTCCTAGCCGGGCTTTTATGTCGAACAGGAGTTGGCGTTCCAGGTCTCATCGGCCTCGAAGAAGGTAAACTATGTTGCAAAAATTCGTTTTACTCGAACGTTTTATTCGTTTGAACGTTTTTATTCGTTTTATTCGTTTCGCAGCAAGGGCTTGTAGTAGGTATTGTTCCTCGATTGGCTTTTGTGTCAAACCCCAAACCCACACTGGGTCCTACTCTACCCACCCCTTTACGCTCGCCCAAGGAACGCCAGACATTGTCTTTACCCTGATTAATCAAAACAGAGTCCAACGATGGCTGATCACGTAACCTGAGTTTGATGATCCGGGTCACGGCACCAATCTTATCTCTATATTTTCGCATAAGGCTCCCCATGGGATAGCCGTAGCTACTTCTGGCTACTTCTGTGTAAAACTGTTTATCGTCGGTTCTCTCGGAAGCGGCTGCCGGAATGGGTTCCGGACTATTTCTAGGAGTAGGCATAGCATATGCCCCAATCTCATCATCATGAGGTATAGTAACAGTTAACTCAGTACCATAATCTTTGGCTAACTGCTCATCCCGGTTTATATCAGTCGCAACATGCAGTGGGGACTCCGGTGAGTAAAGCGAGGAGGCTCTGCTTGGATTTCCATCCACAGCAGCTTGCCTCTCCCGTGTGACTCTCGGATTGGCCCCTTCCGCAAAATTTGCTTCAATCACTTGGTTCGCAAAGAACAACAGCTTGAAAAGTGTAACAAGAACAAAAAACAAAAACTAAAAAAAGAAATACTAAAAAACAACGCAGCTAAATTAATTCATTAAACTTATTCAAATGAATTCATTAAACTTTTTTAAAATGAATACTAAAAGTATTAAACTTAAAACTCAAAACCTTAACTCAATTAATCTATCTATCCAATGCAATCTAAACAAATGCAAGGCTTGTACTTTGTTACCTAAGTTTCCTCTGGCAATCCAGAGGCTGCTTTTTCCAATTAGAACCGATTCCTCCACACTCGCTGACACACTGTGTTATTAGCTGTCACTAATAACCATTTTCCCCTCGACAAACACACAGGAGTTAGATTTGACATGATGATATGACATGATTTCCCTTTTTCTTACAACAACGCAATGCATTTTTGGAATGTGATGCATTATCCATTCTCACTGTCTTTGGGTTTTTGTTAGTGAAATTCAAAGCCCTCCTTCCTGGAGGACCTTGCCCGTGGCTGTCCTGCTGGGATACACTTTAGTATCGCCACCTGCATTAGCAGCACACACCAAAAAGCACTAACCATAGATTTTTTTTTATCCTCCAATAGGACCAGAAATCAGATGGGTTCGTGCACCTGGACTACTTATCCCGATTATTAGAAATTACCCTGGTATCTAACAATCATTAGAGTAAATAGCCCCACGTCAGAAAGAAGCGCACTTTATTAATACACGAATGATCAATTCGGTATCCCTCAAAAGTGCCTTTTTTTAACCTTTAAACACGGGCTCCAGATTTACCACGTATTCAAGATTCTCTCTTCTCTACAGTTGTACGTCTGAATTTCCTATCTGGTGGTAAGTCAGACTCCCATCCTAGGAACGGAAATCAGCATGAGTTCGTGCTCACGGAATATTAATGTCTAGCGTTAGAAATTTACCCCGGTATCTAACAGACTTTAATACGCCGACACGGTGGGCGCCATGTTAAATGTATCCTTTAGTAACCTCCTAGAAATAATTAATTGTTTGCTTTTCGACGCCGAGAGCCTTTTCGACAGCTCTCACAATTAACTAAGACGGCACTTTGTTACTAACATTTAGTACTGACTAGTTCGGAAAATCATGTCATACTCCAAAACTCCTTCTTAAGTGTGTTTTAGTCGA
>NC_137926.1:1338951-1341451 GCF_963457725.1 Sprattus sprattus | reverse complement strand
TGCCTAATCCAGCCAGAAAATTGGACATGACTAAGTCCAGCGCCCTGATTACTGTCCATTTGGTGCAGATCAGCGGAACGCCGTGTAATCCAGCAGAATCATCATATGTGTGTGTGCTCCTGGCCCTGAGGCTCAAACACAGAACCAGCTCCACTTTCACTTCCTATCTCCCTCCCTCCCTCTCTCTTCCTCTTCTTATCTCCCTCCCTCCTTCCCTCCCTCTCTCTCTTTTCTCTTCTAATCTCCCTCCTTCCCTCTCTCTCTTTTCACTTCCTATCTCCCTCCCTCCCTCCCTCTCTTTCTCTCTCTCTCTCTTTCTCTTCTTATCTCCCTCCCTCCCTCCCTCCCTCTCTCTTCCTCTCTCTTTTTGTATCTATTTATCTACCTCCCTCTCTTTCTATCGCCCTCTCTCTCTCTCTTCCTTCCTCTCTCTCTCTATCCATCTCCCTTTATTTCTTTATCTATATTCCTCCCACTCTCTTTCTCTATCTCCTCTGTTTCTCTCTCATACCATCTCTGTGTTCCTATCTCCCTCCCTCTCTTTCCCCTTTGTTATTCTTTTGCTCTCTCAATTTTCCCTTCATCACTCCTCTCACTTGGGTCTCTCTCTCTCTTCCTCTTTCATTCTCTCTCTCTCTCTCTCTTCCTCTTTCATTCTCTCTCTCTCTCTCTCTTCCTCTTTCATTCTCTCTCTCTCTCTCTCTTCCTCTTTCATTCTCTCTCTCTCTCTCTCTTCCTCTTTCATTCTCTCTCTCTCTCTCTCTTCCTCTTTCATTCTCCCTCTCTCTCTTTCTTCCTCTTTCACTCTCCCTCTCTCTCTCTTTCTTCCTCTTTCATTCTCTCTCTCTCTCTCTCTTCCTCTTTCATTCTCCCTCTCTCTCTTTCCCTCTCTTCCGCTTGAGTGGACAGGGATAGAATAATGGAAGTTATAAAAAGCCACCGTTGGCTTGCAGCGAATGCTAACGCGTGTGTGTGTGTGTATGTGTGTGTGTGTGTCTGTGTGTGTGTGTGTCTTGCAGCCTACGCTAACGGGCAGCTCCGCTCCTAACAAACAGACAACAGACTGAAGGCATAGGCGTCTTGTGCGTGTATGTGTGTGTGTGTGTGTGTGTGTGTGTGTGTGTGTGTGTGTGGCTCGCAGCATATGCTAACGTGCAGCTCCGCGCCTCAGAAACAGACCATCAACTGAAGGCAGCGACGTGTTGTGTGTGTGTGTGTGTGTGTGTGTGTGTGTGTGTGTCTGTATGTGTGTGTGTGTGTGTGTGTGTGTATGTGTGTGGCTCGCAGCGTATGCTACCTTGCAGCTCCGCGTCTCACAAACAGACCACAGATGGAAGGCAGCAGCGTCCTGGTGAAACACACACACACACACACACACAAGGCAGCAGCGTCCTGGTGAAACCGGAGACTGACAAGCCAATGGCGGTGTAGAGACGAGTCAGTGTGTTCAGCCTTACTCTCACGAGACGAGTCAGTGTGTTCGCTCTCATTCTCACTTAGTCCTCATGAATAATTGAAGTGGCAGAGATGCTCTCGTCTGTTCTGTGTGTGTGTGTGTGTGTGTGTGTGTGTGTGTGTGTGTGTGTGTGTGTGTGTGTTCGTGTATGTGTGTGTGTGTGTGTGTGTGTGTGTGTGTGTGTGTGTGTGTAGAGGTGCAGAGATGCTCTCGTCTGTTCAAGACCCACAGACTGGCGACAGGAGGGCACGCCTTTGTCTGACATCCTCCTCCGGGAGAGCCAGATCCCAGTGTGTGTGTGAGTGTGTGTGTGTGTGTGTGTGTGTGTGTGTGTGTGTGTGTGTGTGTGTGTGTGTGTGTGTGTGTGTATGTGTGTGTGTGTATGTGTGTGTGTGGTGTGTGTGTGTGGGTGTGTGTGTGTGTGTGTGTGTGGGTCAGATCCCAGTGTCCTGTGCAGGGAGGCGGTCTCGCCTGTCAAGAGGGGGAGGGAGGGTTTTGGGGAGCGCTTACACACCCGTTAGAGCTGCTTAATGCTTTGAGGGCTCAAGGGGAGGTTTGGGGCGCGAGGGTTGGTCTCCCTGCTTGGAGACGTGACCTTTCCCTTAAATGACTGCACCCCTTGCTATGTGCGTATGTAGACGTGTTGATCACAGACGCCTGTTTATTTGATTTTCACCTCAGTGCCTGATTTGTTCAGATCATTATTTATTATTATGTTTTTATACATTATTTATTATATACATTCTTTTTTATTATTTATTTTCTAAATGATTTATTATTATTTATTTTATACATTATTTATTATTATTTATTTTATACATTATTTATTATTATTTATTTTATTAAATATTTATTATTATTTATTTGACTTGACATTTGATGCTCTGACCGGACCTTTCTGACAGACAGAGAGGAAGACTAGGGACAGACAGAGAGGAAGACCCCTTCTGCTGAGACAGATGCACGACCTCGTAAAGAATGTCTGCTTCTTAGCTAACCAATGGTGAGGACATCTCCAGTCGTCATGACGCTGAGCTTCCCTAA
>NC_137926.1:1316451-1318951 GCF_963457725.1 Sprattus sprattus | reverse complement strand
GTCATGACAACGCTAATCTATCTGTTTTCCATCTCCTCTGCAGGCCCTAGCACGCCTCGCATGCCTAGCACGCCACACACACCTGGCACGCCACACACACCTCGCAGCGGAGGGATGGAGGCTCGGGAGTGTGAGACTGCCATCCAACACTTAATCAGCCAATCATTACACAAATTATTCATTTATACATTTCATTGATTTTCCATAGAAATCTCGCGAACAAATAAAATGCTAATAACTGGATGATGCCCTGATGAAGTTTTTGATGAAGTTTGTTTATATTGACACCCTCGTTTTTTAACGAGGCGCGTGCGTTGATGCAGTCAGCCAACATAAGTGTACTTATTTACCACAGAGCTGGAGGGGATGGGTTGCCCTTCTGTCTCCCAGGGACACAAGTCAGCAAAAGCTTCATATAATTGCTAATGGCATGCTAATAGCGAAGGCTAATAGTCCAGGCTAATGGGCTTTATTTTGGGCATCGCTGGGTGCATCAATCGACTCGGAGAACGGCAGACGCATCAGCACTTGCTATTCTCTCCAGAACCTCCGCACCATCACCGCCTCCAGCCTCTAACACACACACACACACACACACACACACACACACACACACACACACCACCACCACACCGCCTCCAGCCTCTGACACACCACACACACACACACACACACACACACACACACACACACACACACACACACACAACACACACACACACACACACACACACACACACCACCAACGCCTCCAGCCTTAAGATAATATATTTCAAGCTTTAGTGAGCTATTGATCCTGCCGCGCTTGAAAAGGTGTTTTTTTTCTCTTTCAACCAGGATGGAAATTAGAGGTGAACGCTTGTGAAATCCAACGTGGAGCTGCTTTGAATTTGGACAGTTTGGAGGAGGATTAAAGTTTGTTTAAGTGGGAGACAGCCGGAGAACACACACACACACACACACACACACACGCCGGAGAATCCGCAGTGGTCTAGGAGACACTTGCAGACGACTCTGTGGAGATTGGACAAGGTACCTGACCATACTCAGAACAGCCGTGAGGAACAGCAGTAATGTCTGTCAAAAGCCCTTCACCAAACAACTGCCCACAGCGCTGTCTCCTCTCCTCTTCTCTTGTCTTCTCTTTTCTCCTCTGTTCTTTCCTCCTCTTCTCTTTTCTCCTCTTCTCTTTTCTCCTCTGTTCTTTCCTCCTCTTCTCTTCTGTCCTCTTCTCTTTTCTCCTTTTCTCTTTTCTCCTCTTCTCTTCTCTCCTCTTCTCTTTTCTCCTTTTCTCTTCTCTCCTCTTCTCTTCTCTTCTCTCTCTTCTCTTCTCTCCTCTTCTCTTTCCAAGACCGGATGTAAATCTCGTGATCTTCCCATGTGCTATAAGTCTGCTCTTATGAAACCCAATAGGTCCGCCCCCCCCCCCCCCCCTTCCCCCCATAGACCCCCTGCCCCCCCAATCCATCTCTCTCCCCACTCTCCCCCCCCCCCCAATCCATCTCTCTCCCCGACCTCCCCCCCAGGTAAACACTCCTCTCAGCGCTGACCAGAGCTGTCACACTGAAGAGCAGGAGCCCAGAGTGCATTAGAGGCGCTATCTGAGACGGTATCGATCACATCAGAGTATGGCCTACACACACACACACACACACACACACACACACACACACACACACACACACACACACACTCACACACACACACACACACACACTCACACACACACACACACACACACATACAGGGGGGCTGGAGAGGAGACACACTGACGCAGGGGCGATGAGAGAGTGTGCAGAAGAGAGAGAGAGAGAGAGAAGAGAAGAGAATGAGCAACACAGAGACAAACACAATGAAAGAAAACAAGAGAGACAAGAGTTGAAGAAGAGTGAGAGAGAGAGAGAGAGAAGTGAGAGAGAGAGAAGTGAGAGAGAGAAGTGAGTGAGAGAGAGAGAGAGAGAGAGAGAGAGAGAGAGAAGTGAGAGAGAGAGAAGTGAGAGAGAGAAGTGAGAGAGAGAGAGAGAGAGAGAGAAGTGAGAGAGAGAGAGAGAGAGAGAGAGAGAAGTGAGAGAGAGAGAGTGAGATGAGAGAGAGTGAGAGAGAGAGAGAGAGAGAGAAGTGAGAGAGAGAGAGAGAGAGAGAGAGAGAGAGAGTGAGAGAGAGAGAGAGAAGTGAGAGAGAGAGAGAGAGAAGTGTGAGAGAGAGAGAGAGAGAGAGAGAGAAGTGAGAGAGAGAAGTGAGAGAGAGAGAGAGAGAGAGAGAAGTGAGAGAGAGAGAGTGAGAGAGAGAAGTGAGAGAGAGAGAGAGAGAGAGAGAAGTGAGAGAGAGAGAGAGAGAGAGAGAGAGAAGTGAGAGAGGAGAGAGAGTGAGAGAGAGAGAGTGAGAGAGAGAGAGAGAGAGAGAGAAGTGAGAGAGAGAGAGAGAGAGAGAGAGAGAGAGATGAGTGAGAGAGAGAGAGAGAGGAAGTGAGAGAGAGAGAGAGAGAGAAGTGTGAGAGAGA
>NC_137926.1:1302544-1307544 GCF_963457725.1 Sprattus sprattus | reverse complement strand
TAAATTAAATAGATTTATGCAACACAGCAGCATGAGAAGCAGCGGATTAAAAAGATGGGGGGGGGTGAGGTGAGGGGGCGGTGGAGGAGGAGTGTCATTAATTTACGGAGCGCACAGGCGGCAGACTTCAACCAGGTCTACTGGTCTACACACACACACACACACACACACACACACACACACACACACACACACACTTCAGGTCTACTGGTCTGGAACAATAACTGCAGGGGGATTAGGGAAGTGGAGGTCTAGGAAGGAAACATTCGGCCAAACTAATTAAGCTAAAAGTCAAAATTCCCCGAGTTGAGGAACACTCGCCTGCCTGCTCACAGTGAGAGAGAGAGAGGAGAGAGAGAGAGAGAGAGTGACGAGAGAGAGAGAGGGGGAGGAAGAGACAGAGGGGGAGGAAGAGACAGAGAGGGAGGAAGAGAGGAGAGAGAGAGAGAGAGAGAGAGAGAGTGACGAGAGAGAGAGAAAGAGAGAGTGAGGGGGAGGAAGAGAGGAGAGAAGATAAAGAAAGAGAGGGGGAGGAAGAGAGGTTGCCAGAAAACACAGGAGTGGCCCACAAGGGCAAAACACATCGCTTTAAAGACAGAGAGACTGTGTGTGTGTGTGTGTGTGTGTGTGTGTGTGTGTGTGTGTGTGTGTGAGAGAGACACAAAGCACATGTCTTTAAAGATAGAGAGAGAAGAAGGAAGTGTGTGTACGTGAGACACACAGAAAAAGTAAATAAAAGACAACTACAAAACAAAGACACACTGATAGAGACGGAGAGAAAAATACTGAAACAGGGGAAGCGAAAGAGAGAGAAATGGGGGGAGGGATAGAGAGAGAGAGGAAGGAAGAGAGAGAGGGGGAGGAAGGGAGAGAGATAAATGGAGGGAAGGATAGAGAGAGAGAGAGAGGGAGGAAGGGAGAGAGATAAATGGAGGGAAGGATAGAGAGAGAGGGAGGGATGAAGAGAGAGAGAGAGAGGGAGGAGAAAGGAGGAAGAACCCATAGCACAGCTGGATGTGAGTCCCAGAGAGGTAGATGTAGTTCTTAGTTCTGTTGTGGTGTTTGGGTCCAGACCCAGAGAGGTAGCAGTAGTACTGTTGTGGTGTTTGGGTCGGAAGTACAGGAGGGCAGGAACACCAGAGGATAACGAGCAGCTGGACTCACGCTAGCTGGATTAGCACATTAGCCACCGCTAGCTGGATTAGCACATTAGCCACCGCTAGCTGGATTAGCACATTAGCCACCGCTAGCTGGATTAGCACATTAGCCACCGCTAGCTCTCCCATAGGCTAGCACATTCCCAGGGATCAGAAGCTTCAGCGCTCACCATGCAGGAGGAGAGACACGGCAGGAGGGAAGCACTTCCTGAACTCTCCCTTCTAAAGGTGAGCACTTCCTGAACTCTCCCTTCTAAAGGTGAGCACTTCATAGATATCTTAGATAAAGGCTAGATATCCTGCCTGCGTTTCTGGCCGACGGAGCCGAATGTCCGCACATTTCGGCCATTTTGAGGACAGTATAGCTCACTCCCCCTTAACATTGTGTTGGTAGTGGTACTTTTTAAGTAACCAGAACTTGCTCAATTTTCAACCGATTTTCAAACGGGTTGGTTTGTTATAAACGTAAGATATTTCTTATGGCACTTCATACTTATGAAGAATTATAAACATGGGTTTTCATATGAAAATAACATTGACAGGTCTCTTACAGGTCTCGTTTCAAGGGAGTGTTCAATAGAGCAGGTTGTGCAAAATTCTGGCATCTTCATTGGCAATAAAGTCAGCAATTTCCTGTCGAAATCATGATGTAAGATGTTTAACAAACCAACCCGATTGGAAATCATGTGCAACTTCAGTTTTATTATGTGCAACTTAAGTTATATTGAAAAGAAAGAACAATTACTCGCCAATTTATGTAAAATGACTGATACACAATAGCCGTGATACACAATTAAGCTGCACATTTCAACATGTTCAAGCATCCAGAATTATTACCAAGGTAATGACGATTGTAAATCAAGTCATTTGTAAATCCGTCAAAAATGTCCGCGAGATAAGAATGTAAACGATTGTGAAGATCACTGACGTTACCTAACGTACCACTGATCCCTACCGGAAGCATACTGTCCTCAAAATGGCCTCCTGTGCGGACATTCAAGAGTCCGCCATAATCCATCTAGCCTTTATCTAAGATATCTATGGAGCACTTCCTGAACTCTCCCTTCTAAAGGTGAGCACTTCCTGAACTCTCCCTTCTAAAGGTGAGCACTTCCTGAACTCTCCCTTCTAAAGGTGACGCGCCATGCCATGAGATGACACTCTCTGTTATGAGTCATCAGGACAGTCGAGGTCCACTGTTATTTCAGCGGCAATTACCGTGACAGCTCTTGGAATTCTGGATGCCATAATATTCTACGCCACATGGCTATGAGCCAGAGGGTTCATGTTTATTTTTTATTTAACATTTATTTAAACCAGGAGAGACCCATTGAGATTAAGAATCTCTTTTTTTTAAGGGAGATTTTTATGGCCAAACTGGTACGAGCAAACCGTGAAGCTTGACATGTAACTCATACTGTTTGTGAATTAATTGAAAGTCAGATCAGAAAATACCGCAGAGCAAAACTAACAATCAGAAACTACGAAAGGCAAGAGCTTCTAGTTAATCTGGAGGATGTCGAGAGAGGACGTGTCTAATAATACCTCATTCACACCGCACACACACACACACACACACACACACACACACACACACACACACACACACACACACACACACACACAAACACACACACACACACACACACACACACACACACACACAAACACACACACACACACACACACACACACCTCATTCACACCGCAAGCTAACAGGGACTCTATGGAAACTAACACAATTTTCATGTCTGGATTTAATCCTATTCAAATAAACTCACATCACTAAACTGAGAAGTAATTAGCTGAGGATTCTGGTTAAAGAGTGCTCTAATTACAGGAAAAACAAATCTCCATAAAAAAAGATATAACAGGGTCATCAGTTTCTGTATTTATAGTCTCAATTCACAGACTGGATTTCATTTTGTCTCTTGAGATCCGCTGCTTTTCTTGGAGGACCTGCACAGGCCCGCACCAGCCTACGGAGCTGAAGTGTGTGTGTGTGTGTGTGTGTGTGTGTGTGTGTGTGTGTGTGTGTCTGATGAACATGGTTCCCAGATGTTTCAGAATGTATTGTTTTTGGCAAGGCCAGAGCGGCTTCTACGCTTTCAACCAAAGTCATTAGCAAAATCATCCGCAGAGGAGGAGGAGGAAGAGGAGGAGGAGGAGGAGGAGCAGGAGGAGCAGGAGGAGCAGGAGGAGGAATGAGAGGCTCTCGGCTTTGTCAAATTAGAATGCAGTAGACGACACAAAACACTTTTCCTGAAGCGTGGCTGCCATGTTTGGTCACAGAGGAAAGAGGCAGAGGCTGTAAGGGCAGCCGATGAAGAGGAAGAGGCAGAGGCTGATGAAGAGGCAGAGGCTGTAAGGGCAGCTGATGAAGAGGAAGAGGCAGAGGCTGATGAAGAGGCAGAGGCTGTAAGGGCAGCCGATGAAGAGGAAGAGGCAGAGGCTGATGAAGAGGCAGAGGCTGTAAGGGCAGCTGATGAAGAGGAAGAGGCAGAGGCTGATGAAGAGGCAGAGGCTGTAAGGGCAGCCGATGAAGAGGAAGAGGCAGAGGCTGATGAAGAGGCAGAGGCTGTAAGGGCAGCTGATGTTCGCTCCACCCCGGGGTCAGACACAGGGGGGCAAATAAACAATCACACCCCGCAGGAGGAGGAGGCGTCACAACAGACAGACACTAGCTTAGCCCTTAGCAGGACACACTGGACACCTCACACACACACACACACACACACACACCTCACTGGACACCTCACACTGGACACCTCACACTGGACACACTGGACACCTCACACTGGACACACTGGACACCTCACACTGGACACACCGCACTAAAGCGGGACACTGGACACCTCACACTGGACAGAAGCAGGACACTGGACACCTCACACTGGACAGAAGCAGGACACTGGACACCTCACACTGGACAGAAGCAGGACACTGGACACCTCACACTGGACAGAAGCAGGACACTGGACTAAGTCATATAGCTGATGTTGGTGCAGATGTTCACAGCAAGAACCAGAAGCCTGATGCCTCGACACTTCAGGAAGCATGACAGCAAAGATGCAGAGAATCCCACACTTCTAAATCCCTAAAGAACCGGGTCCCTGACGGTACTGAGCCATGGATGGGATCTGCTCCGGAATCAGACGCCATCTGGGTCGGGAATAAGATATCTGCGTCTGGAATAAGATATCTGCGTCGGGAATAAGATATCTGCGTCGGGAATAAGATATCTGCGTCTGCCCGGTCACTGTGGGTCTGATGCTGCGGGCCAGAGCACCTGGTGTGTGACGTTTGCGAGAGCTCCGCACCACATGTGTATGAGACTGTGTGTGTGTGTGTGTGTGTGTGTGTGTGTGTATGTGTGTGTATGAGAGGGAGTGCAGTGCAGCGCCGGGAGGCAGTCTCGCGCCCTGCCATGCCAAAGCCATCTGCTGTGTTTGCATCATCCTAATTGACACGCGTATCAAGAGCTAATGTCACACACACACACACACACACACACACACACACACACACACACACACACACACACACACACACACACACGAGCACACACATGCGCGCACACACACACACACACACACACACACACACACACACACACACACACACACACACACACACGGCAGGTGCTGGAGCCAAAGACAGAGACATGCTTTGGCAGGAAACAGGAAACAGGCAGGAATCTGAGTGCAGCCCCATCTGCGGCAAAGACCCCCCCCCCACTAATGATTATTCCTGTACCGGACACACACACACACACACACATACACACACACACACACACACACACACACACACACACACACACACAGACACACACACACACAC
>NC_137926.1:1290044-1292544 GCF_963457725.1 Sprattus sprattus | reverse complement strand
CTCTCTCTCCCGCCTTGTGTTACGCACGCTTCTCTGTCTTCTCTACCCTGCAGTAGCACCACAGACACTTTGCCCACTGGTTGTGTGTGTGTGTGTGTGTGTGTGTGTGTGTACACACTATACCAGTCACACTACAGACACTTTGCCCACTTGTTGCGTGTGTGTGTGTGTGTGTGTGTGTGTGTGTGTACACACTGTCCCAGTGACACCACAGACACTTTTGCCGACTGGTTTAGTCTTTGAAGATATCGTAAGCTCCTTCTAGAAGTATGGGGCAAAATGTAAAACGACATTTAGGGCCATTGGCTAAGAAATGTCCAGGTCCAAAATGGCGGACCTGTTCAAAATCTCCCAGTAACCTTCACCTAGGGTTAGGGTTAGTATGAGGACGAGGTCTCTTCAGCAGGGTTCTAGTTAGGATGCTGTTTCCTCCCCCATGTCACACAGTGAGGCTTATTCACTTACGAAGGGATGGGTTAGAAGTAGAGAAATTGGTAGGGTGTGTGTGTGAGATAAAGAGAGAGAAACTGTGTGTGTGTGTGTGTGTGTGTGTGGGGGGGGGGTCATGGGAAAGAATCAACTCAGGGGACAGTGGGTACACACACACACACACATACACACACAAACACACACACACCTCTCTGAATTAGTATGCAAATATTCACGAGATTAAATTGTGTAGTGTGTGTGTGTGTGTGTGTGTGTGTGTGTGTGTGTGTGTGTGTGTGTGTGTGGATTACTGCTGAAACTCAGTGGCGTACTTCCCAATGTCTTATTACAAACTGTGTTTCCCTTTGAATTATAATTAGTCTTGAGTGAGTTTGAGAAGAAGAAGATGACAGAGATAAAAAGAAAAGAAATAGACTGCAGAGGTGTGCGTGTATGTGTGTGCACGCGCATCCAAACACGTGCGTTTGTGTGTGTTTGGGTGCGCACATGTGTGTGTGTGTGTGTGTGTGTGTGTGCACACGTGTGCAAGTGTGTCTGTGTGTGTGTGTGTGTGTGTGTGTGTGTGTGTGTGTGTGTGTGTGTGTGTTGACTCTTGAGGAACAAAGGTAGGAGAGCAAAAGGGAGCAAAAACACTCTACTGACCTCATCACTGCTCGACAGAATAACTCTAGTGACCTCATCACAGCTCGACAGAATAACTCTATTGATGTCATCACAGCTCGACAGAATTAGGCTCATTTAGGACAAACGATAGAACATGAGGGAATTTCTAATTAATAAATATGTGCTTTTAAAATACAAACTAACTAACCCTAACCCTAATCCCTAACCCCTCACCCTTAACCCTTAACCCCTCACCCTTAACCCCTAACCCTATCTGTGGCAGGCAGTGGGCCTAGACCAATCACATGACCCTAACTGTGGCAGGGAGTGGGTCTAGACTCTAGACCAATCACATGACCCTTACTGTGGCAGGCAGTGGGTCTAGTCCAATCACATGACCCTAACTGTGGCAGGCAGTGGGTCTAGTCCAATCACAGTGGGCCTAGTCCAATCACATGATCACCCAGAGGCTTTAGGATGTCTGTGTTCAGACCTCAGCCAATTAAAACAGTGAAGATTGGCTCTCAATTCACTGAGTGTGGTCTGTCATCAGACACTTAAGGAACCTCTGAAAGATGTACAAGATAGATAGATAGATAGATAGATAGATAGATAGATGGATAGATAGATGGATAGATGGATAGATAGATGGATAGATGGATAGATAGATAGATAGATAGATAGATAGATAGATAGATAGATAGATAGATAGATAGATAGATAGATAGATAGATAGATAGATATATAGATAGATAGATAGATAGATAGATAGATAGATAGATAGATATAAACATACTCAATAGTTTTGTAATACATTTGCATAGAGCTTTTTGTGTGAAGATGTGACAACATATCTGGGAGAAGCTCAAGGAAGGTAGATGTGATCTTTTATAGATAGGGGAGGCATTCCTGCTATTTCAGTGACCAAACAAAACCAAAATAGCAGCTTTTCATCAGACACACACACACACACACACACACACACACACACACACACACACACACACACACACACACACACACACACACACACACACACACACACACACACACTTCACAGATTCATCAAACTTCAAAGGCAACTATATCCTTATGAGTGCAGCTGTCCAGCTCCAAACTCTCAGTCCATTATTCTGAGCTACTTTAGATATATTTCAGACTGCTGATAGGGATCTTCTAGAAAAAAATGTTTTGATATGTGAGTATGAAAGCAGTCCAACAGAAGTAAGACGTTCCTTTAAAACGCTTAATCAATAATTCATTGATGGCAAAGACGCACTAAGTTATCAGCGATGAAATATTTATTTGGGAGAGGGAGGCGGTGCTGGGTTACCCATGAGCCTCTGCCTGTGTGTGGGTTACCCATGATCCTCTCTGTGTATCTGGGAATGAGGAGATGACATGTCGCCACTGAGTCAAAATAAGAGTCCCCTCCCGTAGCGATCCC
>NC_137926.1:1272544-1277544 GCF_963457725.1 Sprattus sprattus | reverse complement strand
GAGATGGAGAGAGAACAGATGATAAGAGACAGGGAGATGAGGAGAGAGAGAAGGAGAGAGAGAGAGAGGGAGATGAGAAGAGACAGGACGTGTGAGACAGGAAGGAAGAGAGAGAGAGAGGGAGAGAGAGAGAGATAGAGAGAACAGATGATAAGAGACAGGGAGATGAGGAGAGAGAGAAGGAGAGAGAGAGAGAGGGAGAGAGAGATATAGAGAGAACAGATGATAAGAGACAGGGAGATGAGGAGAGAGAGAAGGAGAGAGAGAGAGAACCAGTGAAAACACTTTAGCTGACCTGGGACTGACCAACAGCAGCTACAGGTCACTGGGAGTTGGGGTGCGTGGCAGTGCCTCACTTACACACACTCACACACACACACACACACACACACAGACACTCACACACACACACACACACACACACACACACACACTCTGAAGTAGGAGCTAGCGGTCCAGCTAGTTCACAACAGCATCTGATCTACAGCACGCCACCGGCTTACAATGTCACCGGGTCACACCGCAACAACAGAATGCCGATGGGAAGCAATTAATGGGCGCACAGGTTGGTGCCGACACGGTGATTCCTGGGATGGGTTCTGACTCCATGGCAACACAGCAGTATCAGGGGGCACGGAGGACACACACACACACACACACACACACACCCTAGAGACACACACACACACACACACACACTCCATGGCAACACAGCAGTATCAAGGGGCACGGAGGACACACACACACACACACACACACCACACACACACCCTAGAGACACACACACACACACACACACACACACACACACACCACACACACACACACACACACTCCATGGCAACACAGCAGTATCAGGGGGACAGAGGGGCCAGGACCTTCAGTAGCAACTTGGGTGACCTCTGGCAAGTGTTACATAAAGTAGAGGATATCGTCTCCCTGTTTACAGGCCAGCACACACACACACACACACACACACACACACACACCCTAGAGACACACACAAACACACACACACACGCTGTATTTAAGTATTACCTTTTAGTTCCATCCTGCTTTCTGATGAAGGCTTTCACTGATGTGGTCTTTATTTGATGTCACGCTGCAAATAACAGAACAGCGGCTTGACGTATCCCATCAATTATCAAAAACACACACACACACACACACACACACACACACACACACACACACACACACACACACACACACACTCTCTATTCAAGAACAGCGGCTTGACGTATCCCATCAATTAGAGGGGCTTTGAGGACTGCCTCAAACAAGGAGCGAATTATACACTGATTCAACTTGACATTTCAAACGCAGAATTAGACTTCATGCTATCAACCTCTCACTTCCAATGTTCAATGGACGTCTTGTTTTTGGGTTTCAGAACCTACGACAACGCATGATTCTTCTGTGCAAGGTCAGACGGGGCAATCTCATGAACACAATTGGATAATGCTAGTGATGAACACACACACACACACACACACACACACACACACACACACACACACACACACACACACACACACACACACACACACACACACACACACACACAGGATAATGCTTAGTGATGAACACACACATCTGATCAATCTCCAGTTCTTTGATATTCACAATTGGATAATGCTTAGTGATGAACACACACACACACACACACACACACACACACACACACACACACACATCGGATCATTAGGCTGGGAGTGGAAATGAGTTTATCAGAATGTTTTCAGGCAAGACACAGGTTCAAAGGTCAGTCTAACCAGACAAGCTATAGTGACTATTTTAATTCCAAATTTACTAAAAGCCTACAGCGAATAAAAAACAAGTCAGTTCAATGTAAGTCAATGCAAGGTCTTGTCCTCACAACATCATGAACATCAAACACTTTTACTTTTATTTTTTTTGGTAAGGCACAGTTCAGTGAGGTTGAACATTTCATTTTTTTTGCAAAGCAGCTTTCCTCCTTCAGAAAATCAAAGCTTTTCAGACCCAATTAAACTAATGAGTTTACATTGTAAACAACTGCACACACAACATGTCAAACAATTCAAACTATCAGCCTCAAGACCTCCACACACACACACACACACACACACACACCCTCACCCTCATCTGTCCCTCTTGTCTCTCGTTTGATGCTCATTAGCCTGCCTACCCTCTCCCAATGTCTGTCAACTGTGTAAGTGTGTCTGTGTATGCGCTTATGTGTAAATGTGTGTGTGTGTGTGTGTGTGTGTGTATACTGTTGTGAATGGATATGTGTTCTTTTTTTTTGGGGGGGGGGGGGGGCTGTTTTACCATCATCCTGTCTCTGACTCAGCCCTATAGAGTCTAGGGAGGACTGCTACCCCACACCTCTACACACACCTATACACACACCTCCACACACACCTCTACACACACCTATACACACACCTCCACCCATCCCCAGCCATGACCTCAAGCCCACTAAAGCGCTTCTCTGGTTATACAACAACAAGTGGAAGGTGGCTGTGCTACTATGCCCTTGGTTGGGTGGGTGGGTGGGTGGTTGTGCTAATATACCCTTTGGTTCGGTGGTTGGGTGGGTGGTTGTGCTAATATACCCTTTGGTTGGGTGGGTGGGTGGGTGGTTGTGCTAATATACCCTTTGGTTCGGTGGTTGGGTGGGTGGTTGTGCTAATATACCCTTTGGTTGGGTGGGTGGGTGGGTGGGTTGTGCTAATATGCCCTTTGGATGAGTGGGTGGTTGGGTTGGAGTGCTAATATGCCCTTTGGTTGGGTGGTTGGATGGGTGGTTGTGCTAATATGCCATCGGGAAGTTGTGCTAATATGCCCTTGACTTTAGTTTGAGATTGTTGCTCTGCAAACAGTGTGAGTAGTAAGACAAGACACGCCAAAGGGCAAAAGCACTGTCCCTTTCTCTTTGAAAATCCACAGGCAATTATCCCCCGAAGTTTGTTTGGGATCTGTGAGAGTCTCGGCTGTTAAGTGGTACATCACTGATTCCAGCGCTAAATAAGAGTAGCATCTCTCACAGCCTGGGCCTTCAGATCAAAGTGTCCTGCAATCTCCTTGATCATAACACACACACACACACACACACACACACACACACACACACACACACACACACACACACACACACACACACACACACACACACACACAGCGTCCAGCAATCTCCTTGATCTCGGGATGAAGTAGATGAAATGAAAATTGTAATGCTAAAACTTTTGAGAGGATCTCTGGAGCTGTTCCGTGTTGTGGAGGTGAGTGTGTGTGTGTGTGTGTGTGTGTGTGTGTGTGTGTGTGTGTGTGGTGTGTGTGTGTGTGTGTGTGTGTGTGTGTGTGTGTGTGTGTGTGAGAGTGTGTGTGTATGTGTGTATGTGTGTGTGTGTGTGTGTGTGTGTGAGAGTGTGTGTGTATGTGTGTATGTGTGTGTGTGTGTGTGCGTGTGTGGAGGGGAGGGTTCTCCTGGGGCCTTTAATGCCTTATTTGAGTCCTCTTAAAATCATATTCAACATGACATCTGAAAATGATGATGATTATAAGTCCTAAAGGGGCTTTACATCTCTCAAGCTTCATCATGAATAGACTGCCAACACATTCGAATTTTACAATAATTATGAAATAAATATATATAGACCTTTTCCAGTAATCCAACACAAAACTATAAACTTCACCAAATGTGGGAACAGTAAATCTATAGTAGGTGATGAACCCTGACCTTTGAACTCACTGGAGTGCGGTCTGTTATTACTAGGGTGGAGGTCAGCAGAGAGGCTGCGTGTCGGCCACATGTAGAGCTGGAGGTCAAAGTGGACGCTTGTTCAGGATATCAAAAGCTCTGTTGGATTGTGATGTCACAAGCCAGACGATGACCTTCTGACCCCACTGATGATTTCCCCCGGAGGAGAGGTGAAGTACTACAGCTTAAGTGCACAATAATCTCTCTCAGTCTCTCTCACTCTTTTGTTCTCTCTCAATCTCTCTCTATCTCTCTCTCTGTCTCTCTCTCTCACACTCTGTTGTTCTCCCTCTCTCTGTCTCTCTCTCTCTCACACTCTCTAGTTCTCTCTCTCTCTCTCTCTGTCTCTCTCTCTCTCACTCTCACTCTCTAGTTCTCTCTCTCTCTCACTCTCTAGTTCTCTCTCTCTCTCTCTCTCACTCTCTAGTTCTCTCTCTCTCTCACTCTCTAGTTCTCTCTCTCTCTCTCCCACTCTCTAGTTCTCTCTCTCTCTCTCCCACTCTCTAGTTCTCTCTCTCTCTCTTTACCCCTCAAAAGTCTCCCCACTCTGTGTTATCTTGAACTGGCAGAGCAGTCCTGTGTTTCAGCTAAGCGCATTAGAGAGAAAAGGGGCAGAGGAGGTTTTTACGGGCTTGTAAATACTTTTACTGAAAACTTTAGCCCAGATTTATAAGAAAGAGAAAAACTTGAAACGGTGCTTTTGAATCTTCAAACTTTCTTTGTATTGACGCTCCGCTGGGAGACGGAGCTCAGACTTGAACAACAACAAACAAACACAAACAAACATGAAAGTGCTAGCATGAAAGTGTTAGCATGATAGTGTGAGCTCTTCTGAGGGACTGACAGACCTCCCCCTGCTTTTACCTGCTTCATGTGGGTGTGTGTGTGTTTGTGTGTGTGTGTGTGTGTGTGTGTGTGTGTGTGTGTGTAGTGAGGCTTCAGCTTTACTGCTGAGGTTCGTTTGTTCGTTTGTTCGTTTGTTCGTTTGTTCGTTTGTTTGTTTTCGCACAGAAATCTGCACTTTCTGCACAAGACTGGGACATCACGCTGACACACTGCATCACACCATCCTGGGGTAGAAGTTGGAAAAGTGCGAGCGATGCCAAAACACTTGAATCCACTTCCTGATGATTACACGCCGGGTTTAAACCCCCTGGCACACACACACACACACACACACACACCAAACAAACACACACACACACACACACACACACACACACACACACACACACACACACACCAGTGCTTCATC
>NC_137926.1:1241119-1243619 GCF_963457725.1 Sprattus sprattus | reverse complement strand
TCCATGGCCCAGATGGCTGCCCTCAGGGGGGGTGAGGCCTCAGGCTGGCTCGTCTCAGCAGATCTGGAGCTATTCCTGGAGCTGACTGCAGTAGGAGAGGGAGAAAGAGGGGGGAAAGAAAGAGAAAGAGAGAGAGGGGAAAGAGAGAGAGGGGAAGGTAAAAGAGCTGATTTTGGATGACTCCCACTCGTGTTAAAAGTTCAGGATTGACCTTTTGTTTTTCCTTTAACTTTCTATTTCTGCAACCACCTCCTCTCTCATGCATTCTCCTCTCCTCCTCCTCCTCCTCCTCTTCTCTCATGCGTTCTCATCTCATCCTCCTCCTCTCTCTCACACAATCTCTTTCCTTTCCTCTCCTCCTCACACGCACACACACACACTCTCTTTCCTGTCCTCCTCTCTCTCACACACACACTTTCCTCTCCTCACTAACTCACACACACACACTCTCTCTCCTCTCCTCTAGACACAACCAGAGGGTTCTGCCGGTGGAGAAGGACCCGGTCCATAAGAACCGGTGTCACGTGAGGTTCCCCGAGCTCTTCTCCTCCTTCCCCTACCGGGTCAACGTGACGGCCATCAACGCCCTGGGCAGCACACACACCGTTGTGTCCTTCGAGGAGATCTCAATAGGTACAACACACACACACACACACACACACACACACACACACACACACACACACACACACACACACACACACATACACACACCGTTGTGTCCTTCGAGGAGATCTCAATAGGTACAACACACACACACACACACACACACATACACACACACACACATACACACACACACACACACACACACACACACACACACACACACACACACACACACACACACACACACGCACACACACACACACACACACACACGCACGCACACACACACACACATACACACTCCTGTCCTTCAAGGAGATCTCAATAGGTACACTCTCTCTAAACTCAGTCACACCCAGTTTAAGTGGTGCACTTGTCTTTAAGCCAAATTGTTACAAGATGTGTAAACAGTTGCTAATGTGTGTTAGCGTTTACTAATGTGACAAGTAAATCATATTGAGTGCTTATATGAAGTAAGTACATGATGGTACTTGAAATAAAGTGTGTCCAGTTTATTCCTATGTGACTATATGATATCTCTAGCCTGACGATGTCATACTCATGATTCTAGTCAGAATATGAGTCTGATACCGGACCTTTGGGCTGTGATTATGGGGCGTGTTTCAACGAACCAGGAAAGAAAATGCCTATTCGCTGAATTGGATACCTAGAACCAATCAGAGCAACGTAGTAGCCTATTACCATCTGATAGATTAAACTTTTACCTGATCCCTAGGAAGGACGGCAAAAACATCTTTTCAATGACAAATGCCTTAATCACGTTTCTCTGTTCCTCTTTCAAAATGAATGCGCTGTCAATGTCTGTTGAGATATGCCTGCTCACGTTAATTAATTAGCATTAAGGCTACAAGCTACAGTTTATTTCGATGGGTTTTTTGTGTACACGTTAGCAATGATATAACAATAATGGTCTAGAGAACTTTAGTTAAGACAAACAATACTCTGCAACATTCGTGTTGCACATGCACAACTAACCAAGTCAATGTAGACATTAAAAAGTCGTGTAGATAGCTTAATTCACATAAAATATTCCCCACTAAGCACCCGAGACGCGGCCATCTTGGTCGGAGTTCGAATCTACCGGTTAATTCAACTCAAGCGTTGGTATCTGTCCATCAACGTATAAAGCCCGCCCTGCCAATTTGATTGGTCCGGTTTGATCCTACCGATGAAACTCTCTCCCAATTAACCCAGAGCCAGACCAAATCTCCCTGACAAAATGTTTTGTGGGCGGGGTTTGGGCTGGTATCCAGGCTATGATATCTCCACATTACCAAGGCAATTTGTTACCTTTGAATCTTATCTCACAGCGCATAAAATGATTCCTCCTAAAAAAGTGTAGCAGTGTCTGATGACTTTATTAAGGTCCTCAAACAAATAAATTACTATTCTTTTATCTCTTTTTCAAACACGCTTAGGAGGCTGTAACACCAGATGGTTTTATCAGTAGTCCTCTTCCCAAACCAAACGTGGTATTTTTCACTCATTCTTCAACAGTTTCTGGCGTGATGAAATGATTAGATCCCTTCTTGCCGAGAGTTCTTCTGTGCCCCTTCAATCACTGATGTCTAGAGTGTGAATTATTCAAAGGCTCAAGAAAAATACCCTGGCAGCTTTCACTGAATTTCCCCCAGCTTGGTAGTCAACGTTGACAGGTTTTGTGTGTGTGTGTGTGTGTGTGAGTGTGTGTGTGTGTGTGAGTGTGTGTCTCTGTGTGTGTGTGTGTGTGTGAGTGTGTGTGAGTGTGTGAGTGTGTTTGTATGTGTGTGGGCAGGAGAACATGCAGGGAAACCATCTATCTTCACGGTGGCAGATGACCAATCAGCTCATTGGCTAGATGGTATTACGTAATGGGACCTCCATGGTTCAG
>NC_137926.1:1218619-1228619 GCF_963457725.1 Sprattus sprattus | reverse complement strand
TCTCTCTCTCTCTCTCTCTAACTCATGTTCCATCTCTCTCTCTCTCTCTCTCTAACTCATGTTCCATCTCTCTCTCTCTCTCTCTAACTCATGTTCCATCTCTCTCAATTTCAATTCAATTTTCAATTCAAATGGCTTTATTGGCATGAATGTACAATACACTGTTGCCAAAGCACTAATAATAATAACAATATAATAATAACAATAGTAAAAATAAGAATTGGTAATGCAGGAACAGATAAATTATGTAAATACCAAGTAAAACGAATAGATACATAAAAAAGTAGTCATTACAATTCATTAATTATAATAATTACATAAAGAATAATAATAATAATTAAAAAAAAAAAAAAAAAAAACATATACAGTAATAGATAAGAATAGATAAAAAACAAACAAACAAAAAAACTATGAGTTCAGGCCTATGTTTATAGGTGATATGGCCTGCTCACGGAGGATGTGGCAGGACTGCACATATTCAGAAGCCAAAAAGATACATGTCTCAATTTCCCCCAGGAGGAATGGCAGTTTCTGTTGGTTATCTAGGTTCATGAAACCAGGGTGGATGTTTTCAAATTGGTTGAAATATGCATTTCTTATATTTTGGTACTTTGCACATTCCGTAAGAAAATGAGGCTCATTTTCGACAGCGTTCATATTACAGTGGACACATAGTCTCCCTTCTGGAGCCACCCAGCATTGTCTGTGCCGCCCCTTCTCCACTGCGAGACTATGGTCGCTGAGCCTGTATTTTGTCAAAATAATTCTTTGTTTATAATTTTTGATTTGGGTAAGGTATGGTGCCAATTTGTATTCCTTTTTTAATGTTCTATAAACATTTAATTTGCTGGACTCTTTAATTTGGTTCTTCCAGCATTTCATATAATATTCTGTATTGCTTTCTTTTAAGTTTCTAAGCCTAGAGGCAATGCTAATGTCTTTCGTGCTGAGCCCATGTTTTTGAACAAGGTAGTTGTAGGGGTCTCTCTCTGGGTGTTCATCCCTCAGTTGGGCAGCAGTGTGGTGGTGCCTGTCTGGCTTGCATGTTTGAAGATGGTTCCAGAATTTAGCTGCTCTCTTTTGAGTGTCAAGAAGGAGTGGGTATCTTCCCAACTCTGCTCTACATGCTATGTTGGGGGAACTTCTGTTTACACCTAATATGTTTTTACAGAATTCCAAATGGAATACTTCGGGGGGGCTTTTGTCCCATGAGTCGAATTTATTTTTAAATTTGGTTCCCCAAACTTCACTTCCATACAGCAGTATAGGTTTAAGTATTGTATCGAAGAGTTTCAGCCAGAGTTTTATGGGGGGGTTATATTTTAGTAGGGATTTCCTGAGCATGTAATAGGTTTTTCTTGCCTTTTCCGTTAGATCAGTTATTGCTCCATCAAAAAGTCCAGTTGAAGATATCATTAGTCCTAAGTAACAATATTTTTTAACTTGTTCCAGTTTTTCTTCGCCTATTGTGAAGCTGTAATTATTATTGTGTTTTGAGTGTCTTTTTTGGAATACAATGATTTTTGATTTATCCAGGTTAATTGGAAGGGCCCATGTAAGACTGTATTCGTTTACAATATTTAGACTTTCCTGAAGCGCCTCTGCACTAGGGGAGAGTAGTAGGAGATCGTCGGCAAAAAGCAGGCATTTAATTTCTTTGTGTAAAAGTTTAAGACCTTGGGATGAAGATCTTTCAATTGTTGTGGCCAAACCATTTATATATATATTGAATAAGGTTGGACTTAAGCAACAGCCTTGTCGAACTCCTTTTGTCTGCTCAAAATAATCTGTTAGTCCGTTGTGAATTTTTACACAGCATTTATTGTCTTTATACATATCTTTGATGATGTCATACGTTTTGCCCCCAATTCCACTATCAATTAACTTCAACATAAGTCCGTCATGCCATACTGAGTCGAAAGCTTTGCTAAAGTCAATGAAGCAGCCAAATATTTTACCTTTTTTAACATTTTGTACGTGTTCCTCTATGAGTGTGTGCAAGGTGTATATATGGTCAGTTGTTCTGTTGTTTTGAGAAAAGCCTATCTGGGATGAATTTATTATATTATTGTTCTGGGTAAATGTTGTTATTCTGTTGTTCAGGATACCACAGAATACTTTCCCTAAATTGCTTCCCTGTGAGATGCCTCTATAGTTATTAGGATTAAGTTTGTCACCTTTTTTATGAATTGGTGTGATGTGACTCACCTTCCATTTTTCTGGAAAGTGGCCTGAGGCAAGGATTAAATTGAATAATTTCAAAGTTGCCTCTCTAAATTTGGGAGTGCTGTGTTTCAGCATTTGGTTATACACTCCATGAAGATCACATGATTTTTTGTTCTTGAGGGATTTTAATTTTAAGTTCAATTCTGATGATGTTATAGTGGCATCTAATTGATTTAGCCTGTCCTTTTCTGTCTCTTCAAGTTTTCCTAACTGAGATTTTAAGGTTTTTTGCTCAGAATTTAGGTTACCCTTTTTGTACAATTTTGCAAAATGTTCTGTCCATTTTCTACCATCAACTAATGGGATGACTTTTTCTTTTCTAGTTTTATCAAACTTATTCCAGTGTTCCCAGAAGGAGTTATGATCTAAAGCGTCCTCCATTTCTTTGAGTTGGGCATGTATATGGTCATTTTTTTTGTGTCTTAGAAGCAATTTGTATTTCTGAAGGGTGTTAAGATATTGTGTTCGAAGTTCTTGATTTGCAGGATTTCTGTGTTTATTGTTTGAACTTAGTCTCACTTCTTTTCGCAATTTTTTACAGTCTTTGTCGAACCATCTGTTTTTGTTTGAATTCTTGTTTTTGGTAGTGGTGTGTTTGACTTTTTTTAATGACCTTTTAGCTGCAGTTAATAGTATTTCTGTCATTTGTTCGGCTGCTAAATTGATGTCCTCCCTGCTGTTTTCAAATTTGGTGAAAAGGAAGGAGTAAATCATATTTTCAACTTGGATGGAGTTTAGTTGCGTTATGTATTGTTCTGCATTTTCATTACTCCATGCATATTTTGCAGGGAGTGGGTGTAAGGCTGGTGTTGTTTTTGGTTGAAGGCTGTTAGGTTCTTTTTTAAGACTGATAGTAATGTGGCTATGGTCAGACAAAGGCAGCTGTGGCATCACCATGAAGTTGTTAATTTGGCTTGGGTCTAAATCAGATATTGCGTAGTCCACCACACTGCTTCCCAGGGATGAACAGTAGGTGAACTTGCCCAGAGAGTCACCCCTTGTTCTGCCGTTGACAATGTAAAGGCCAAGGTCTTTGCAAATTATTAAAAGTTCCTTGCCATGTTTATTTAGAATGTTATCAAAGGTCAGTCTATGTGTACTCACAATGGTGTTTTGTTGGAGGGTATCAATATATTTAAGGCCAGCTGGGTCAGTAAAATCTAATTCGTTACCAGTTCGTGCGTTTAGGTCTCCCATTAGGAGGATTTTACCAGTTGATTGAAATGCAATAATTTCTGATTTTAAGTTTTCAAATGAGGTTTCGGAGTAGTATGGTGATTCATAGGGAGGAATGTACAAGGCACATAAATATGTGTCATGATCGGAGAAAGTGAGCTCTTTTGAGAGTTTGATCCATAAATGTGATGGTCCCTTCGTCACAATGTGAATATACTTTTTAAAAGATTCTCTGAACCAAACTATAATTCCTCCTGAGCTCCTGCCACATTTAATATTGGTGTGTTTAATAGCGGGTATATATATCTCAGTATAATTTGGTATGGAATAGTGTTCCTGTCCATCTTTATTCCATGTTTCGAGTGCAATCAATATGTCACAATTATTTACAATATTTATAAAATCAACGTTGCGAGTCTTATCTCCGAATAAGGAGGAATGTATTCCCTGAACATTGTAGCAGGTAATTTTCAAAGAAGTCATTACAACGAGATTTTTTGCCAGAGTTAATGGAGTTTCACTACTCAGTACAACAATAAGAACTAATAACCCCCCCCCCCCAAAAATAAATAAATAAATAATGAAAATAAATAAAAAAATAAAAAATAAATAAAAAATAGATACATCAATAAACATTTTATAATAATGATAATTCATGGCTAGTTTAAGAGACTAGAACATAAAATTTGGAGCATTGACCTTATCTCAGACAGATCTGTATCTCTATTAGGTACAGCAGCGGCAATAGTATTTGCCTGAACTGAGCTCTGTCCATCTTGGATTAAGGGACTATTCACTAAGTTTAGGCTTGAACGACTTTCTCTGTTCAATGCAGAGTCTTTAAGGTTTTTGGCGAACCGCTTCATTCCTTCTATGTGGATGTGCACATTGTCATACAGATGGTTAACAGTAATGTTATTATGATGGACAATTTTAACATTATGTATTCCAGCACAGAGGGACATGAGTTTTGTATTCATTTTGTCAATGACACTTTTTGCTGTGTCACGTCTCGGGAGTAAAGAGGACATAATTACCTTTGTGTCTGGGTACTTATCTGAGGCAGATTTAACTAAACCAAATAATGCTTCTGCCACATCAGTTTTTGTGGCAGTGAAGTCGTTTGTCCCTGTGTGGATGATTATATGGGATGGGTTTTTGATGCCTTTCTGTAGTACATCCTGTGCTGCTTGTATGGTTGGGCACCAACGTTTTTGGGCGTGGCTCCTTGGGAAAAGCCGTTTTTGGTCCAGGTGGTTCCCATTTGAGTCACACAAAATGAAGATGTTGTTCGTTGGAGAGGAGGTTGGGCGGCAATGGCTGCTGCTTTGATGATGATGAGGAGGTTGCAGGTCTTGAGGTGACGCTGGGGGTACAGGCGCATCGACAGAGTTTGTTAGCTGTCTGCCCTTGCAGTTCAAAGGATATCCCCTAGAAACCTGTCTGTGCCGCTCTTTCGACAACAGCTCCTCCTCCTTCTGCTGCTCCTGGTTCCTCTCGCGGTGGCTGGCTTGAGGTAGTAGAGCTGGAGGTACAGGTACATGTGCAGAGTCGGTGATTCCGCCGGACAGGATGGTTGATTTGACCGACAGCTCTCTGCTCCTGTGGTCCAAGGGATGTCCCCGGGGACCCTGGCTGTGCCATTCTCTCCTCGACAGCTCCTCCTTCTTCCGTGGCTCTGGGTAGGCCTCCTGCTGGTTGGCTTGAGGTGGTAGAGCTGGAGGTACAGGCACGTGCCCAGAGGCGGTTTTGCCATCAGATGGGATGTTATTTTTGTCTGACAATTCTCTGCTCCTGTATTCCAGGGGATGTCCTCTAGCTACCGGTCTGTGCCGCTCTATCCTCCACAGATCCTCTTTCAGAGTCCTCACCTCCTCCCTTAACTCCTGATTGGCCTGTTCCAGCTGTTTGACTGCCCGGCAAAGTTGTTCAACCGCATCCATGCTTGGGTGGCTCATTTGGCTCTGGAGTTGCAGCAAGTTGTTGTTGGTTTCTTCTTTAAAGGTTATGTAGTCCTGTTCAAGTTCAACCAAGGTGTCTCTCAGTCCTTTAGTGCCAGGGGAAACATAGGTCTTTGGGCCTTTGTCATTGGATATGACTGTGGTGGGATCTTGTTGTCTATCTTGACTGTTTGAGCTTGTTTCAGCTCCTGAAGAATTCCCTGTGGTCTCTATTTCTGCATCTTTTTTGTGTTTCAGAGTATTGCTTTTGATCTCTTTGAACTTTCTCTGAAATTGTGTGAGACTCACTTCGGATCCTTGTACCATAACAGTCCCGTTGTGATACAGGTTAACTGTAAGTTTAAAGTCCAAAGCCCCCATGAGTGTTATTTGTCTTCCTTTACTTATTCCTCCCTTCCTCACACATTTCCAAGCAGCACAGAGGGTGGTGTGCCATGCCGTGGGATATTGTGTGAAGAAAAGGAGGTTACACAGGACTTTGTTGTCATCAGGTCCCTTGTAGTCCGAGATAAGGACCTCTGGATATGTTTTCATAATGTCTTCTTTCATGTTTTTCTTATCTTTAGCTGATTTTATACTAGCAGGAAAGGTTATTAGCAACTCATCTTCATTTTTGAATGATGCTTCTGCTCTTGTCTGGTTTACATCCATTACAGTATCCATTATGATGTCATGAAGTGACAGTTAGGCTAATACTTCCAGCTATTAATTTTGCTTGATAGAGTCTTTTCTTTGATTGGTTTTGAAGTTTCTTAAGGTTCCTACCTTCCCAGTGTTTTTCAGGTGTTTTTTCAGGTGGTCCCCTTTGACTTTCCAATTATTTTGCTGTATTTTGAGTAGTTGAAACAACCATTTTCTGGCAAAAAATGGTGTTTTTCTAGGAGCTCATTTTAACTGCTGCCATCTGACAATCAGCATTCTAGAATTACTCCTATATCTCTCTCTCTCTCTCTAACTCATGTTCCATCTCTCTCTCTCTCTCTCTCTAACTCATGTTCCATCTCTCTCTCTCTCTCTCTCTAACTCATGTTCCATCTCTCTCTCTCTCTCTCTCTAACTCATGTTCCATCTCTCTCTCTCTCTCTCTCTAACTCATGTTTCATCTCTCTCTCTCTCTCTCTCTAACTCATGTTCCATCTCTCTCTCTCTCTCTCTCTAACTCATGTTCCATCTCTCTCTCTCTCTCTCTCTAACTCATGTTCCATCTCTCTCTCTCTCTCTCTCTAACTCATGTTTCATCTCTCTCTAACTCATGTTCCATCTCTCTCTCTCTCTCTCTAACTCATGTTCCATCTCTCTCTCTCTCTCTCTCTAACTCATGTTCCATCTCTCTCTCTCTCTCTCTCTAACTCATGTTCCATCTCTCTCTCTCTCTCTCTCTAACTCATGTTCCATCTCTCTCTCTCTCTCTCTCTAACTCATGTTCCATCTCTCTCTCTCTCTCTCTCTAACTCATGTTCCATCTCTCTCTCTCTCTCTCTCTAACTCATGTTCCATCTCTCTCTCTCTCTCTCTCTAACTCATGTTCCATCTCTCTCTCTCTCTCTCTCTAACTCATGTTCCATCTCTCTCTCTCTCTCTCTCTGACTCATGTTCCATCTCTCTCTCTCTCTCTCTCTAACTCATGTTCCATCTCTCTCTCTCTCTCTCTCTAACTCATGTTCCATCTCTCTCTCTCTCTCTCTCTCTAACTCATGTTCCATCTCTCTCTCTCTCTCTCTCTAACTCATGTTCCATCTCTCTCTCTCTCTCTCTCTAACTCATGTTTCATCTCTCTCTCTCTCTCTCTCTAACTCATGTTCCATCTCTCTCTCTCTCCCTGTTTTGTAGTCCTCCCCCGTTCACACCAACACAAACAAACAGAACTCTTCTGGTCTCGTCTCGTCGCACACACACACACACACACACACACACACACACACACACACACACACACACACACACCAACACAAACAAACAGAACTCTTCTGGTCTCGTCGCACACAATAATTTTCCACCATGCCCAAACATGCAGCTGTAATCATGCTATGGCTTACCTATCATCAGCAGGGTGTGATGTGTGTGTGTGTGTGTGTGTGTGTGTGTGTGTGTGTGTGTGTGTGTGTGTGTGTGTGTGTGTGTGCTGCCCTATCATCAGTAGGGTTGAAACCATCCCACACTATTGCATGAGTACTGTGTGTGTGTGTGTGTGTGTGTGTGTGTGTGTGGGTGTGTGTGTGTGTGTGTGTGTGTGTGTGTGTGTGTGGATGTGTGGGTGTGTGTGTGTGTGTGTGTGGGTGTGTGTGTGTGTGTGTGTGTGTGTGTGTGGATGTGTGGGTGTGTGTGTGTGTGTGTGTGTGCTGCCCTATCATCAGTAGGGTTAGATTTTGATGATGTATGATGCAAGTGAACGTGATTAATCATTATCTATCATCATAATCATCATAATCCACTCCCACTGGCCAGATGGCTTCACACTTAGTGCCAGGACAAACACACACACACACACACACACACATATCCACAAACATGCACACACACACACACATATACACACACACACACACACACACATATCCACAAACATGCACACACACACACACACACATATACACACACACACAAACACACACACACACACGCACACACACATAAACACACATATACACACACACACACATACATAAATGGTAGGCTTGTGATTTGTACTTTGCCTCGACTCTTGGCAGGTGTTGCTGCCTGCTAGATTAGTTCTGAAATTGCTCAAGTGTGGTGGGCAAACACACACACACACACACACACACACACACACACACACACACACACACACACACTCACAGGCAAACTTTAATCATGCCTTGCTCTGTAAATACATCATAATTTCACTTCATCATTTCTCCCTGGTTCCTCCCTCCCTCCCTCCCTCTCTCCCTCTGAAGTCCTGAAGGCCTCTTAAGGCATCTTAAAGCATCTTAAAGCATCTTAAAGCATCCTAAAGCATCTTAAAGCATCTTAAAGCATCCTAAAGCATCTTAAAGCATCTTAAAGCATCTTAAAGCATCCTGAAGGCATCTTAAAGCATCTTAAAGCATCTTAAAGCATCTTAAAGCATCCTGAAGGCATCTTAAAGCATCTTAAAGCATCTTAAAGCATGGCCACCACAGGAAGGACACCCAGTGCCACGTATCAATGCATGAGCAGACTCCCCCACAGGATCTTCATAACATCTTTCCTGTTCAAGAATCTTCATAACATTTTTCCTAGTCAGGATCGTCATAACATCTTTCCTGTTCAGAATCTTCATAACATCTTTCCTAGTCAGGATCGTCATAACATCTTTCCTGTTCAAGAATCTTCATAACATCTTTTCCTAGTCAGGATCGTCATAACATCTTTCCTGTTCAAGAATCTTCATAACATCTTTTCCTAGTCAGGATCGTCATAACATCTTTCCTGTTCAAGAATCTTCATAACATCTTTTCCTAGTCAGGATCGTCATAACATCTTTCCTGTTCAAGAATCTTCATAACATCTTTTCCTAGTCAGGATCGTCATAACATCTTTCCTGTTCAAGAATCTTCATAACATCTTTCCTGTTTAAGATCTTCATAACATCTTTCCTGTTCAAGAATCTTCATAACATCTTTCCTGTTTAAGATCTTCATAACATCTTTTCTAGTCAGGATCGTCATAACATCTTTCCTGTTCAAGAATCTTCATAACATCTTTTCCTAGTCAGGATCTACTCCAAATGTGTTTGCTGGATGCCCAGATGTGTGTGTGTGTGTGTTTTGCTCAGTGTGTGTGTGTTAATTAGTTTTTATGGGAAATGACATTGCAGTGATCAGGGCATTGCAGTGGGTGTGATGTGATGTGGTCCAATGATTTATCTTCTGTGTTTTCCCAGAGCCCCTCTGCACTCAGACACATACATCACTGCAACACGCATTGTGGCTCCCTTGTGCGTGTGTGTGTGTGTGTGTGTGTGTGTGTGTGTGTGTGTGTGTGTGTGTGTGTGTGTGTGTGTGTGGGTGTTTGTGGCTGTGGGGGCTTATGTGTGTGTGTGTGTGTGTGTGTGTAGGTGGCTCCCTTTTTGAAGGCAAGGGCCAATCTGTCACCCACTTCAAGGTTTGCAGCAGGCACCTTTGGCCCAGGTCCGACTCTGATCTGGTGCAGGCAGGCCTGGCACACACACACACACACACACACACACACACACACACACACACACACACACACACACACAACTAAAGCCTCTGTTCAAATATGCAGCACAGTGTTGCACAGATCTGGTATTAGTCTGGTGTGGGTTTGGCAAAATCTCTATTCCATCTATTTTTATATTCGGCATAGAAATGCACAATTGAGTTTGAACCAGTTTGAGATGAAATGGATACAGGGTTCTTTGTTTATGCCTGATTGAAACCATCCCACACTATTGCATGAGTACTGTGTGTGTGTGTGTGTCTGTGTGTGTGTGTGTGTGTGTGTGTGTGTGTGTGTGTGGGTGGGTGGGTGGGTGAATGTGTGTGTGTGTGTGTGTGTGTGTGTGTGTGTGTGTTTTTGGTGAGGAATCAAAACTGTGTTTCCTTCCTTAATGTGTTTCTGTCATCTGCAGTGAATCTGTTCGTGTCACCACACACACACACACACACACA
>NC_137926.1:1178619-1198619 GCF_963457725.1 Sprattus sprattus | reverse complement strand
CACACACACACACACACACACACACAAACACACATATGTGTGTGAAATATATACATATGTGTTTCTGTGTGTGTGTGTGAAATATGTATATATATATTTCACACACACACACAGACACACATATGTATATATATATTTCACACACACATGTATATTTCAGACACACACAGCAAATTCCCCAAGGAGATGTTTGCTACTTCTATTATTCATTTCATTTCATTTCTTTTATAACCAAGAACTTTAATACCACATATGAAATGCAATGTGTGTGTGTGTGTGTGTGTGTGTGTGTGTGTGTGTGTGTGTGTGTGTGTGTGTGTGTGTGTTTGTGTGTGTGTGTGTGACACTAATGCTCTGTGTTCTCCTTCTGTCCTCCAGATGTGTCTTTCATTCCTGTGGAAGAAATTGAGGAGAAACCTTCTATTTCTATTTCTATTTTGCACATGTTAATGGATATCGTGCTAATTTGATCATTTAATTCAAGTTTCTCACAAATGAAAAAATAAAAAAAGATTAATAAATGATGAAATAAAGTGAAAAGAAAACAACAACACATCAACACATCAACACATCCGCAACAAGAACAAGACGAACAAGAAGAACTAGAAGAACTAACAATTAAATCTGCTCAGACACAGATCTAGAAGAACTTTAGAACTAACAATTAAATCTGCTTGGACGCAGGACAGCACCCCCCAGGAAACACACACACACACACACACACACACACACACACACACACACACACCCAGGGAATCTAAAGATTTGAGGACGCGACTTAAAGACATTTTCTGCCCAGCAGCACAACAGCAACAACTTTCCATTCTTTCCTTTTTTTTAATTGATGATTTCTTTTTTTGAATCCCTTGACCTCCATCCTGCAGTTTGCCAGCCTCGTTAGGGCGGCCATCTTGTTGTCAGCAGCATACAGCTAACTCATCATGCCAAAGACTTGTTCTTGGAAAAGACGTGAAAAAGAGAAGAAAAGGTTTTTCCTGCAATCCCTAGCTTCCCCGAAGCCTGTGTCTGTGCACACATACACACACACACACACTTACGTACACACACACACAATAATACACACAGGATAACACACACAAACACAATAATACACGCAGGATAACACACACACACACTCTCTTCTGTTATTTGGGTGTGTTCATGGGCTGTACCTGGTGGCCACTGCCTGTGATGGTGTGTGGTTTGTAAACCTGGTAGCGGCGGAGAAAGACACACCTGTAAACACACACGCACACGCTGGAGACAGACACCTGTACACACACACACACACTGGAGAGAGACTCCTGTACACACACACACACACACTGGAGAAAGACACCTGTAAACACACACACACACACTGGAGACAGACACCTGTACACACACACACACACACACGATGGAGAGAGACACCTGTACACACACACACACACACGATGGAGACAGACACCTGTACACACACACACACACTGGAGAGACACACCTGTACACACACACACACATGCTGGATAGAGACACACCTGTACACACACACACACTGGAGACAGACACCTGTACACACACACACACACGCGCTGGAGAGAGCTGTATTTGCTGACCCGTGCTCTGTATGCTCTGTGCACCAATGCTGTTTTGCTTTCCAACTCCATTGCCTTCAAACATGTGTTTGCAGTTTACATTTACTCACACACACACACACACACACACACACACACACACACACACACAAACATGTGTTTGCAGTTTACATTTACTCACACACACACACACACACACACACACACACACACACACACAAACATGTGTTTGCAGTTTACATTTTAATAGTCAATATCCCAATTTAATATTATGTTATTCAACGAATATTGTTGTGCTTTATGTTTTGTTTATTGCTGAACAAAATATACATATAGTTTTTTTTTCAAACATTCATAACTGCTTAATTCTCCCTGATCATATTTTGTAAACTATGATATGTATCTTTAACATGAAAAAAGTTTATTATTTAATAATGTATGTATTAGCTTTAGATTCTTGTATCCTGTACCTGGGTCCTTTTATAGATGTATATAAAATGAAAGGTTGTTCATTAAATGTGACCATTTCACAATGAGCAGGATCATGGAGTTATTTCTCAGTGGGTAACACATAGAGCACAAGACACACAACAAACGACGTAAGGCGTAATACACAAGACATATGAAATACGACATACGACATACGACACAAGGCACAAGACACGCGACACGCGACACGCGACATGCGACATGCGACATGCGACATACAACATACGACAAAACAACTTAAGGCATAAGACATACGAAATATGACATACGACACACGACATAAGACACAAGGCATACGACATGCAACATAAGACACAAGGCATACGACATACGGCATGCAACATACAGCATAAGACATACAACATAATACATAAGACATACAACATAAGACGCAAGACGTAAGACGTACGACACAAGACGCAAGACACAAGACACAAGACGTATGGCGTGAGGCATAAGACATAAGACATAAAACATAAGACATAAGACATAAGACATGAGGGTTACGACATAAGGCGTAAGACGCAAATCCCTTGTGAGAACGACCAGAGAGGGTGTGTCACAGAATATTGGTGAAAAACCCTGATTGGCTACAGATGGCATAAAGAGAGATTTATTTGTTACAAAATAAATATTTGGCAAAAAATGTAATTCAATAAAGTTGAATCTAATCTGAATAAAAAAAAATGTATATTTGGCAAAAAATGTACAAGCACAACAGTGAAATGGGGTTGTAACAACTCAGTCATTGAGTCATGTATGATCCTAGTCTGGGAAGTCCCGCCCCACTTCTTCCGGCCAAATTGATTTTGCCTCAGAACTGGGTCTGGCCAAGTTTGCATACCCGTTCATTTCAAGATTTCCAGAATCCTTGGAGCCAATCACAAACTGGCTTTTGGCTACCTGGCGCGCCATTGGCGGATTTAAACTTACCATGGCTACGTTACAAAATCTACTGCACGGAGAGTTTTTAAACATTGGACATGGTGGCCGCCGAAGCACCGCAAAACTTCGATAAGGCAAGTTTTCTGTGAAAACAGAACAGAAACTTGCCCTGGAACAATTCATACAGAAAAAATATGTGTTTGCTTTATTACCGATCGTTGTATCGTTGTATAGTATCGTTGGTCTGATTGGTTAAAGGACTGTCCAATCAGGTGGCTGAAGTGGAGCGCCGTTGAGAGTTGGCCAGACCAACTGAACAAATGGAATGCAGTGAAGGGGCAGGGAATTCCCAGACAAGTATGATCCCAGATGGGGACCTTCTATTGCACCTGAGCCAAGGAACTTTACATCTCTAACCCTACCCTAACCATGAACCAAGGTACTTAAAATCTCCGGCCTAAGGGAATACTTTTAGACTCACAGTGAGGAGGGAGTGTTTGTAGTCTTATATGGAGTCTGTGGAACGCCCATCGCCTGGCCAGTGACACACAGGGACAGGACTAATGTTGCACGGTGTACCGATACTAGAAAGGTACCGCGTTACCCTTAAAAACATTACGATTTTGCATTTTTTTGGTATCGATACTTCATTAAAATAACACACAATCAGAGCGCACTCACTGTTCCGCTCCCTGTCAGGCTGCCTGCACGCATTGACTGCACTGGAGGGGCTGCCCGGCTCTCACTCGTGCAACAGGAAGCCTTCACTCACAGCGAGTCATCTCAGGGGAGACATGGCCTCATGGGCAGGAGCTCTTGCCGACCTTCCTCGGCTTGGTGAAAAAAAAGATGCCAGAAGTTAAATCTGGAAGTACTTCGGATGTGTAGCAGACTGTGAAGGAAAGTCCATCGACTCACAGAGACCCGTCTGTCAAACATGCTTCAAAGCCTTGTCAGACAGACACCCCGAACGTTTCAGAGTTCAGAGAACGACAGGTTAGCAAATGTGATTATAAACTTGAACACATCACCCATATACAGCCTAACACGAGTAGCCTTAGCCTAGTTTAGCGACAAGCGATTTTCCTCATCACAGAATTTTGACGATGCGTAGTACAATGATCATAATGCAGTGTGGTTAACGTAACTAAACCACATTTTTCACACTAGTAATGTAAATTGCCATAATCTGAAAGTGATTTATTTAATCTTCCATCAGTACTGTGAGCGTTTATCGTTGCAGAAGGCCCATTTTAAAGGATAGGTGAGCTGAAGGCATATCGGATGGCCCTATTGCATGTATTATCGTTTAAGACGTTGATCCATCTTTCAATTTGGCTGCAATAACGTAGCCTAGTTCATTGTCAAAATCAAACTCTAGAAAGAAAACGCTATACGTGCAAAATAACCTACAATTTCACTATATGATCAGGAGGTTAGAATGCACACAAAATTATACCAAAAAAAACACATTTGATGCAATAGGCTGCACACATCTTCCGCTAGCTTGTGTTTGTATTGTAATTTCCCCCTCTACATCACTGCTCTGATCTCTCTTCTTGTCTCTCTTTTTTCGGTCTCATCACCTTTGAGTTCAAGCCCTCTGTTTTCTCTCCAGCAGGGATTTAGCAACCCAGGGCTTGTTATCAGGGTGCAGTTTAACCAAAGTGACACTGATAAAGAAGCAGGGATTTGTTCAGCTTACAATGATGCAAATCTCCCATTAAGAAGCACGGGTCATCAGGGGAAAGGAACTGGACCCCTTGAGTCACACGCTGGCAATGGTGTCAGCAGGAACTTGTGCATTTCTGCTGTCGCTATTTCCACCACTCCCCCTCCTACTACTACAACCGCAAACACCCTTCAAGCCACCAGAACCAAGCTCTGCACCATGGGTGACCGGGCTTTCTCTTCTGCTGCCCCAAGGCTGTGGAATGCCCTCCCTGACCATCTCAGGGCCCCACAGTCTACTGACGTTTTTAAAAAAGGCCTAAAAACTTTTTCAAAAGCTTTCTTCTAATCAATGTTCATTGTTGTTTTATATGTATATGAAGCACTTTGAGATTTGTATAATGTAAAGTGCAATACAAATAAAATGTATTATTATTATTATCTACTGCGGTCCCAAATAACCCCAGGGAGAGTACCCTGGGAGGGCAAGAAGGACAGACAGATCCAGAGTATCAGGGGCAACATTGAGATGTGTGAACATTTGTTAAATAATAATCATTTGTCGTCCTTTTGAGACTTTCGGTCCACTTATAAAGCTGAGGAACAGGAGAAGCCTCAATTTCAAAGCTAATCTCCTTGTTGGCGAGGAGAAACTAAGGAGATTAGCAAGAGATTAGAAGGAGAAGCTAAGCAGATAATAAGATCTCTTTTGAAATTGTCTTTTCTTATGCGGAGAGAGACAGCAGTTCAATTCAGTGTCTGTGGATGTGAGCCATGCCTCACTGAAGGCCATAATGCCGCATCTGTGTGTGTGTGTGTGTGTGTGTGTGTGTGTGTGTGTGTGTGTGTGTGTGTAGATGGTGTGTATCAGGTTGGAAGCCCTGGGCATGATCGTCCGTAGCATAGCCAAGTAAAGTATCTCTCATGTGGGCATTACTGTAACAGTCATAGACAGTCCAGTGTGGACAGGAATCACAGTACACACACACACCTGCTATCAACACACACACACACACACACACACACACACACACAGGGTTGACTTCACTCACCTCACATCACACATACATCACATACACACACACACACACACACACACACACACACACATACACACACACACACACACATACGCACACACAGGGTTGACTTCATTCACCTCACATCACACATACATCACATACACACACACACACACACACACACACACACACACAGGGTTGACTTCATTCACCTCACATTAAACACACGCCAAATTATTTCGGTGCCGTCCATATGAACCGCCAGCTCCTATGCATTGGTGACACCACACACACACACACACACACACACACACACAAACACACACACACACACACACACACACACACACACACACACAAAAGCACACATGCTGTTCTGTCTGTAGGTTCTGTAGCTTAACTGTGCAGTTCAGAATTGAAGACTGTATAAGTCTCTCCCTTTGTCTGTCTCTCCATCTGTCTGTCTCCATCACACTGCTGGTGCTGCTGCTCTCCATGTGTGGATCTCAGACTCGGAGCACCCAGACTGATCTTCACACAGAGAGCCAGAGCACTGGGGCTACTGCTGCTGCTGCTCAAGTCTCTCCCCAGCTGGACGTCTCTGCTGAGCTCAGGGAACTCAGAGACATGGTGCTGGAGCTGAGAGGGCAGCTGACTGTCACCCAGAATGAACTACAGAACACCAAGACTTTGCTGAACAAGATGCTCATCGTGAACTAAACTCTCCCAAATGATTACAAAATATACTTAGAATGGATTCTTCATTTGGTTTTTTTCATTGCATGTGAAGCAATATTATTATACCTCTTGTTTAAAAAAAGTACACAAATATTAGTGTGCAGTCCACAACCTTTAAAAAAGGGAAGATTTGTTTGCATTGTTTGCTTTAAAAAGGGAAGTTTTGTTTGTTTCGTTTGCTTTAAAAAGGGAAGTTTTGTTTGCTTCTTCCCTCTCACTCATTGTAATGAAGAATCTGTAGACACGCAAGCAGGCTCCCAATCAGAGCAGCCAGTACTGTCCAAATAAGTTGTAAGGTTAAAACCTTTAAAACATTTAGTTTTGAGTTGACCTCGGACTCTGAAGTTGTGTATAAGTATCTTTTTATTCAATAAGCATACTGAGTATGTACCGGTACTCAGGGTCAGAGAAGAGGAGGTGTGGTTGCTTATTCTCACTACCTGGGGTCTGCTTGTCAGGAAGTCTAGGATCCAGTTGCACAGGGAGGTTTTGAGACCCAGGCTCCTGAGCTTAGGGACGAGCTTGGCAGGCACAATAGTGTTGAATGCTGAGCTGTAATCCATGAACAGTATCCTCCCATATGTGTTACCCTTTTCCAGGTAGGAGAGGGTGGTGTGCGTTGTCAGGGCAGTGTCTAGGGTGTTGGGAAGGGTAGAGCAGATGTGAGTTCTGACCAGCCGCTCGAAGCATTTCATGATGGTGGAGGTCAGTGCTACAGGGCGGTAGTCATTTAAACAGGTGATGGATGGTTTCTTAGGTATGGGGATGATGGTGGCATGCTTGAAGCAGGTGGGGACTGTGGACAGATGTGGGTAAAGGATGAATATGGAGGTGTACACCTCCGCTAGCTGGTCGGCACACCCCCTGAGGATGCGGCCTGGAACTCCATCGGGCCTGAATGTCTTCCGAGGGTTCACCCTTTGAAGCTCTCGCCTCCCGTCAGCCAAGGTCAGGGACAGAGTGCAGTCGCCTCGGCCCTTGGCCAGTCTCGCGGAAGGAAGGGTGTCGGTTGCCTCAAACCGTGCGTAAAAGGTGTTGAGGTCATCAGGTAGAGAGGCGGCAGGCTGATCTTCACTGCTATTTTTCCCCTTATAGCCTGTGATGTGTCGGACTGTTAGCACTGACATTACCATTTACACAGGGCTTTTGGTTTGGGAAAGTCCTAACACTGACCCTAGGGACGACATCATGGATGCATTTAGAGATATATGCAGAGACAGAGTCTGTGTATTCATCAATGCCCCCCTCAGCTGCAACACAGAACACCTAAACATTCAGCACTTCAGCATTGAAAACGTTTTTTTTTCTTTTTTTAGGCGTCGTTGTCTGTAGGTAGGGATGAGCATAACGGAGGTGTGATCCGACTTCCCAAAAGCGGGCGGGGGAGGGGTTTGTAGCTGTTCCGTATTTGTACGTAGCAATGGTCAAGAAGGGGTAGCTGAGGCATATAAAAGAGGGTGTCTCAGGAGTGAGACTAACAACCATCTCCAACTACTACTACTGCTGCTACTACTGCAAATACTCCTTCTACTACTACTGCTACTACAAAACTACTGTGTGTCAGCGAGGGAGTGATGTTAAAGATGAGGGCTGTCATCACACTGCTGGTGCTGCTGCTCCCCATGTGTGGATCTCTGACTCTGGGCACCCAGACTGAAGTTCACACAGAGAGCCAGAGCACTGGGGCTGCTGCTGCTGAAGTCTCTACCCAGCTGGACGTCTTTGCTGAGCTCAGGGAACTCAGAGACATGGTAGGGGAGCTGAGGGTGACTCAGAGCTTCACTCGTGATGAGCTACAGAACACCAAATATCTGCTGAACAAAATAGAGGCTGAAAATGATGCAGTGAAACAGAGACTGGTGGCCAGTGAGACTAAAGTGGAGGCTCTGGAAAGGGAGAATACAGCACAAGAGGCAGAGATGATGAACCTAATCAAGGAACAAGCAGCACAAGAGGCAGAGATGACAGCTGTGAAGAACAGACTGGCTGCAAGTGAAACTGAAGTGGTCAATCTGAGGTCAGTTATCGAGAGAGTGGCAGTCACTGAGACTGATATGGAGCACGTGCAGAAAGACACTGCAGCACAACACACAGACCTGACCACTATGAAGACTGAGGTGGAGAAACTGAAATTGGAACAAGCAGCACAAGAGGCAGAACTGGTAGTGCTGAAGACAAGGATGGACACTGGTGAAGTGGACACCAGACTGTCTGCCAGTGAGACTGAGGTGGAGAAACTCAAGATGGAACATGCAGCACAAGAGGCAGAGCTGACAGATGTGAAGACCAGACTGGCAGCAACTGAGACTGAAGTAGTGAATCTGGAGAAAGAGATCACAGAGACACCCAAGGTGGCATTCTCAGCAGGTCTGACTGACTCAGGATACTTACAGGCTGGGAATACTGACCTGAACTTGGTCTTCACTAAAACCGTCACCAATGTTGGACAGGCCTACAGCAATATGACAGGCTTCTTCACAGCTCCAGTCAGGGGAGTCTACTACTTCAGATTCACAGTCGCAGAACATATCATCTCACACATGTGTATCAAGATGTATAAGAATGGAGACCCGATCATGTATTTGGAGGAGATTGATAACGTTGGGCGGCTCTCCTATCTCTCCAGTGGTGTGACTCTGCAGCTGGATGTGGGAGATGTAGTTAACATGCGACTCCCTTCAGGCCGCAGGCTCTGGGATGATTCTAGAAACCACAACATCTTCAGTGGCTTCCTGCTCTTTACTCTTTGAAGGTAACACACTTCTCAACTGCTCATGTTGTGAAATGATAAATAATATGCTTCATGATCATGCTCAAATAAAGCACATTTTAAATGCAATCCTTCTGTGCCATCATTGGAAATATTGAGAAATGCTTTATCAAAACAGATAAATATTTATGGAGTTATTTTCCTGTCTGTAATGAAGTACACGGAGAAGGGAGCAGATGCAGCCACTGGAAGTGTCTGTGTGAGAGAGAGAGAGAGAGAGAGAAGGAGAGAGAGAGAGAGAGAGAGAGAGAGAGAGAGAGATTTGATTTTTAAAAATACTCTTTATTGCAATATACAATGGTATATTGCTACAATATCTTAAAACAACAAATCATGTGTAAACATAACAGTAGAAATAAAACAGGAAATATCATATATTTCCTACCTAGACAACATGTACAAAAACCAATTTGTTTTCAACAACAGTACATAGAGCTCTATGGATGCACCATATGCTCTCAAAAGACTCAAGGTCCTGCATGAGTTTGTAAAAACGAAAATCAATTAAAATCCTGTACTTTATCAAAGCAGAAAACAAAATAAGTGCATCATCACCAGATTGATTGTTTACCTTGTTTTTCCTACTTAGATAAATGGCCATTTTGGCTTGGCCCAAAATAAAATTCAACAATTTACATTAATTTTGTCTGCGTTGGACATATTTGAAACCAAAAATGAAAGTCTCCATAGTAAACACTTTGTCAAAACAATCAAATAAATTCTGTAAAACAACAAACAAAGGCTTCAGTCTTATGCATTGCAAGAAAGCATGGTAGATAGTCTCTCTTTGAGTACAAAAAGGACATTCCTGATCAACCTCCTGGTTTAACACTGAAATAAAAGCATTTACTGCTATAGCCCCGTGCAGAATCCTCCACTGTAAGTCACCAACCCTTTTGTCTAAAGGTGGTTTATACAGAGATCTCCATTCTGGTCTTATATCTTGACCCAGTCCAAGAACTGTGCGCCAAGGTGTGTCAACTCTGTCATTTAAAACTTTTTTATTAAAAACTTTCACACAGACCTGATACAACTGTTTCCCACTGACACTACTTAAAACCATTATCATTGGACTCTCAGGGTTTAAGAACGGACCTGTGCTCTCATCCAGATTGGGTGAGAGGATCAAATCTGGAAAACTGTCATTCTCATTCGGACTTATTGCCTCTGCACAATACTCTCCCAACAACTTAAAATCATCTACTGTTAGAACAGCCCGCCATTTATCCAAAAATTGGGCAGTTGCACGAACAGACCTTACCCCAAAATGGTCTGCCACCTTCTTTGCATCTACAAGACTAGGTCCAGCCAGATCAAAAACATTTCTTAAAGTCACTGTCTTTGAGTTGAGAAGAATTCTTGTGAGTGCATGAAAACCATAAGAAGTAATGTCCAATCGTGCTCCAAAGACCAATGGCTCTTGCAATAACCAATGGAGAGAGGTAACTGGTCCGTTCCTCTGTACAATAAACAAATCCCAGATTTTAAACAAGCTTCTATAAAAAGGGGGTAATTTTGAGATATCCAATAAATGGGGGGTCATCAGAAAAAGGGACTTATCTAGTCCTAATCCTCTACAAGTTTTTAAAATACTGCAGCTTACAGACCGCCAAGCCACATCTGAAGACCCACTCAGAAGTCTCTTTATAAACTGCATCCGAAAGGCTGCAGTCCTGCTTTGCATCTGCATAAGGCCATGACCGCCTTCGTCTTTTGGCAGAAACAAAACCGCTTGAGGGACCCAGTGTAAATGATCCCAAAAAAAATTAACCAACAAAGATTGCATTTTACCCAAAAGGTCTGGTGGGGGGTCCACACATGCCAGCCTATGCCAAAAACATGATGCAACCAAATTATTAATTATGAGTGTACGTCCCCTAAAGGACATTTTTGGAAGCAGCCACTTCCACTTTTCAAGACGTCCTTTAACTTTCTCAAGTGCACCATCCCAATTCCTTTGCACTACTGTGTCATTACCTAAAAAAATGCCCAGATATTTGAACCCATCCTTTTTCCACTGCAGACCACCTGGGAGACTAGGGACTCCCTTGGCCAACCATTGGCCGAGCAATAAAGCCTCGCTCTTCGACCAATTAATTTTGGCTGATGAAACAACCCCAAAGTCATTAAGTACCTTTACAAGTGTCTTAATATCAGCTTCATCACTTATCATTAAAACAACGTCATCAGCGTAAGCTGACAGACGGAGGGGGTTGATACAAGGAAACATGGAAATACCGTTTAAACGTAATCTCAGTTTACTTAAAAGTGGCTCTATTGCAAGTTAATAAAGCATTCCGGATAAAGAACACCCCTGCCTCACACCCCTATTAACTTTAAAAGGAGCGCTTAACCCACCATTTATCTTCAGGATACTCTCCACATCACAGTACATAACTTTAATCATACTAATGTATTTTTCACTAAAACCAAAAGCGACCAAAACATTCCATAAGTATTCGTGCTCAACTCGATCGACGGCTTTCTCTTGATCGAGTGATATCAAGCCTACGTCGAGTTTCAACAGCCTTGAGGCGTCAATAACGTCACGAATCAACGCTACGTTGTCTACTATCGATCTACCGGGTACACAGTATGTTTGGTCGGAATGGACCACTTGTTCTAGCACTTTATTAAGCCTTTTGGACAACACTTTTGATAAAATCTTGTAGTCACTGCACAGGAGTGAAACAGGTCTCCAGCTCTTAATTTCGGTGAGGTCACCTTTTTTAGGGAGGAGAGTGATGACTGCTCTACGACAACTCATCGGCAGAAGCCCTCCGGCTAAGCTGTCATTGAGGACTGCCAGCAAGTCTTCACCCACCTCCGGCCAGAATGATTTATAAAAGCTAGTCGAGATCCCATCAAGCCCAGGAACTCGATCCCCCTGCAAAAGTTGAAGGGCGCTCTCCAGTTCCCCCAACGTAATACCAGTGTCAAGCCCGGCCAAGGTTTCCGTTGAAAGCTGAGGCAAGTTTTCTAAAAAAACATTATCGGTAACCTCTCCGCTGTTAACCTCACTCCTGTATAGATCCTGATAAAAAGTGACTGCCCTTTTACAAATTTCAGAAGTATCGGATAGCAAGACTCCTGCTTCTGACCGCAGAGAATGGATCAATCTCCTCTGGCCATTTTTCTTTTCCAGATTAAAAAAGAACTTATATATCCATTTGATCCACCCCCTGAAAGCGTGATCGGACCAACGCACCATTCACCCTTGTACCCAGCAGATCAGCTAAAGAATTTCTTTTCGCCGTCAAATTCTCGACGTAATCGTTGCCATTATTATAAGCCAGCTCTTGAGCTTCAAGTAACTCCTTTTCAGTCTTTTCTATAGACTGAGTTATGTCTTTTGTTACATTATGTGTGTACTGCATACACAATTGTTGTATTTGAACTTTACCAACATCCCACCACTGTTGTAAGGAACTAAAAGATGATTTTTGTGTCCTAAAATTATCCCAGAACAGTTTAAAAACATCCTTAAAATATTTATCTTGCGTTAAATTTGTGTTGAAGTGCCAATACGCACTGTTTGGCTTCATATTCCTTAAAGTTGCTACACACTGTACAAGACTGTGGTCAGAAAAACTTACAGGCGTAATCATACAGGATCTAAAAATGTTGAGATGGTGTTTAAAACAATAAAACCTATCTATGAGAAAGTAGCAGCATAAGCATGGGCCCAGGTGTACTGCCTCTGCTCGCCATGAAAATTCCTCCAAACATCCCTAAGATCATGTGCCTTCATAACCTGAATGAGGTTCTTTCTGGAAGGCATATGAGGCTCAATATGATTGCGATCTATGATACGCTCTGTACAATTAAAATCCCCACCCACAAATAAATACTCCTCACTGTTGCAGTCAAACAGAACAGTTGATAATGTGTCTAAAAAAGACAATCTTTCAATTCCTTTTGTTGGCGCGTACACACAGATAAAAACCAACACAACATTTTCAAAGCGAGCTCTGACTTTAAGGAGTCTACCTTTCAATACCTCCTCAACGTCATAAGATACTGGGGTAAAATTCTTATTAAATAAAATAGCAACACCACCACTTATGGAAGTGTTGTGGCTGAGCAGAGAGAGCCCATCCCACTCCATAGCCCAATCAGCCGCGTTACCGGCATTGCTCTGCGTCTCCTGCAGCAGAGCAATATTAAAACGTTTCTGTTTTGCGAGTTCAAATAATTGCGCTCGTTTGGATCGGTCCCTAGCACCATTCATATTTAACGAGCCAATGCGAATCTCACTCATCGGAATATTGAAAGAAAAAAGATTGCACAGCCCCCAAGAACAATTTAACAAAAGAAAGAAAATAAAAACTCTAGACATTATCAACATCGTTGGCACCTAAAACAATATTCAACTTGTGGAGAACTTTAGCCCTCTTGATTCGTGAAACCACCTTCGGACATGAACACCCTTGTTTTCTGTATAAATTGATCCACGTCAGGAAAAAAGTCATCAATTCGAACATTCCTAGCATGTTTGGTCTGTCTTAAAAAAGTCTTTATATCCCCAACACTGTATGAAGTACTGGGGTACCCACTATGCCGCAAAGAGCAAGATATGCTGCAATCCGACTCACTCCCGCTCTCTGTATCCGTGGAAGCTGAACAGCTTTGAATGACTTTCTTTTTGGCTTCTGAGTGGGAGCTGGTAGATCCCCTTCTCTTTTGGAGGTTTGGCACTTTAAATCCTTCACCAGTCTCAGCTAGAGGCCCTCTTCCCCCCACTGCCTCAGCAAGGTTTTGGTCGACTGTATCCACTGACACTTCGCTGTTTTGACTGTTGTCCACACTCATGCCAACCTCAGTATCCTTTTCTACCAGTGGTTCAGCGATGACACTGCTGACCTGGACAGGGGAACTATCCACAGGTGTCTCTGCACGGGAAGGTGCCTCTGCACGGGAATGTGTCTCTGCACGGGAAGGTGTCTCCGCACGGGAAGGTGCCTCTGCACGGGAAGATTCCTCTTCACGGGAAGGTGCCTCTGCACGGGAAGATTCCTCTTCACGGGAAGGTGTCTCTGCACGGGAAGGTGTCTCTGCCCGGGAAGGTGGCTCTACTTCCTCTCCTGCGGTCTGAACCCCGTCCGCCCCATCACCCTCTCCATTCCTGGGTGCCTCCTTACTGGCGGTCTGGCTCTGTTTGGCCTTGTTCTGATCTTCATCAGCACGATTGGTGTTCCCAGGCTTGTCTCGCTTATTTGGACAGGCTCTCGCCAAATGACCCACTTGGCCACATTCAAAACATTTAATCATGTTCGTTGTAATGAATACAGTATAATTAAAATCATCAATTTTCATGTTTAGCTTTAAATCAAGATCCTCCTTGTCTTTTAATACCATGTAGGCAAATCGCCTGAAAGACACTATGTGTTTCAGCTTAGCGGACTTACTCGCTATCGTAATCTTTTTAATAGGTGAAACTAGTTTACCATATCTAGACAGAGTCTGAACAAGAGTTTCGTCAGTAATAAAAGGCGGGACATTAGAGATTATTACCTTCTTAGAAGGGGTAGATAAAGGGAGCACAGGTGTATAAATGCCATCTACCACTATTCCGCTTTCAACAATCGTATTGGCCATATCAACAGTACGAAGGAACAGAACAATGGCACTATTCATGCGTGCCGCGGACAAAATGTTATCATACCCAACTACGGCCCCTATGGCCAAACCACCAATTTCTACACTATTGGTAGAGGCGATTTTCACCTCATGCCGCCTAGTGAGGAAATCAAACTTTTCCTCCGTACCTTAGGCAGCCATGTTCTCAACACAGAAAACAAGCGCCCAGGTATTGGGGGGGGGGGAAGGGACAACCACACTACACACACACTCCGCACCACACAATAACTAAAGCTCCTTCAAACAAAACAATACACACACACAAACAAACAAACATATATAGAAATAGATATAAGAAAGATTGAAAAACACAGCGAAACTGGCACAGCGGCCAGACGCAGATTTCGCTCACAACTCTCAGGCTCCGCCCACACACTCAGTCCATGCGCAAAACAGGAAGAGAGAGAGAGAGAGAGAGAGAGAGAGAGAGAAGGAGAGAGAGAGAGAGAGAAGAAGAGAGAAGGAGAGAAAGAAGGTGAGAGAGAGAAGGAGAGAGAAGGAGAGAGAGAGAGAGAGAGAAGGAGAAAGAGAGAGAGAGAGAGAGAAGGAGAGAGAGAGAGAGAGAGAAGGAGAGAGAGAGAGAGAAGAAGAGAGAAGGAGAGAAAGAAGGTGAGAGAGAGAAGGAGAGAGAAGGAGAGAGAGAAGGAGAGAGAGAGAAGGAGAGAGAGAGAGAGAGAGAAGGAGAAAGAGAGAGAGAGAGAGAGAGAAGGAGAGAGAGAGAGAGCATTGCTTAAGTTGACCCCAAAATCTTTCAGCAGCTTGTGTTGAAGTGTTTGAGAGCAGGCCTCTCTCCCAGGCAACAGATCACACAGCAGGGCAGCCACTAGACAACACACACACACCCACCCACACACACACACACACCCAAACCCTTCTCTGTCACACACACACACCCAAACCCTTCTCTGTCACACACACACACCCAAACCCTTCTCTGTCACACACACACACAAAAGATGAATACAGACATCTTATCTCAACCACACTGTGTTCATCCACTGGACACTCTCAAAGAATGAAGGTTTACGACGGAAAACTATACAGCAAGTGTTGTGTGTGAGATGAAGAAGAGGAAGGAAGGGAGAGAGAAAAGGAGAGTGTATGTCTCTGAGAGTGTATGTCTCTGTGTCTCTAAAGAGCACAGCAGATGCTGTTTTGCATCTCTGAACAAGAGGACTGACAGTCAGAGGTAGTCAGGACTGCAGGAGTGGCCATATTGGGACACAAAACCAGCATGAGTCTATGAGCAGCACACCGTGAACATGACCAATGTCTCATGCGCTTGATCACCAGCTGTAAGGTGTAATGCTATATGCTGTACGCTGGGCTGTTGCATGTATATTTACTCAACAAATGCTTGCAGTCATAACCATCTTCTCACACAGAGAAGGAAGACATCTTGTTTACATGTGCGCGACTAAGAAACACCCTCACAATTAGTGCTTAGCTCTTCAACAGGTGGCGCTCCAGGAAGTCACACACACACACACACACACACACACACACACACACACACACACAAATACACACACACACACACACACACACACAGGGTTGACTTCAATCACCTCACATCACACACACACACACACACACACACACACACACACACACACACACACACACACACACAGGGTTGACTTAAATCACCTCACATCACACACACACACACACACACACACACACACACACACTCATCTCTACAACAGGTGGAGCTTTCAGGAAGTAATTTCAGTGCACTGAGTGCCAACTTCTGCAGTGGCCGGCTTCACCCACCTCACATCACACACTCACACACTCACACACTCACACACACACACACACACACACACACACACACTCACACACCAGTGGCGGCCCCTAAATTCTCAGGGGGGGCAATTTTTTTGATAATGATTAAGGCGACCCATTCAGTAGGTACATTGAGTTATCCGATTTACTCATACACCAATACCTTTTTGTCCAGTATTGGCAGCAAGTAACCAACAGTAATATCTCCCCTCTTTCTACATAGCTAGAGTAGCAAGATACAAGTGGAACGCTATGGAAGAAAGTTACATTCAGGAGCCTTCATAAGCAAACATGATGTGGCTCCACATTAAATGATCCCACTTTTTCATTATCCACACGTCTCAAATGTTGTATGATGTAACATAGCTGAACAGGACACATGATATGTCCACTAACAACATAAAGAAGGGGGCAAAATACGTCCAAACCAACGATATTTATTGACTGATCTTGAAAGTATTTGGCTGACAAAAGCAAAATAAGTCATCACATAAAAAATTATTAAAAGTTAGTTCATACTGTGAAACCTATGAAAAGTGACAGTAGTATAGAAATACAGACCACGTTAGCCACTTCACGACCGCGATTTTCTTTTGTTCCAATTTCCCTCCCTTTGTAGAAAACTGTTGAATGGATACATTTGGTCTAGGAAGTCCTAATTGTTTTTTTGGTCAATTTATCTTCATTATTACGCTGACTAAAAAGAAGTTTTTGTCAAAGAACGGATGGAGTTGTTGTGCTGAACAGGTGCCATCTTGAGCCTCTGTCGAAGCTGTGTGACGTCCTCATTCGCCTTATTCCCCTCGCGGCCATTTTGAAAACGAAAACGAGGCTTGGCTGGTTAAACCCGACCAGATGCCATTCTCTACTATAGGAAGAATAATGATGGATGGAGAATGGAACACAATTTTTCTGTCCTTGCCCCCTATAACCGCGGTATTAATAGATTATTTTTTGCAACTCACCGTCAGCATCATGTTTATTTACTTGAGTAATATGAAATGCACCAAACATGGAATGTGTGTGCCAAAATACTGTAGAAGCTCAGAACGTGAGCAACCTTTGAACAGCCTCTGAACGTAAGGAACTCTAACACCTTAAAGTAACAGTATTTAGCAATTGTACTTAAGGGTAAGATTTGGCAATCTAACCTTAAAATAACAGCTTTAATGCGCTACAATGACGTTTAATATGGAGAATGGGCTCTGTGCTATTGCCATACCAGGGTCCGTAGGCATATTACTGCGTTATGTATGTTTGCCTAAAGACTCCCGGTTACTACTGTCTGCCAAAGTAGCTTATTTGCCGTTTTGTGTTACACGTGCTTGATGTTTGACTGTGTTAGGAAAGTCTTTGACTCACTAGTTTGTCAAAGTGTCAAAGGAAGGGAATTTCAACTGGTTTCGCTAGACTAGTGTAAGACGCTAATACTGCGTTAGCGATGTAGCAATTCCTCCAATCTGTTGCATCTAACTTATCTACCTTGACCATGTAGGGGATCTCATTCTTTCTCATGGAGACCAATGCCCTCGCTCTCACACTTGCCCTGTCACTCTCTCTCTTTCTGACTGCAAAAGCATTGTTATTCACAAGATCATCCCGGTTAGAGAAATGTCAACAGGCTTAGCCGCAAACATCTCGTTAGCAATGTAGCAATTCCGCCCATCTGTTGCATCTAACTTAGCTACCTTGACAATGTAGGGGATCTCATTCTTTCTCATGGAGGGAAATGCCCTCTCTCTCTGTTTCTGACTGCAAAAGCATTGTTATTTACAAGATCATCCCTGGTTAGAGAAAAAAGTTGCCATTAATCACCTGCCATTTTACACATTTTTGACATATTCGCGCTAGCAATTCTGACAGTATAACTTAGCTGCCATTTGCTAGCTAGCCAAGTAAATAAACATGATGCTGACGGTGAGTTGCAAAAAAAATCTATTAATTCCGCGATAATAAGGGGCAAGGGCAGCAAATATGTGCTCCATTTTCAGTCCATCATTACTCTTCGTATTCTAGAGAATGACCTCAGGTTGGGTTATACCAAGCCAAGCCTAGTTTTCGTTTCAAAATGGCGTCGCAGGAGAATAAGGCGAATTAGCTTTCACCATAGGCTTTTGCGTCGATTACTTATGACTAGACCTGGAGGGGCGAGCCCTCCCGGAAGCCATAAAGAATGCATTGAGAGCTCTGTTTTGTGAAAAAAACGCATTTAACATGGGAGTCAATGGGAGAGGTCTTTGGCTATTTTCATTACGCCCAAAAACGCCCTGAAGGGGCGGGGCCGTTGGAATCACGACTCTAGGCTGACTGAATGACTGTTACCTGATTGGAAAATGACATACAGAGGCAGATCAGACGGTCTAGTGGTAGAATCCGACAGACACTTACATGAAGTACATTTACATGTAGTCGCGTAGCAGACGCTTTAATCCAAAACAATTAAGAAGGCAATTGAATTTATACATCAGGATTTTTTTTTTTTTTTTTTTTCCCATAGGCAGTGCGTTGCCCCAATCGCCCTTATGGACGAGCTGCCCCTGCCTGCTAATACAGACACACACACACACACACACCTGCTACCACAGACACACACACACCTGCTGCCACACACACACACACACCTGCTGCCACACACACACACACACACACACACACACACACCTGCTGCCACACACACACACACACACACACACACACCTGCTGCCACAGACACACACACACCTGCTGCCACAGACACAAACACACACCTGCTGCCACACACACACCTGCTGCCACAGACACACACACCTGCTGCCTCACACACACACACACACACCTGCTGCCACACACACACACACACACACCTGCTACCACACACACACCTGCTACTACAGACACACACACACACCTGCTACCACACACACACACACACACCTGCTGCCACAGACACAAACACACACCTGCTGCCACACACACACCTGCTACCACACACACACACACCTGCTACCACACACACACACACACCTGCTACCACACACACACACACCACAGACACACACACACCTGCTACTACAGACACACACACACACCTGCTACTACAGACACACACACACACCTGCTACCACAGACACACACACACACCTGCTACCACAGACACAAACACACACCTGCTACCACAGACACAAACACACCTGCTGCCACACACACACACACACCTGCTGCCACAGACACACACACACACCTGCTGCCACACACACACACACACCTGCTGCCACAGACACACACACCTGCTACCACAGACACACACACCTGCTACCACAGACACACACACACCTGCTGCCACACACACACACACCTGCTGCCACACACACACACACACCTGCTGCCACAGACACACACACACACCTGCTACCACAGACACACACACACACCTGCTAC
>NC_137926.1:1168619-1173619 GCF_963457725.1 Sprattus sprattus | reverse complement strand
TGTGTGTGTGTGTGTGTGTGTGTGTGTGTGTGTGTGTGTGTGTGTGTGATGTTCTGCACCTGGCAGATGATCCTGTGCACCCCAGCACCCAGACAAACGACAGACGGCAGCTGAGATGTGTGTGTGTGTGTGTGTGTGTGTGAGATGGATGTTCAGAAGCCTGATGAATTGGACATTTTCTTTTGTTCACATCGAGGGGAAAGCATTTCTCATGGCTGCACTTCTGATCCTGTGCCTGACAGGAGGATGCATGGACAGAGGAGAAGAAAGGATGGATGGACAGAGGAGAAGAAAGGATGGATGGACAGAGAGAAGAAAGGATGCATGGCTAGAGGAATAGAAGGATGGATGGACAGAGGAGAAGAAAGGATGGATGGACAGAGGAGAAGAATGGATGGATGGGGTGGAGGAATAGAAGGATGGATGGGGTGGAGGAATAGAAGGATGGATGGGGTGGAGGAATAGAAGGATGGATGGGGTGGAGGGTTCGCAGCGGGGTGGGTGGTGGGATGAAAGGATGCATGGAAGGGAGGATGGATGAGTGGAACAACGGGAGGATGGTGTGGAGCGCTGACGGAGGGGAGCTGAGAGGTGCTAATTAGTTTCAGCCGCCGCTAGGTGGAGGTGACCCATGGACTTCCTCCTCTTCAACACATGCAGGTCCATAGGTGGAGAGCAGACTCAGGGAGAGAGGGAGAGAATAAGGGAGAGAGAGAGAATAAGGGTGAGAGAGAATAAGGGAAATAGAGAGAGAGAGGGAGAGAGAGAGAATAAGGGTGAGGGAGAGAAATAGGGAATAAGGGTGAGAGAGAGAGAGAGAGTGAGAGGGAGAGAGAGAGAGGGAGAGAGGGGGAGAATAAGGGCGAGGGTGAGAGAGAGAATAAGGGTGAAAGAGAGAGGGAGAGAGAAAATAGAAAGAGAGAGAAAATAAGGGTGAGAGACAGAAAGAGATAATAAGGTTGACAGAGAGAGAATAAGGGTGAGAGAGAGAGAGGGAGAGGGAGAATACGGGTGAGAGAGAGAGAGAGAGAGAATACAGGTGAGAGAGAGAGAGAGGTTAGAGAGAGACTCCTTCCTCTGGTGACGTCGGCCAGGCCCCTCCAGAGAAGTGATTTACACAGCAGCCCATCTGCTTGAACTCTACACACACACACACACACACACACACACACACACACACACACACACACACACACACACACACACACACACACACACACACACACACACACACACACACACACACACACACACACACACACACACACACACACACACACACACACACACACACACACACACACACACACACACACACAGCAGCCCATCTGCTTGAACTCTGTCTGGCATTCTGTGTCCTGTCAGACCGTCCCAGCTCCGTCTATGAGGTCTGTATTTCGGGACGAGGCCCCACTCACCCCCTTCCCCATCCCCCCACCCACCCCATGAATCCCCCCACCCCTTGGCGGTGGCGGCTGCTGGGGTATCCAGTGACGGACGGGGTGGGGGCTTCAGAGCTTCAGAGCCCTGGGGCAGATAGACGGCTGACTGGCACATTTATGACTTGGCACAAACAGAAAGAGCCGCCGCCGCCGCCACCGGCCCGGGAGGATATAGCACTCGTCTCAGACGTTACAGGGACTCACAGTGACGTGGACGACTCCAGACACACATACCTGAAGCAGGGGAGGATATAGCACTCGTCTTGGACATGAGGGGCTCGTGATTCACAGTGACGTCGCGGATTCCAGACACACATACCTGAAGCAGGGGTCAGGGAGGCTATAGCAGTCGTCTCGGACGTTAAAGGAGCTCCTGATTCAGAGTGACGCTCGAGGACTCCAGACACACATACCTCATACCAGGGGTCAGGGGTCGGGGAGTTCTGGGAGATCGGGGGGTTCTGGGAGCAGCTCAGAGGAAAGAGACGGCAGCGCGTGGCCTTGGGGAAACACACGACTCTAGTAGTGCTTCTCTCCCACTGTGCAGCAGACAGACTCACTTACTGTTCTTATTGAACACACACACACACACACACACACACACACACACACACACACACACACAGGGTTGTGTCTTTGAGGAGCATTGTTGTGTTATTACCTCCAGAGCCTAGATAGAGCCACACTCTTAGGCTTCAGCAGTGGTTGTGCAGCCCCTGGTCTCGTCTAGTACTGCTGTGGTGTGTGTGTGTGTGTGTGTGTGTGTGTGTGTGTGTGTGTGTGTGTGTGTGTGTGTGTGGTCTTGTCTGATACTGCTGTGGTGTGTCGATGAGGCTTGATTCTCTATCATCTGCTGTGCACTATTCCCATTGGCTTAAAGGTAAACTAATCTTGATTAAGCCCTATTGGGTTTGGCGTAGGAGGAGAGATTGGCAGCTGTGTGTGTGTGTATGTACGTGTGTGTGTGTGTGTGTGTGTGTGTGTATGTGTGTCTGTCTGTCTGTGTGTGTGTGTGTGTGTGCGTGTGTGTGCGTGAGTGAGTGTGTGTAGGAGGGGAAAATCCAATGAAAAAAATCAATAATGCAGTGTTCGATGGCTCCCACAGTCACACACACACACACACACACACACACACACAGCCCGCTAACTTTATCAGATGACACTTAATGGAAGAAGGTTGGTGACTGAATCAGACAGCAGAAGCTCAGTGCATGATTAGGTTTGGCCATTATGACACATTTAACCGCCACTAGGCTGTGTGTGTGTGTGTGTGTGTGTGTGTGTGTGTGTGTGTGTGTGTGTGTGTGCCACTAGGCTGCATCCATAACACTCAAAGCAAAATCTTATGGAACAGCGTCGTCATTAAAGGATTTCCTCCCCGGAGAGGTTCCAGTTAATATCAGTTAGTGATCCTTTAGATTCCTACTGTGAGAAACCATTCATCACAATAACTGCTGTAAATGTGTGAGATGGACAGCCTCTATTCTTACTCAAGGATAGGGGTAAAGCTAATCAATACTCACTATATGTGATCAATAATGGGGGTATAGCGAATCAATACTCACTATATGTGGGAGCAACAGTGGTACAGGGAGTAGAGGAGTCGTTTAGTAATCAAAAGGGTTGCTAGTTCGATTCCCCACTCCTCCTTACTAACTGTGTAAGTGTGCTTGAGCAAGACACTGAACCCCTATAACTGCTCCTGATGTATAAATACAATTTCCTTTGGAAAAGTTGCTTTGGATAAAAGCGTCTCCTAAATGATTAAATGACGTGTAAATGTATTGAAATATGTACTCAGTAATGGGGGTAATACATACTATAAATGTGATCAGTAATGGGGGTAATCAATACTCACTGTATGTGATCAGTAATGGACCCTAATCAATACTCACTATATGTGATCATCAGTAATGGACCCTAAGCAATACTCACTATATGTGATCATCAGTAATGGACCCTAATCAATACTCACTATATGTGATCATCAGTAATTGACCCTAATCAATACTCACTATATGTGATCAGTAATGGACCCTAATCAATACTCACTACATGTGATCAGTAATGGACCCTAATCAAGACTCACTATATGTGATCAGTAATGGACCCTAATCAATACTCACTATATGTGATCATCAGTAATGGACCCTAATCAATACTCACTATATGTGATCAGTAATGGACCCTAATCAATACTCACTATATGTGATCAGTAATGGACCCTAATCAATACTCACTATATGTGATCATCAGTAATGGACCCTAATCAATACTCACTATATGTGATCAGTAATGGAGCCTAATCAATACTCACTATATGTGATCAGTAATGGAGCCTAATCAATACTCACTATATGTGATCATCAGTAATGGATCCTAATCAATACTCACTATATGTGATCAGTAATGGACCCTAATCAATACTCACTATATGTGATCAGTAATGGAGCCTAATCAATACTCACTATATGTGATCAGTAATGGAGCCTAATCAATACTCACTATATGTGATCAGTAATGGAGCCTAATCAATACTCACTATATGTGATCAGTAATGGACCCTAATCAATACTCACTACATGTGATCAGTAATGGACCCTAATCAATACTCACTATATGTGATCATCAGTAATGGATCCTAATCAATACTCACTATATGTGATCAGTAATGGACCCTAATCAATACTCACTATATGTGATCAGTAATGGAGCCTAATCAATACTCACTATATGTGATCAGTAATGGACCCTAATCAATACTCACTATATGTGATTCAATTCAATTCAATTCAATTCAATTCAATGCGTGCGTGTGAGTCTGTGTGAGCAGCCCTGTGCTTGAAACTAGAAACACTGACCCATTGGTCTGGAAACCATCCAAACAAAAAAACATGTTGAAAGTCTTCGTCCAATATTAATTCATGTTTAGGAGAAATATCTTTCACTATCGTACTCTACGCATATACATTGTGTGCTTTATTTGTTGTCCTGAGTGTGTGTGTGTGTGTGTGTGTGTGTGTGTGTGTGTGTGTGTGTGTGTGTGTGTGTGTGTGTGTGTGTGTGTGTGGTACATTGTGTGGTTTATTTGTTGTCCTGTCCTGGTCTGGGGTCTTCTGGTAAGTGACAGCTTTAACCTGGTTCCCATTAAACTTTACTGTGGCGATTACTGTCACGTCTATCCAAACACACTCGTCTCTGAGTGTCATCGTAAAAACCTCAAGTTTGATAGTGAACTAACGCCTCCTGTTGGTAATGGAAGGGAACTGCATTTGAATGCAAACATTGAGAGGTTTGCTTGCATGCTCATTTACAGTTTTTCTCCATTGCTTTTGCTCATTTCAAAAAACAGAAACCTCCAAACCACTGCGCACTTGTTCACAACAGATTGGAATTTCTCATTCCTTTAATCAAATTGCAATTGTTTTAGCACATCCTTGCAAATGACAAGTACAATTGCCTACAGTTTGCACAAATTTGAAATGATTTAGCACATCTTTGCAAATGATTAGGTACAATTGCCTTCAGTTAGCCCAATTACCATTTGAATATATATTC
>NC_137926.1:1141119-1146119 GCF_963457725.1 Sprattus sprattus | reverse complement strand
TGTCATTCTGTCCTCTTCTCTCTGTGTTTCATGACCTCTGGCCTCTGAGGGTATTTGGAGTCTGATTGTCTTCCCTTTAGGTTTAGTCCTCAAGTTTTCCACGGAAGTTGTAATATCATATTCCCTAATTCCATATTCCCTAATCATTTCTAACGGGCCATTTGTGCTGTTTGGACCATGAGCCTCTGCAGCTCCTCTAGTATGAATACAATACAAGGCTCAATAAGACTGATAAACCCTTCCTTCCTTCCTTCCTTCCTTCCTTCCCCCCTTCCCTCCCTCCTTCGCTCCCTCCCTCCTTCGCTCCCTCCCTCCTTCCCTCCCTCCATCCCTCTCCGTCCTTCTTTCCGCATCATTAAGCAGGGGGAGGGAAATGAATGTAGATGTCAGTGGTGTCTTTGGGGCCACAGGCTCACCTGCCTCTTCATTCATCTTCCACCGCGAGGCACACACACTCACACACACACACACACACACACACACACACACACACCTGCCTATTCATTCATCTTCCCCTGTGACCTTTCGCTACGATAATAATCTACTCCCAAATGCCACACGTATGACATCATTGATCAAGGTTTTGGGGATTGTTTGCAGAGCTTAAATGACGAAACGATGAAAGACAACATCATAGTCTCATCACCTGGGCGGTTTGCATTGTACATAGCTGGAGGAACATGCCCCGGGGGCCTGTGTGTGTGTGTGTGTGTGTGTGTGTGTGTGTGTGTGTGTGTGTGTGTGTGTGTGTGTGTGTGTGTGTGTGTGTGTGTGTGTGTGTGTGTGTGTGTGTGTGTGTGCGTGTGTGTGTGTGTGTGTGTAGGCCTCGCTGGAGACACCATGTGTCAACGGGGGCCACTCATGGTTTCCATTGACCGTTAACTCCTAAGGCAGCTGCCTGCTTGCCTGCTCACTCGTAAAGGGGATGTGTGTGTGTGTGTGTGTGTGTGTGTGTGTGTGTGTGTGTGTGTGTGTGTGTGTGTGTGCTCCCTCGTAAAGGGGATATGTAGGTGCTTGTGTGTGCGTGAGTCATTGGCAGTGAGCGATAGAGTTGATGCTGAGACTTGTGTAGTACTGAAAGAATGGTTTTTAAAAGGTGCACCTTAACCCCTCCAGGCTAAGTTGAGCTGTTATGGAGTGTGTGTGTGTGTGTGTGTGTGTGTGTGTGTGTGTGTGTGTGTGTGTGTGTGTGTGTGTTTGTCCCCAAACACTGCAGACTTAGCAACATGCTGTGCTAGGCTAGGCTAACGTGGACACCCTTCCTTCTCTCAAAGCATTTAGGCAGCATTTAAAAAGATTAATTTCAACTCATTTCATTTATGTAGCACTTCTTTAACAGTTTAACTCTGAGGCATTTTGCTGAAACCATGGCCTAGATCTACATGTCATACTTGTGATTTGATAGCCTGACTTTTGCGAGTTTGCCTTCGGGGAGAAAAATGTACCGGCGTCTCGAGTGCGGAAGACGCTGTTAATAATAAAAAGCACTGTGGAGCGCGGTGGGGAATTTCTTCACTGCATGCCAATTGTGTCTGTGTGTGTGTGTGTGTGTGTGTGTGTGTGTGTGTGTGTGTGTGTACACTGCATGCCAATTGCATATTTTCAAAATTCACTGCTGGAAGCGTTCAGGGCCACACAATGCATCATTGTTTTCTTGTACCGCTATGCCTTGTGTGTGTGTATGTGTAGGTGTGTGTGTGTGTGTGTGTGTGTGTGTGTTTGTGTGTGTGTGTGTGTGTGTGTGTGTGTGTGTGTGTATGTGTGTGTGTGTAGGTGTGTGTGCGAATGTGTGTGTGTGTGTGTGTGTGTGTTTCTTGTGCCGCTATGCCTTTTGTGAAGCTGCAGCGTTCAATGACCTTCCCCTTTTCCATCAACACCCAGGCCTTTAATGTCCTCCCTCTTTCCTTAAGATAAATGTTTGCACTGCGAAGTCAAACAGGCCAGTGCTTGATATCGCTCTCTGCTAATGATAACCCTGTGTGTGTGTGTGTGTGTGTGTGTGTGTGAGTGTGTGTGTGTGTGTGTGTGTGTGTGTGTGTGTGTGTGTGTGTGTGTGTGTGTGTGTGTGTGTGTGTGAGTGTGTGTGTGTGTGTGTGTGTGTGTGTGTGTGTGAGTGTGTGTGTGTGTGTGTGTTTGTGAGTGTGTGTGTGTGTGTGTGTGTGTGTGCTTGATATCGCTCTTTGCTAACGATAACCCTGTGTGTGTGTGTGTGTGTGTGTGTGTGTGTGTGTGTGTGCTTGATATCGCTCTCTGCTAACGATAACCTTGCAGAGGTGAGTGTTGAGGTGGGGTAGAGGTTAATAGCAAGGCCTAGTGAGGGCTGTGAGTGTGAACAACAGCAAGTATATCCCGTGGAGAACATAGAACACAAAAGTGTGAGTGTGTGTGTGTGTTTGTGTGTGTGTGTGTGTGTGTGTGTGTGTGTGTGTGTGTGTGCGCGCCCCTGGGAAGGCTCTTTTCCCGGTCTGCATGATGATAAGGGCTATTTATAGACTCTGTGGTGAGCACATCTTTAGTGCCGACACCATTTCAGGCCTTGTGTCTCAACTCCTGAACCAAGGAAGGGACCAGGCCAAGAGCAGACGGAGCCTAGGAGCCTAGGAGCCGGACCTCTCCCATCTCTGGCCTCTCCGTTAGAGCACACAGCACAGAGCAGGGAGAGTGTGTGGAGCACAGAGCAGGGAGAGTGTGTGGAGCACAGAGCACAGAGCAGGGAGAGTGTGTGGAGCACAGAGCAGGGAGAGTGTGTGGAGCACAGAGCACAGAGCAGGCAGAGTGTGTGGAGCACAGAGCAGGGAGAGTGTGTGGAGCACAGAGCACAGAGCACAGAGCAGGCAGAGTGTGTGGAGCACAGAGCAGGGAGAGTGTGTGGAGCACAGAGCAGGGAGAGTGTGTGGAGCACAGAGCAGGGAGAGTGTGTGGAGCACAGAGCACAGATGTGTGGAGCACAGAGCAGGGAGCGTGTGTGGAGCACAGAGCAGGGAGAGTGTGTGGAGCACAGAGCACAGAGCAGGGAGAGTGTGTGGAGCACAGAGCACAGAGCAGGGAGAGTGTGTGGAGCACAGAGCAGGGAGAGGGTGTGGAGCACAGAGCAGGGAGAGTGTGTGGAGCACAGAGCACAGAGCAGGGAGAGTGTGTGGAGCACAGAGCAGGGAGAGTGTGTGGAGCACAGAGCAGGGAGAGTGTGTGGAGCACAGAGCACAGAGCAGGGAGAGTGTGTGGAGCACAGAGCACAGAGCAGGGAGAGTGTGTAGAGCACAGAGCACAGAGCAGGGAGAGTGTGTGGAGCACAGAGCAGGCAGAGTGTGTGGAGCACAGAGCACAGAGCAGGGAGAGTGTGTAGAGCACAGAGCACAGAGCAGGGAGAGTGTGTGGAGCACAGAGCAGGGAGAGTGTGAGAGACATTGGAGGTCAGACTAGTATGGCCCTGTTGATTGTGTGTCTATTCCTGGACCATCCACACAGCCAATGAGAATGTTAGCTCACATGTTGAGTCATAGAGTAGCATCAAGGCAATTCACTTCAAAGATGTGTGCATGCCTAACTTTCATATGCATGCGTAGCTTTCACACGTATGCATGTCTACTCTACGTATACACTTATGCATGCATAATCTATACATGTATGCATGTCTACTCTATACATGTATGCATGCCTTCTCTATTTAATTCAATTTTATTTGTATAGCACCATAACAATACAATTGCCTCTCGGCGCTTAACAGAGCCCAGAGCCTGAACCCCCTTAGTGCATGCACAACGGCAACAAGGGCAAGGAAAAACTCCCTGTTAGGCAGGAAGAAACCTTAAGCAGAACCACGGCACATAAGGGGGGACCCATCTGCTTGAGGTCGGCCGGGTGGAGACAGGAAGGTGGGACTCTACGTATGCATGTCTACTCTACGTATACACTTATCAAGTCTACTCTATACATGTGTGCATGCGTAGCTTTCAGAGAATCCAGAGCCAGGACTGGGGGAAAAAACGCCTCCTCATAAATTTCACGAATAATTTCATTTGGCTCTTAATATGATTCCAAGATTCCCACAGCACATCTGGTAGACACATGTGATCCAGTTATGGGACTTTCTCTTTTTTGCTTTCCTTTTTCCCGGGACGGAAAATCTCAAGCCCAGTGCCTTGCCTGTGTGTGTGTGTGTGAGTGTGTGTGTGTGTGTGTGTGTGTGTCCTGGGGGGGGCTGTTCCATTGTGTTGTGTTCAGCTGTGTGCACTGAGGTGAATTATAGTCTACAGCTTTGAAATGGTCCTCGCTGTGTAAACCTGTAATCTTGATTGTACACAGAGGGCATCAGTCCAATCAGGCAGTTTTTTTTTTGTGCTAAAGATGTTTGGGGATTGCGTGTAGGTGTGTGTGTGTGTGTGTGTGTGTGTGTGTGTGTGTGTGTGTGTGTGTGTGTGTGTGTGTGTGTGTGTGTGTGTGTGTGTGTGTGTGTGTGTGTGTGTGTGTGTGTGTGTGTGTGTGTGTGTGTGTGTGTGCGTTTGTTCCCAGTGTTGACGTGCCAACTTGGGTTCCCCAGTGCTTCTGGTAGTTCGGGACCAACCTTTTCATTTGACTCCGAGCTTTTGACACACACACACACACCCCACCATTGAGAGCTGCTCACACACACACACACACAAGCACACGTCCCCTGTGACGACCAGGTGACGACCTGAGGTGACCTGTGACCTGTGAGGGATGGGTGAAGGGGCACATGCTGGGCAGGGCACACACTCTCACACACACACTCTCTCACACACACACACACACACACACCTGGCGAGGCTGAGGAGGCTGGGCGAGGCTGGCAGACGGGGTTTTTTGTGGTTTTGGGTGAAAGCTGGCACATTCCTCTGAGGTTTTGTGGCGGCGCTTGTCTGTGTGAGTGTGTGTGTGTGTGTCTGTGTGTGAGTGTGTGTGTGTGTGTGTGTGTGTGTGTGCGGCGGTGCCCGCTGTGGTGCGGTGATGTGTGGCAGGAGAGAGGAGGCCTCCGAATGCTG
>NC_137926.1:1111119-1118619 GCF_963457725.1 Sprattus sprattus | reverse complement strand
CCGTGTACCCATCCACCCCTTCACTCATCCACCCCTTCACCCATCCACCCCTTCAACCTTCACCCATCCAACCGTGTACCCATCCACCCCTTCACCCATCCACCCCTTCACCCATCCACCCATCCACCCATCCTCTTAGTGGTTGTTGTATCCCTGCTCCATAGCCGTCCAGAGCCCCCTCCATCACTCCCAGTGAGCTCCGCATCCGGCCCAGCTCCGGGCCAGGTCCGTCTCAGAGCCGTCTGCCCTCTGGGTCACACAGCCGTGAAGGACGTGTGGCAGCACAGCAGAGAAGAGAAGAAAATCACCCTGATTGGTCCACGGCAGGCGTTGCCCCCGGCAACCCTCCCAGCAACAGAAACCTCAGCTTCAGGCGTCTCAGTAGTGCCTTGTCTGGAACCCTACACCCTACACCCTACACCCTACACCCTACACCCTACACCCAAAGCTCTCGCCCTCCTGTTGGTCTGTTCAAGACATCCAGGTGAATGTATTTGTGTTGACATTTATGCAACGTGTGTTTAAAGAAAAAAAAAAAAAAAGAAATCCTGTAGTTTTGTCTGGGATTGAGTTTTTTGAAATCCTTTTCTCTTCATTCTTTCAAGCTAATGCAATTTAGTTATACTGAAGCCTGTATCTTGCAAAACAATGTATAATAACCATTCAAATAAGATGTTTGTCGATACAGTATATCACTCTTGTATAAATGTGTTTACGAAATATATATGAATATAAATATATTTGTACGTCATCCCTCAGTGACATAAAGCTCATAGTATGTACAGTGTATCCCCCTTACTTTAGTCTGGTCGTGACCTATTATCTTCAAGGCCTGTACTTCATGAAATGAAAAATGTTGTTGGGGATTTGGACTTTGGACAAAATCCCCTCTGCCGACAGTCATTTAGTGTGCATACTATTTGAGCATACTCAAAAAGCCCCTCAGTCATTTAGTGTGCAAACTCTTTGAGCATACTCAAAAGCCCCTCAGTCATTTAGTGTGCATACTCTTTTTGAGCATACTCAAAAGCCCCTCTACAGACAGTCATTTAGTGTGCATACTCCTTGAGCATACTCAAAAGCCCCTCTACAGACAGTCATTTAGTGTGCATACTCCTTGAGCATACTCAAAAGCCCCTCTACAGACAAGTCATTGGCCAGACCAGGTCCTAACCAGGCCACACCTGCACTCGTACTCTGTACCAGTAGGCCAGGCCTTAATCTCAGTAATTTCTGCCTGGACGTGTCCTATGATGGCAGTAGTCCTCTCGTGCATTTTTTTTAAATACAGTTGAACTCAAGAACACCAGCAGGTCAGGGACGTCTCCACAAAGGTCAAAGTTCAGTTTGTCCACCATGTGTATAGCCTCATCTGTTTCTCATCAAGACTCATATTCACCTTCTTGTTGACTGAAGAGATTAGACTGACAGGCTGCTGGATGCGTCTGCGAGGCTGCTGCATGCGTGTCCAAGGGTGCTGCATGCGTGTCCAAGGGTCCTGCATGCGTGTCCAAGGGTGCTGCATGCGTCTGCGTGGCTGCTGCATGCGATGCATGTCCATGACAGAGATGCAGTCTGTATTCCCTTCCCGAGCGCAGCTGGCCAGACAGAGAGAGAGAGAGAATGTACACGTGCAGTAATTGGCAGCAGTCCGTTTGTGTTGTAGTTGGACTCCAGGACTGATTCTCGTCAGTGAAACTCCAAATATGAAGAGCTTTGTGCAGCTTAGCTGTGTGTGTAGCTGATGGGATGTTGGCAGCTCAGTATTGACTGAAGTTGAGATGCGTTTGTCTCAACGCATCCTTGCTTTTCCCTTCCTTTCTATGTTGGACAGAACATAAAGTAGTATTTTGAGATATCTATTTCTATTTGTTCATTTATGAACTCAGAGACACTAAAGTGTAAGGTAATGCATAAAGATGGTTTGGGCTTGTTTTGCACGCTTTGTTGTTATGGTAGGCACCGTGTGGTTTGGGCTAGGTGTCCCACACGTAGTCGTGGAAACGGAGGGCAAAGTGAAGTGGACTGGATGGTGTATTATGGGATATGTCACATGGTCAGTGTTTGAGTCAGTAACGTTGGTGTGTCAACTTGAGTCAGGGAAATGGTTGGATTGCGTAAGAATAGACTCTGTGTGTATGTGTATGTGTGAGTGTGTGTGTGTGTTCATTCCACCTAGCAAAGGCTGCTCCCACAGGGCCAACAATGCCGAGGCCTTTCTCTCCACATTTTTATAGTTTCCTATAAACCCTTTCTGCAACCCGTCATTTAGATGTTTTCCGTTTGTAATTGAATCCCAGTCGCACTCCAGTCACTGAGATGCAGGCATTGTTTGGTAGAGTTTCCATTGTTAGCCTCATGAGACCGTGTGTGTGTGTGTGTGTGTGTGTGAGTGTGAGTGTGTGTGTGTGTGAGTGTGTGTGTGTGTGTGTGTGTGAGGCATTGTTTGGTAGAGTTTCCATTGTTAGCCTCATGAGACCAGCATCAGAGGCACAGAGAGGGAGACAGAGGGGGGAGGGAAAGCGGAGATGTGCAGAAATCTGTTCCCTAAAAACCTGCAGCTTCAGCCCCTCCGAGTACGGAGAACCGAGGCGGGATTGAAACAGGTTTGAACAGGTTCGTGGCTAAATTAGTTACAGCCTAGGTGGTATTTAGCCCCGCATTCTAATCCAGGTGTGTACTTTTAGTCATATCACCGTGGTTACCAAAAAAGACTCAACTAACACTGACAACAGTAATGTGGCTATTTGTTTTGTTGTTGTTGTTGTTGTTGTTGTTGTTGTTGTTGTTATGTTCACCTCCCTGATGGAGCCCTGTTTCCATGCCAACCCTCAAGTCGTCTTGACATCGAGAGATTTAGAGATGTTGCCAAGAGAAGAACAGGCTTTGCACTCGATCAGCCTCGGGACTCGGTTCTGTTCTGTTCTGCAGGCCCATTCAATGGCACCAAAGCGGTTTGGACCCGATCTCTTTGCCTTTTATCCGTAACGTTAATGTCTGACAGTGGACATACTACTGGTGTTGTCTAGTAGTAGAAAAAGAAGTCCATGATTTAAAGTACTGTGCATAGAGTCTTTTACTTTTCTGTTCAACACAATAAGCTGATTTGTTACTTCGACTGTATTTTTGTGAAATAAAAGTATTTTATCACAGAACGGCTTTTTGTTGTTTCTTCCTCGGCAATAGGCGTCTCCTTTGAGTCGTTCATAATGAGTTAAGTCCAAATGTGGCGTACAGAACCCTCAGAAAGGGAGCGGCTCTGGATCCTGACGACTTCTCGTAAGTGTGAGTCTCATTTCAACACGTCGTCTTGAGTTATGGGGGAACGGACTCAGAGGTCTGGGGATGATTGGGCTTGGATGCTGACTGGCTGACTGGCTGAATGACAGGGTTGGAGAAGAGAGCGCTTTATGTTACTGAAGGCCCCCACAGACACATCTGCTTCCACTGGAGATCAGCTGACCCGAGAGCAGAGAACACAAACCTGCTGCACCAATCAGAGCAGAGAACACAAACCTGCTGCACCAATCAGAGCAGAGAACACAAACCTGCTGCACCAATCAGAGCAGAGAACACAAACCTGCTGCACCAATCAGAGCAGAGAACACAAACCTGCTGCACCAATCAGAGCAGAGAACACAAACCTGCTGCACCAATCAGAGCAGAGAACACAAACCTGCTGCACCAATCAGAGCAGAGAACACAAACCTGCTGCACCAATCAGAGCAGAGAACACAAACCTGCTGCATCAATCAGAGCAGAGAACACAAACCTGCTGCACCAATCAGAGCAGAGAACACAAACCTGCTGCATGAACTCCAGTTCCAAACAGGAAAGGATGTCAGCCCTCCATCAAACAGCCTGCCACAGATGACGCTGGAATGACAGAGGATTGGACATCTCTACTCCTGAGTGTTTGTTTCGCTTTGGTTAGAGCAGTACAGAACTACACGAATGTTTCCAATAAAATGTCATAAATCTGTTTGGGGGGGGGGGGGGGGGGGGTCCAGCAGCACGATCAGAGCAAGAGCTGCGTACCCTTATTTCTGCTCGAGCAGGGAAACGCCTGAGGCAACACTGACAGGAGGGGGACATTTGGAGGCTAGGGTTCGAGAGCCGTCTTTCACACTGGGTTAAAAATATTCCTCAGAACTGAGGCCCTTTGTCTCCACGTCAAGTCCAGATTCCTGAGTCACATCCTCTTTCAGTAGATAGCTGCTTCTGAGGCCGGAGTTTAGTGTGAATGATGCCAGATGCTCTGGAGGCTCAGATGCAGGGGATAGAACTCTGGTGCCTCTGGAACACGCCCCACAGAATCACAAGAGTTCTACAGGTCTCGATCCATATCAAACACAGAGAACTCTACTTCCATATCCAATCAGAAAGGAGAGTTCTACATGTCTCAATCCATATCAAACACAGATAATTCTTATATCCAATCAGAAAGGAGAGTTCTACAGGTCTCGATCCATATCAAACACAGATAATTCTTATATCCAATCAGAAAGGAGAGTTCTACAGGTCTCGATCCACACCAAACACAGATAATTCTACTTCCATATCCAATCAGAAAGGAGAGTTCTACAGGTCTCAATCCACATCAAAAAACTAGAATAGGAGAATTCTAATACCATATCCAATCAGAAAGGAGTTTTAATCCTGTGACACGTCCGTTCTGAAGTCTTTACGGGTCAGTTTAATGTTGATATTTACGAGCCAGTCCATCAGTAACATGCTGCTCCCTGTAACACCGCCAGCTTTCAGCGCAGCGCGGGAGACGAGGGGTTAAACCTGTCAGAGAAGCTTCCTGTTGCAGCCTTACAGATAGAGGAATATTATTATTATTATTATTATTATTATTATTATTAGGGATGCACCGATGCATCGGCCGTACATCGGTATCGGCCGATGTTTGCCTCTTTTAATGTTATCGGCCTATCGGTAATAAACTTGACTTTCACCGATGGTACTGGCCGATGTTTATGGCAGGCAGTTTTTAAAGAAAAATATTGTATTATATTCGTTTTAATCTTGAATTTATATGGCATTCCATAAGGGTTTATGCTTGTGTTTTGTAAGGCTGCATTGCAAGCATCTGTTTACAGTTGAAATGATGTCTTGATGCCTGGTGATATTATATTAAATAAAGTTTAGTTAAAAGATTAAAGATTGTTTCATAAATCTGATTGAATTTATGCTCATTCAAAATTAAGAGTGATAAAGGGCTGACATAATTTAACACATTGCTTTTTAGATAATGATTTCATTATTTTCCTGGCACAAAAGGGTGAATGAATAACAACAAAAACAAAATAAACAAATATCGGTATCGGTATCGGCATCGGCCAAGAATTTCCATATCGGTGCATCCCTAATTATTATTATTATTATTATTATTATTATTATTATTAAGTGTCAAAAAGTCTACAAATTCATATTCAAGAGGTGAAATTTATTAAAGAAAGAAATGAAAGTGACTGACAATGACATTACTTAATAACAGCTTATTTCATTACAACAAACATTCATCCCTCTTTTATCAAATAAATTAAAGCTTTAAAAACAAGTTCAAGTATGGTGACAGGTGTGCAAAATGCAAATAATAAGTTAAATTCTACAAAATGTATAGACAGAAAAGAAATAGCACTTAAAACTGCAAGTGAAAAAGCCAGAGGCAGGGGTTCTCATATGCAGCAGTGGTTCACTTGCTCCCTCTGCAGGCCGGCCAAGGAACAGCGGCTCCTTTCGGTTAGTGTTTGGTGACTCTTCATCAGAACTCCAATGGACCAATCACAAACACCCCCTCCACTGGCACAGAAAACACACTCGCCTGTGAACATCTTGGCTGCATCTTCCGTCTTCTTAATGAATTGAGTAACTGAATGGCTTGGCCTCACACTCAGACACACACAGTCAATTACACTGATATTACTTTCTGGCAGCCCTGGAGACGATGAATAAAAACTACCTATTAAAAGATGACATGTGCACTAAAATGCCCCTGAGGGTAAGAAAGAAAGCACAGAGAAAGACTGTGATTGGATACACACACACACACACACACACACACACACAAACCTAAACCAGCGACACTAAAGTTTCTCCTCTTCCAGTGAACAGCACCTCCCGATGGGCACGGAAGGGATTGATTTCCTTCACTCTAAACGTGAGGTGTATCTGGACGCTGAAGCCAATCAGTTCATGAAAGCGTAAATAGTTAGTGATGAAAAACACGACGCTATACGTCTGCTGAGGCTTTAATGCCTCAAGAGTTTGAGGAACCTTATTTCAGAGGAAAACTTGAGATTTTAGAACCGCTAACTTCACCTAGCGAGGCCGGTCCAGTCCAGCTCTGAAGTCACCACCAGCAGAGACATCCAGCCCCTCTCTCTCTCACACACACACACACACACACACAGCCCCCCTCTCTCTCTCTCTCTCTCTCTCTCTCACACACACACACACACACACACACACACACACACACACACACACACACACACACACACACACACATACACACACACACACACACACACACACACACACACACACAGCCCCTCTCTCTCTCACACACACACCAGCAGAGACACAAGACACAGGAGAAGGAAAGGCTATCTGGGCGCCATGGATACGCCAGAAAAAAGCTGCTTTACAAAGAGAGAGCGGTAAAATCCACTTCCTGTGAGAACGTTCAAGAGCAGGAAGGGAAGGACACGAGTGAGGCATCATGGGCCAGGTGTGAGGCATCATGGGCCTGGTGTGGAGGTCCCTGAAGTGGTACGTGTTCGTCTGTCTCGTCTTCCATAAAGTCTATGGGCATATGAGCGCACATGTGAGTGTGTGTGTGTGTGCGTGTGTGTGTGTGTGTGTGCACGAGTGAGTCTCTATGATGTTCAAATGTGATGTCTATCTGTCTTCTATCTATCGGTCATCATCTATCCATCTATCTATCTATCTATCTATCTATCTCCCCCTGCCACGCTGCCCCACCAGTGTGTCTGGTGTGTGTGCGGCACGGCACCCCAACCTGTGTGTGTGTGTGTGTGTGTGTGTTGGTACGCTGAACTCTTCCTATCCTGACAATATTATCCCTTTCACACATTACTGTGTTAGAGTGTGTGTGTGTGTGTGTGTGTGTGTGTGTGCGCGCTGAACTCTTCCTATCCTGACAATATTATCCCTTTCACACATTACTGTGTTAGAGTGTGTGTGTGTGTGTGTGTGTGTGTGTGTGTGTTTGAGCAGAACTCTTCCTATCCTGACATTATTGTCCCTTTCATACATCACTGTGTTAGAGTGTGTGTGTGTGTGTGCATAAGCAGAACCCTTCATATGCTGTCACTATTGTCCGTGTCAGACGTCGATGGCCACGCCGTGTTTGGTGGAGAGGATGTGGCCCGTGTGTGTGTGTGTGTGTGTGTGTGTGTGTGTGTGTGTCTCTCAGACGTCGATGGCCACGCCGTGTTTGGTGGAGAGGATGTGGCCCGTGCGTGTGTG
>NC_137926.1:1091119-1106119 GCF_963457725.1 Sprattus sprattus | reverse complement strand
AGCAGTGAACCCCTCCACCCCCAGCGGTGAACCCCTCCACCTCCAGCAGTGAACCCCTCCACCCCCAGCGGTGATGCCTGGCGTGGGCAGATGTGGCGGAGGTTAAGGGAGCTGTAACAGTGACATGACAGCGCAGCCATGAGTGTGTGACTCTCTGGATCACGACAGTGGGGTGACTCACGAGCTGGCAGGGACCCCCATCAGGACAGCATGTGTCACACACAACAACACACCTCAGCCCCGCACACACACAACAACACACCTCAGCCCCGCACACACACAACAACACACCTCAGCCCCGCACACACACAACAACAAGCCTCAGCCCCGCACACACACAACAACAAGCCTCAGCCCCGCACACACACATAAACACACCTCAGCCCCGCACACACACAACAACACACCTCAGCCCCGCACACACACACCAACACACCTCAGCCCCGCACACACGCAACAACACACCTCAGCCCCGCACACACGCAACAACACACCTCAGCCCCGCACACACACAACAACACACCTCAGCCCCGCACACACACAACAACACACCTCAGCCCCGCACACACACACACACACACACACACACACACACAACAACACACCTCAGCCCCGCACGCACACACAACAACACACCTCAGCCCCGCACACACACAACAACACACCTCAGCCCCTGCACACACAACAACACACCTCAGCCCCGCACACACACAACACACCTCAGCCCCACACACACACAACAAACAGGAAGCCTCTACGAGAGCTCGTGGAAACCAGCCCACCAAACGCCCACATGAGCTGAAGCTGTGCAGGAATAAGTAACTACAAGCAGTGTGTGCGTGCGTGTGTGTGTGTGTGTGTATACATGTAGTAATGAATATGAATGTCCCAAAGTGCCCTAGGAGGTAAGATAGTAGTTCAGTATTGACCATATTCCAGGTCATCTCATTTTGGGAAAGATCTGGGGATGCTACGACCAGATGAAAGTACTGAGCCATTGGTTTCCCTCCGTGGAGGAAAGAGCGGACTCCTCAGAAGTCCTACCCCGAAGCATCAGTTAACATTCCGTCCTGTGAGGACCACATGGCAATATTCACACATCATATCTGGAGAAAATAACAGCGCATTTTTTTCAACTAAGTAAGTTGAATTTTTGTCCGAATAGTGTATATTATCTAAAGGTATCTATGCACATCCTGAATGTTAAGAATGCCTGAAAGATGTGTAACATTAACGCTTGTGTCCTTTGAAAACAACGGCAGACATCTCAAACAAGATGGCCCATTCGTCAACGCCAATGACAAATACCGAATAAAAAACGTCTATTTGACGATTCCTAGCACGAAAATATTCCTGGTGTCTGTACCTCTGTTATTGGTTTGTTGTTACTTCAATGATGACTACTTTATATTTGCTTTTTTATTAACCTAACATAAATGAAAAATATGATGGACGTCTTGTGGAGCTACACAATGTTAGCGAGCTAGCTTCCGAGGTAAATTGTCTGCACATCTTCCAAATGACGACGATTTTAGCCACCTAGCTTTGACATTGCATTGCATTGCCTTTTTGGACTTAAAACAGGCAGATCAATACAACACAATACAGAACTATTTTAAAATGTTTTCACTCACGGCATTGTGTGTGCTTGCACTGTGCTCAGACCGTCCGTGTGTATTATGCTCCTAGCCGGTTATGAGAAACCACCTTCCTTGTTATTGTTCACGGATCATTGGCGAAGGAAGCTGTCAATCACACAGTCCGGAAGCGCTAGATGACATCAGAAGTCAGGCCGGTGTGTGTACGGTGTTCCCTGATTTTCGGTTTGTGAGATTCTGGGTTTCCATGGGCAGAGTTCAGCTTGAATATTTATGTTCTGGGGGTCAGGTGCACACACACCAGACACACAAATTGAATTTGAATGCTATGGAACCGAAAAGGTTGTTAGCGGAGTTGTAGAGCACGAAATTGTTGAATGCATTTTAGGAAGATGATTAGCCTACTTTCCTTTTTCAGATTCAAAAATCAGCAACAATCAGCATAACATTAGTTGTTCTAAGGTTACTTTTCACTACTGTCGTTCAAAGGCACGTTTGAGGCTTCATTCGCACAAGCTGATGTATTTGTGTAGTCTAAATTGCAAGTGCAAATAAATAGCTTAATATTATTAATAATAATAATAATATATTATTTGATAGAGACCTACTTGCAGTCTTTCTAGGGTTAGGGTTAGGGTGGAACCGATTTTTTTCTTTTCTGTAAAAACAGTAATAGGCTATACACGTCTGTATTAAGCTACATCTACACCTAATTGGTTACTTGCATCACAGCCTTTATCATTTTCTGTTTCTTTGATTCCATGTGTGCGACTGACTGGCACGTGTGCTGGGCACCACAACCCCAGTAGCCTACGTAAACATTCAAGCTGAGCCCCGCCCACAGGAACTCAGCATCTCATACACCGAACATCACGGAACACCCGTTCGGCCCTTGGTACCAAAACACACACCCAGCCACGCTGCTCCACAACAATAGTACTTTCTTCCTTGACCTCTCTTCGCTGAAGATTGCAACTGTAGCCGATATATCTCGGCGTAATTGCTGGTGAGATCAAATTTATATGCCCCTATTTTACAAGTTGTGTGCAATGTAGCCTACTACTCAAAATAAATTCAGTTAGTAAGCAAGTTAAACACATTGCCTGTTTGCGTGTAGAGTTCAATGAAATCTGCTTTGCAGACATTATTGTTGGGTTACAGGTTTGTGACTGTAGCGAATTAACCATATTCAGAATGTTTTAAATTATAAATTAAAAGCTAGCCAAACATGCCTATTGACCTTTAGGCACTAACGGCTTTTTAACGCACAAAAACCGACATGGGGAGTTCATGGGTTAACAGTTACAATAAAGTGCAATTTAGGATGTGAAAGAACTAATGTTAATTAAACTGTAGCATAATGCTTAAGTTAGAAATGCAGCTTGTGATGTTCTTTTGTTTCGGTTAAACCTTTCAGAATAACAGCGACAGTTCTAGAATCCCCCCAACCCCCCCGGTCCGCTGTCCAGCCAAATCATACTCGAATGTGCTGAATTGCACACGGATGACTGCAGACTTGTAACCCTTTCTTTCAAATTACGTGAAATTCCGCCACCTTGTGGACGCGTCAGAAACATGAGAGCTGCACATAACCCTCTATGGGTTTTGTGGAGATTATTACAGACCTTTGATTTTAAGCATATTATTTAGGCCTAGAATAAATATTTTGAACTTACTTTCCACATTTGACCTTTATTTTGTGAAACCGTCATTTTTAAATGACTACGCCTATTAGGGTATAAAAAATTGAGCATTTTCCTAAAGTAAAATGCCATTGATTAAAAGACAGAGGTATATCCTTTTTTTAATACATTTCATTGAAAAGCTCTTCAGCTCTAATTAGAGATAATCTTAAATCATATCTCAAATCAGTTGGGAAATTCATAGATAGTTCTTTGGGGGAGTAAAGCAGAGGTTGAACGTTGCTCTGGTTTGACCTCTGCAGTTGTCATTTTTGCAACAGCCTTGCTTCTGGCTATAATGAGGCCAGTGGGCAATGCCATCCTTTCTAACCTCAATAGGCGGCAGTGACTCACTCTTTCTTTTCTGTGGCTTTGGACGAGATTCATCCTGGCTTGGTCTAGCACGTCTGTCTTGGCATGTTCCTTCAGAACAGAGAACATCTGCACATGGTTGTCAAACATCAAGCACATGGTTGTTCTGCTTGGTTTATTGCAGGTCAAATAAAGGCAAGCTGGTCTCAGGTAGAGAAGTATAATGCGAGATGCTCAGGGGTAAATCGTGTTATTGAGGTTTTTAATGTAGCGTCAGTCTGTGACTTCCAAAAGCCCGGGTGACGTAATGCTAGCGTTGGTACAGCAACTGTCACTCAAGAGTCGTTCGAAAGCCAATAATACGTCACCGGGGCTCTTTTTGGCGCCTGATCACTTTTGGCCATGACAGCCTTGAACTCTCTAAGGCTGAGCTCCCCTTTCTGTGTTTGGTCACTTGCCTCCCGATCTCTGACACAAATCATGTCCATGAAATGGAAAAAGATACGTAAATACCATTTGTGTGACCTGATCTTTGTACGGTAGACTAGAGTGCTATAAGTGAGTCCATGAGGTCAACGCCTCCCATAGGTGCATTGGACATTAAAACAGAGGATGGGCGTTCCACATTGATCATTTCTTTTGTCTTTTCTATCCCATCTTTCAGCCATAGAGAGTGGAGAGGCACCTTTGAAAGTGCTGAGTAGTGTGACACAACGGTTGTCTTGCCACTTGTTGACTATTAGCTGCACTCCATCATATGTAGCAACCTTCTCCTGAAAGAAAGAGCCCCTCGCCATCTTCTTCATCTCCTTGTCATTTATCAAGGGACATCCCTTCAACCTGTTGGTTCTGACCGTGCCAAGGCAGAAGACGCCTCTCTTTGCCATTTCTATCTCAAGGCCTGTGCTAGTGATCCCGCTGTCATGGCAAAGCTTGACATTCTGGTTTGAAGGTACTATGGATGCTAGATGTGACTATATTGCTGCCTGCACCCAGGTCAGGCATCCCACTGACTGGCCTGATTTTGCCAACATGCATCTCAAAGTTATATGCATTGCCCTTAGAATCACAGAGCACATACACTGTGTATCCCCACCTCATTGCTCATTAACACAGAGATGTTCACTTGGTGGGATGCTGTGCATTCTCTCAAGTGTATATAAGAAAGGTCTGTATGTCATGGCCTAAAATACAGCGAGATGCTCTGGGGTAAATCGTGTTATTGAGGTATATAATGTAGCGCCAGTCTGTGACTTCCAAAAAGAGCCCGGGTGACGAAATGCTAGCGTTGGTACAGCAACTGTCACTCAAGAGTCGTTCGAAAACCAATAATAGTGCTGCTTGTACCCAGATCAGGCATCCCGCTGACTGGCTGCATTTTGCCAACATGCATCTCAAAGTTAATTGCAATGTCCTTAGAATCACAGAGCACATATACGTTGTATCCCCACTTATGAGGCTTTTTTGGATTATATTCTTTCAGATGACTTTTTCATTTGTGCAGAATGATCTGCTCATCAACACAGAGATGTTCACTTGGTGGGATGCTGTGAAAAGGTCTGACCTTTAAAAGTGGGTCATGGCCTGGATCACTAGTGTTGTCATTGAAATGCAAATTTGCCTTGACTTGTTCCCATCTTCTCATTGTCATCACATCTGCTATTTTGTCTATGTGATAGCGTGCCTGTGCTGTCTGTGTGTGTGTGTGTGTGTGTGTGTGTGTGTGTGTGTGTGTGTGTGTGTGTGTGTGTGTGTGTGTATGTGTGAATGTGAGTGTGTGTGTGTGTGTGTGTGTGTGTGTGTGTGTGTGTGTGTGTGTGTGTTCTGTCTGTACTGTCTGTACACTGCACTGTGTCCCTGCACACACATGAGTCGGTGCTATTTCAGCATAAACCTTTGATTAGGGCATGACTCACACATGTCACACTCCATTCCTGAATGAGTCAACATATTGACTCTGTCCCCGCTGCTCAGAACACACACACACACACAACATCCCAGCCAGACAAAAGACACAGAGGCCATAGCTTAGGTGTATACCCACAGGTGAGTGTGTGTGACTATGTGTATGTGTGTGCGTGACTGTGTGTGTGTGCGTGTGTGTGTGTTTGTGTGTGTGTACATGTGAGTGACTGTGTGTGTCCCCGTAGCTCAGAACGTAACCACACAACATCCCAGAACACACACACACAACATCCCAGCTTGACAAAAGACACAGAGGCCAGAGGCTTAGGCGTGAACCCACAGGTGTGTGTGACTGTGTGTGTGTATGTGCATGACTCTGTGTGTGTGTGTGCATGTGTTTGTGCGTGACTGTGTGCGTGTGTGACTTTGTGTGTGTGTGTGTGCGTGTGTGTTTGTGTGTGTGTTGCTGTTTGTGTTTGTGTGTGTGTGTGTGTGTGTGTGTGTTTGTGTTTCTGTGTGACTGTGTGTGTGTGCGTGTGTGTGACTGTGTGTCCCTGCAGCTCAGAACATAACCACACAACATCCCAGAACACACAATCACAGCCAGACAAAAGACACAGAGGCTTAGGTGTGAACCCACAGGTGGTTGTGTGTGTGACTGTGTGTGTGTATGTGCATGACTCTTTGTGTGTGTGTGACTGTGTGTGACTGTTTCTGTGTGTGTTCGTGACTGTTTCTGTGTGTGTTCGTGACTGTGTGTGTGTGTGTCCGTGACTGTCTGTGTGTGTGTGTGTGTGTGTGTGTGTGCGTGTGTGTGACTGTGTGCGTGTGGCGGTGTGTTTGTGTGACTGGGTGTGTTTGTGTGTGTGTGTGACTGTGTGTGTGTTTGTGGTTGTGTGTGTGTGTGTGTGTGTGTGTGTGTGTGTGTGTGTGTATTTGTGTTTTCATGGAATGCCTGATGAGACCTTGATTAATTCCTGGGAGGATCTGTGTTTAATGAACCTGTCTGATGGCGTCTGTGAGGAGCTGCTGCTTGACTTTACCCCGTGGAGCCTCGACAGCAGGCAGTTAGCTTAGGCCAGTTAGCTTAGGGCAGTTAGCTTAGGGCAGTAAGGGGATTACAACTTGTTGTTTGCTCTTACTCTCTCTCTCACTCTCTCTCTCTCTCCCTCTCTCACTCTCTCTCCCTCTGTCTCTATCTCCCTCTCTATTGCTCTCTCGCTCTCTCTCTTTTGCTCGCACGCTCTCTCACTCACTATCTTTCTCACTCACTCTCTCTCTCCCTCTCTCTCCCTCTCTCTCTCTCTCTCCCTCTCTCTCTCTCTCTTCCTCTCTCTCACTCTCTCTCTCTCTCCCTCATTCTCTCTTTGGGGTTGCAGAGCTCTGACTCACTGTCTGCTCGTCCATTCTGCCAGCTTACACACGTAAAAGTCCACAAACACCCCCCCCCCTCCCACACACACACACACACACACACACACACGCACACAGACAGACAGATGTCACACTGCCCAGTCCCTCCCCACACACCCGCCTCTAGGTGCCAGGAAGGGCGTGGTCCTCTTGTGTGAGTTAAACATTCCGTGGCCATATATATCTCCCTCTCTTTCAGCCTGCCTCACTCTCTCCGTCTCCTTCTCTCTCTCTCCTTCTCTCTCGCTCTCATCAGTGGACGGCCGTACTGCAACGCTGCAACCATGGCTTTCCACATCGTCGTGCTGCTGTCCATGATCTCTGTGTTTGAGCTCACCCTGGGGGAGCCGCCTGTGGAGGAAGAACTCATCAGTACAAGTGAGTTTGGTGCTTTCATCTTCTTTTGGTGTGTGTGTGTGGGATGTGTGTGTGTGTGTGTGGGATATGTATGTGTGTTTGTGTGTGTGTGTGTGTGTGTGTGTGTTTGTGTGTGTGGGAATTGTCTGTCAGTGCAAGTGAGTTCGCCGCTTGATTTTCTTTTGGTGTGTGTGTGTGTGGGATGTCAATACAACTGAGTTTGTCACTTTCATCTGCTTCTGGTGTGTGTGTGTGGGGGGGGGGGGATTGTCTGTCAGTACAAGTGAATTTGTCGCTTTGATTTCTTTTGGTGTGTGTGTGTGTGTGTGTGTGTGGGATGTGTCTGCCTTAACAATGTCAGTCTTGAAACTGGGTTATGAAGGCGAGAGTGTGGTAGAGCTTTGACCCTTTATGCTGTTCAGTTTCACTAAAGACGCTAAAGACTACACTGTCCCAAATATGTGGATGACAAGAGGAGGTCACCTCACTATCTCCTCACGAGTTTTAGTTTTAGTTTTATAACATATGTGTACCGTTTATACAGTTTATAAACAGGCATTCATGAATGTAACGTTTCTGTATGAGTGTGGAACTAAATACTTTTCCGTATACATTTTTGAATGCCAATACCCTGTGTACACATACCATTGAATAATAAGAGTAATAAAGAGAATCCTTTGGGTTGCCCATAGCAGCACTGATGATGTGTTATTTCATGTCCTGCCCGTAAAGAACGACTGGTCAGCACTGATGATGGTGTGTATGTCATGTCCTACATGTAGAGACCTCAGCACTGATGGTGTGTATGTCATGACCCTCCTGGTCAGCAGCACTGATGGTGTGTATGTCATGACCCTCCTGGTCAGCAGCACTGATGGTGTGTATGTCATGACCCTCCTGGTCAGCACTGATGATGGTTATGTCATGTCCTGCCCGTAGAGAACTCAGCACTGATGGTGTGTATGTCATGTCCGTCCCATAGAGACCGACTGGTCAGCACTGATGGTGTGTATGTCATGTCCTGCCTGTAGAGAACGACTGGTCAGCAGCACTGATGATGTGTATGTCATGTCCTGCCCGTAGAGAACGTCCAGCTGCTGGGAGGATGGCACCCCATGAGTCCAGAGAGCCCTGAGATCCAGGCGGCGGCGAAGAAAGCGGTGGAGCAGTTTAACACGGACAATTTAAAGGCCAAGAAACTCTTCAAACTGCTTGATGTCTCGTCAGCTGAGACCCAGGTACCTAACATCTACACACACACACACACACACATACACACACAGACACACACACACTGATACACACATACACACAGCCACACTCATATGTCACACTGCCCAGTCACAGGTACCTAACATCTACATGGAGTCATTTAGCAGTAGAGGCATGTTATGTGTTATCAACATACAGTATGTGCTCCATGGGAATCACACACACACACACACACACATATGTGCTCCATGGGAGTCGAACTGTTCATGTTGTATTTTTTCTCTAGTGGTTGAACCACAGGACCATATTAGAGATCTCCATGGCATAATATGAAATGTGTGAATAAAGCTGAGATAGCAGTGGACACTCACTCTTCTGACTGTGGATTTACTCAGGTGACCAATCTGATCAACTACAAGATAACTGCCACCATCGGAAAGACCAAGTGTCGCAAGTCTGAGAACGCTGCGCTGGAGACCTGTGACATGGCTAAAAAGGTACTTCCACATTGGCCTCTCTTTTTGAAAACACATCAGGCTCCAGATCATAGGCAATATAAATTGACTTTATTTCCAGAGCTAAAAGCTTAGAAAACATTTGCCAGATGCTTGTTGGTCCATTTGATCTAACACTAATGTGTCTGTGTGTGTTGTGTGTGTTTGATCTCACACTAATGGGTCTTTGATATTTTGTGTGTGTTTGATCTCACACTAATGTGTGTGTGTGTGTGTTGTGTGGGTTTGATCTCACACTAATGTGTGTGTGTGTGTCGTGTGTGTTTGATCTCACACTAATGTGTGTGTGTGTGTTGTGTGTGTTTGTGTCCTCAGCGCCTGCAGTGTCACTTCCACGTCCAGTATAACCCACGCAACGAGGAGCTCACAGTGCTGGCCACGTCCTGCAAGAGATGAGAGGCTCAGAGTGACCGCCACGTTGTGCAAGAGATAAGGAGTTCACAGAGAGATGAGGAGTTTTGTGCTCATGGATGCTTATAAGGGCTTCATTCTAGAGAGAGTGCTATAGGAGGATTGCTTTTGTAAAGTTTTAGCAGATTTCGAATGAGGATGAGCTTTTTTTACAAGTTTCAAACATTTTGGCATTCTTCTAAGGGTTAAGATTATTTATTGGTAATGGGAGAGTGTTTTTCTTTTCATGTGGTTTTGGGGGGCTGACGTGGATCTGTGTTTAGAAATGTTAGCTATTAAAAGCCTAACCTTGGATCTGTGTTTGGAAAAAGTGAATAAACCAGAACGTGTCACTCCAGTTCAACCGCACGCCAGTGTATTTTGTTCCATTGTGGTTCAAGGGTGTAAGTCTCCACAGGTCTGTGTTCTGTCAACGCTTCACCAGTAAATACATACAGTGAAGCGCTTTGCTGAAGGAGACATGAAAACGCCCCATTATAAGACACACAGTCAGCTTTTCAGAGACTTTAGTTTCCATGACGCCCCATTATAAGACACAGTCAGCTTTTCAGAGACTTTAGTTTCCATGACGCCGGGAAGCGGCCCAACAAAGCGGTGCACTGAGCTGAGTGTCATTACTCATTTTCAGCCATGATGCCATTTTCCACCGCTGCACACCGGCCCCTCCCTTAGCAACCCTCACCAGCCCTTAGCAACCCGCTGTAAACAGTGTTGATTCATCCTCCCAGTCTGTGGACTGCTGGATCAGGACTTTTGGGATAAACTTTGTTTGAATAATATGTCTCTAAAAGTGGTTAAAACTCTCTCTCTCTCTCTCTCTCTCTCTCTCTCTCTCTCTCTCTCTCTCTCTCTATCTCTCTCTATCTCTGTCTCTCTCTATATATATACGGTATATACTGTATAAATATATATATATATTTCTGACAGTACAGAAATGGAAACCATGACTGTGTCACAGGACGCTGTAACATGATTTTACAGTTTCTTCACATGCGTCCCTCTCCGCTGTAAAGCGTGTGTGTGTGTGTGTGTGTGTGTGTGTGTGTGTGTGTGTGTGTGTGTGTGTGTGTGTGTGTGTGTGTGTGTGTGTGTGTGTACATCCATAAAGGGCCTATAAACACCATTCCCACAATATTACTGGACCACAAACACAGTTTCCATCCAGTAGGGAGTTTAGAGGGGCGTTTTACTGAGCACAACCACACAAGGCTGAAGGAAAACCAGCATGTCCTGCCAATCCTGCAGTGTTTACCACAGGGCTACATGTGTGTGTGTTAGCAGCTCTGCCCTGAAAGCTACATGTGTGTATTAGCAACTCTGGGCTGAGAACAACAGCTCTGACCAGTTCACAGAGACATGAGGTCAGAGGCGCAGCTAGAAATGGGACTTGAGCAAAATGACCAAATGTGTAAAATACTTCTCCACCATGAAGCCTGCAGTCACAATGATCAGTAGAGGGTGCTATTCAGCAAATCACTCAATATCTCACAGTGTCTGTATGTGAGTACATCAGTAAATGGCCATCTTTAATATCTCTCAGTGTCTGCTGATGTTGTAGCTTCTGACATATAATTTAAATTATACGCAATATATCTGACAGTTGTTAGCAGTTGAGAAATGGAACTTCTGAGTGTGGGTAAAAAGACATTTATTCACATGAATCATATTCCAACTGTAAACCATATACACACCCATAAAACCCTTATAAACACCAGCCTCACAACATTACTGGACCACAATCACAACTTATAAACACCAGCCTGACAACATTACTAGACCACAATCACAACCTTTATCCAGTAGAGAGTTTAACTGTTCCACATCCACCCACACAGGATGCTGACAGAACCCCAGACTGGCCACAGATCACCAGACGGGCCAGCCAGTCCTGCCACTCCTGCCGGTGCTGGTCACACAGTGTCACACTCTGTCTTGGCTGTCAGCCTTGAATGCAGCCATTGGTTTAAGAGGTGGTGCTGTTGGCGATACCTGGAGGGCAAGAAGACAATCTTTAGCCACCTTCATAGATGACTTCCAGGCAATGCCTGCAGAATAAGGCCCAGAGTGTCCTGGGAGGTTCACAAATTGTAAAATTAACTAGTTCAGTTCATAGTTCATAATTCTACATTTTTAACTAAGTTCATAGCTCCAAAAAATTAACTAGTTCAGTTATTTTTTTCAATATGTTGCGAGCTATAATTTTTCTAAATCTATATATGTCTGCAATACTGCTCTCGGCCTCTACGCAACTTTGGCGCTCTCACACTTGCCAGGCATACACAGGAGAAGTAAGCACACGCAGTGATTGGACACAAGACTGTTAACGGTGTATTTTTCGCCTGGAAGTCTCTAGAAATCGGGCAACTTATTGAATGAAATTAAAAAGAGTGAACATGCAGTTCACAGACACCAGAATGAACTCGTTCACAGTATCATTCATCAGGCAGTAATGCAGTACGTTCAGTTCACGTTCACCAAATTTATGAACGAGTTCATGAACTTTCGTTCAATGAACGCGTTCAGGTACAACACTGAGTGTCAGTATAACTGGTGGAGAAGCTTACTTAGAGATGATCCTTCGGACCTGCTGGTTCTCCTCCTCTTGTAGACCCCAGAGGACCCTCTCCAGGATGGGCAGCTCCAGGTTGAGGTACTGCGCCACCTGAGAAGCCAGGATGTGTAGCGTGAGCCCAGTTACTATTTCATAGACACTTTTCTCTGAGAACTCAAAGGTCATTTAGAGCCACGTCAGTCAAGTGCATCTACAGTAGACAGCCCATGTTGTCTTGTTGACACTCAGTTGTTGTCTTGTTGACACTCAGTTGTTGCCTTGTTGACACTGAGTTGTTGTGTTGTTGACACTGTGTTGTGCTCTGAAAACTTCATCTCATGCATTGAGGGCCACACAAACAACTCAAACAGACTAGACATCAGATGACAAACACAACAGACTGTGGAAGGTCAAATAACGGTCACATGGTTTTAATTGGCAGACGCGTGTCAAAGGTCAATTTACTCCAAATGTGCGGAGGACTTGAGGGGCTGAGGTGCAGACGGAAAAGCTGGTGTCAGTCAGGCAGGAAGGAGGCAGGACTACTGCTGAGGACGATGGATGAATGAACATGGGGACAAGTTAAAGTGGCCACTGGGATAGTTGTTTGATTTGAATGAAAGGCATACTCTATAGGCATACTCTGGTACTCTGGTGGGCATACTCTGGTACTCTGGTGGGCATACTCTGGTACTCTGCTAGGCATTGTCTGAGTCTTCAGATCATTGCCATATAGTGACCCTGAGTGGCTCACCCCAACCAATACACAGCTTCATTTACACAACTTCATTTGAATGAATTTAGCTTAATTTGGACCAGTGGTCTGCCAATAACCAGCTGAGAGAGAGAGAGAGAGAGAGAGAGATAAAGAGACAGAGAGAGAGAGAGTGTGAGAGAGAGAAAGAGAGAGTGAGAGAGGAGCAGTGGTCTGCCAATTGCCAGCTGAGAGAGAGAGAGTGAGAGAGAGCGAGAGAGTGAGAGAGAGAGAGAGAGTGTGTGAGAGAGAAAGAGGGAGACAGAGAGAGAGAGAGAGAGAGAGAGAGTGTGAGAGAGAGTGAGAGAGAGAGAGAAAGAGAGGACCAGCAGCACTCACATCGTTGCTGACCTCCTGCTCGTCTGTGTCCATCAGGAAGACCCTCATGATACTCTCTGAGGGACCCTGGAGAATCCGCTCCAGCAGAGGCAGGTCAGAGGAGCCCAGCTTCCTCCTCTCTGTGGAATAGAATAGAATACAATAGAATACAATAGAATACAATAGAATACAATATGACACAATATGACACAATAGGATACAATAGAATACAGTAGAATACAATATAATACAATATAATCCAATAGAATACAATAGAATACAATATGACACAATAGGATACAATAGGATACAATATAATACAATATGATACAATTTCTATACACAATGTTTGTTTATATATCATATGATGTTTGTATATACAGTATATTGTGTATATATATATATATATATATATATATATTATGGCATGCCGTTCAGGAAATTAACATTTGAATATATATATACAAAAGTCTGAATATATATACAAAACTCTGAATATATATACAAAACTCTGAATATACAAAAGTCTGAATATATATACAAAAGTCTGGATATATATATACAAAAGTCTGAATATATATACAAAACTCTGAATATATATACAGAAGTCTGAATATATATACAAAAGTCTGAATATATATACAAAACTCTGAATATATATATACAAAACTCTGAATATAAATACAAAAGTCTGAATATATATACAAAAGTCTGAATATATATACAAAACTCTGAATATATATACAAAAGTCTGAATATATATACAAAACGAAGTCTGAATATATATATACAAAACAAAGTCTGAATATATATACAAAACGAAGTCTGAATATATATATACAAAACAAAGTCTGAATATATATACAAAACGAAGTCTGAATATATATACAAAACTCTGAACTCTGAAGCGCTCAATCCGTCTTTGTCCGCCATATTGGATTGAGCGTTTCCTATTAAATCAATGGTACCAAAATGTTTAGTATTTTCTGCTTCATGAAACTCTGTTTTTCTGTTATATTGTTCAATTTTGACATTGATTTCTCACTAGAAATGCAATAATAACACGTTTATTTTACACCGTTTGACTTCACGAAGGATATTTTTAGAGGCAGGTTCCCCATTGATTTGACTGGGGTCTTGTCAAAACCTTCGTAATTCCTTGTTTTCTGCTTCATGAAATACTGTTTTTCTGTTCATATGGTAGGGTGACCAGACGTGCTCTTTTTCGGACATGTCCTCTTTTTGAGACCTAAAAAATGCGTCCGGCAGGGATTCCCAAATCGTCCGGGATTTTGCCTCGTCGGGTGCTTCACAAAATGTCATGTCTGTGAGTACGTAAGAGTAGACTATTTTCTGGAAACACACCCGTGACCGATGACTAGCTATTTTAGAGCAAAGTACCTTATGATATTTATACCCTTGGAATGGCCAACCTATCTAGGTCATGGTGAGTATTATTTTGTAGAAGGGAAATGGTCAGTAGCAATCTATAACACAATTATATGCTTATCCTACATAAACTATGGAAACTATTAAAAAAAAACCTATTCAATTCAATGAATAATGTCTTATTTTCATTGGTGTGTGCAATGAGGATTTCTGGGTAATCATTTTTTGTCCAATGTCAAGTCCCTATTTGATCATGTGACGAGAGGATACGATGTAGGCTATCCCATTTAAACGTAAAAATGTCCTTCGTTAAGTCAAACGATGCAAAATGAACGTGTTATTATTATTGCATTTTTAGCGAGAAATCAATGTTTAATCAATTTTAGCCATATAACAGAAAAAAAAAGTATTTCATGAAGCAGAAAACAAGGAAGTACGAAGGTTTTGACAAGACCCCAGTCAAGTAAATGGAGAAATTGCCTCCTTGGTGAAGTCAAACGGTGTAAAATAAACGCTATTATTGCATTTCTAGTGAGAAATCAATGTCAAAATTGAACAATACAACAGAAATACAGTATTTCAT
>NC_137926.1:1083619-1088619 GCF_963457725.1 Sprattus sprattus | reverse complement strand
AACAGCCACAGTCAGTGTCAAGAGGAGGTGATGAGGAGGAGCAGGAGCACAGTCATTGTCAAGAGGAGGTGATTAGGAGGAGCACAGTCAGTGTCAAGAGGAGGTGATTAGGAGGAGCACAGTCAGTGTCAAGAGTGATTGGTACCACACCTCTATGGATGACAGGAGACGCCTCCAGCGTGTTGGGCTTGGAGCGTTGGCTCTCCTCCAGCTCATCGATGCGGAGGAGATTGTCATATTCCCCCCAGCGCGTCATACCCCTGGGAACATGAAACAGCATGTTGGTGTGTTAGCAACATCAGCCTGGATGTAAAAGCTTGATAGTGTGTCTTGAAAATGTCTGTAAATGTTCTTCATGGGTGAGTCTGAGTTAGATGCTCTTGTCAAAATATCGTAAATACATTATATTAAAAATAAAGGAATACATGAGATAAGGGCTCTGTATGATGTAAATCTGTTAGCCCCATAGCCCTAACCCTAACAGAAACACAGGGCAGAAGCACAGGGCAGAAACACAGGGCCTTTGGGGCAGAAACAGAAACACAGGGCCTTTGGGGCAGAAACAGAAACACAGGGCCTTTGGGGCAGAAACAGAAACACAGGGCGTTTGGGGCAGAAACAGAAACACAGGGCCTTTGGGGCAGAAGCACAGGGCAGAAACACAGGGCCTTTGGGGCAGAAACAGAAACACAGGGCCTTTGGGGCAGAAACACAGGGCCTTTGGGGCAGAAGCACAGGGCCTTTGGGGCAGAAGCACAGGGCCTTTGGGGCAGAAACAGAAGCACAGGGCCTTTGGGGCAGAAACAGAAACACAGGGCGTTTGGGGCAGAAACAGAAACACAGGGCCTTTGGGGCAGAAACAGAAACACAGGGCCTTTGGGGCAGAAACAGAAACACAGGGCGTTTGGGGCAGAAACAGAAACACAGGGCCTTTGGGGCAGAAGCACAGGGCAGAAACACAGGGCCTTTGGGGCAGAAACAGAAACACAGGGCCTTTGGGGCAGAAGCACAGGGCCTTTGGGGCAGAAACACAGGGCCTTTGGGGCAGAAGCACAGGGCCTTTGGGGCAGAAGCACAGGGCCTTTGGGGCAGAAACAGAAGCACAGGGCCTTTGGGGCAGAAGCACAGGGCCTTTGGGGCAGAAACACAGGGCCTTTGGGGCAGAAGCACAGGGCCTTTGGGGCAGAAGCACAGGGCCTTTGGGGCAGAAACAGAAGCACAGGGCCTTTGGGGCAGAAGCACAGGGCCTTTGGGGCAGAAACACAGGGCCTTTGGGGCAGAAGCACAGGGCCTTTGGGGCAGAAGCAGAAACACAGGGTGTTTGGGGCAGCATTAGTGACACAGGTGGTTGCTATATGTGACATCATGTTCTAACCTCCTGCCCCCTAGTTGACTGATGGGGTCTGGAGACTCCAGGGGTGACTGTGGATTCTCACACGGCAGAATCGGCTTCTCATCCTGGATCATCAGCCGGATGGGTCTCTTCACTCCCCAGGAGATCACTAGGAAGCCTTCCACCGTCACCTCGCCAGCATTCTGCAGAACCAACAGGGCAGCATCTAGCAAGTTGAACATTTCCCCCCCAAAAAACCAACAACTCAGAATCATCTGTCTGTCGATGTCAATAGAACTGGCCTGCTATCCTTGGGAGTAGTAGTGTAGTAAGGCATCATGGGGCCTCTAAACGTCCTAATCTTTCTGCTATCCTTGGGAGAAGTAGGGTAGTAAGGCATCATGAGGCATCTAAATGGTTCTAATCTTTCTTGCCTTCATCCCCAAACTCTCCTGTGCAGCACTCTTTAGCCTGGCATAGCTTTGGCAGAGACAATCCCACTGAAGAAGCTTTATTCTGGTATGAGAGCTCCTACCTCAGTCCAGTGGAGATGCAGATGCGGTTTATCTCTTAAGAAGCAGTTGTACGTGTCCAGTAATGACAGAAATTCAGCCCTGCAGGGGAAACATGAGTTTGAGAGTTTTGGAAAGAGGCATAAATAACAAACTCCCACCAATTCTTCATCATAGTTGTTAGCTTTACTATACTTTCTATACTTTCTTTCAAACCCCAGGATTTCTTTTTTTTTTAAATCCAAAACATTATACCGTAGCTAATATTTACATAGTTAGTATATTTACAGAATGTCCTAAGGCGACCAGCTGTGCTTCATGCTTTGCAGGCTATGTACATGCCAGATGGCCAGACAGCTCACTGACTTCACCTGTCCATGACTTCATTCCCATGAACTACAACAGGAACTACAACAGGAACTACAACAGGAACAGAGGGACAATAGTCATTCTGTTGAACCCAAAGCCAAGAGCGGGACCCTGGCAGACGGCACTAGTCACTGATGTGAAGGCGTGGGGGGGGGCGGGTCATACCTGGAGAAAGCCCTCCCATCCCCGATGTGAATAACAGATGGAGGTCTGCCCGTCTGCATCTTCAACAGCAGGCTGATCTGCGGGACAATAGCGGCAAGCTTTTACTGGTAACCACTTTCCCATGCAAACACGCAGTGACGTGACACACACACATGCACACACACACACACAGAGCGATACACACACAGGCACACACACACACACAGCCTGTCATACAGAGAGAAAGAGAGAGATTTTGAGTGTCCATGTTTGTCTGGGTGGATGTGTTTAAGTCTGTACTATAATGACAAGTTAAATTGTATTTTTTGTTTTTGCTGTTTTTTTTTTTTTCAAAGCTGCATGAAACCGAGTCATGCGTGTCTCTTTGGTCTCACGGCGGTTCAGTGTCTAAACTTGCATGCTGTCAGGCTAAGGAATGTCTTTGCACAGGACAGCTCCGCTCGACAGAACGAGGAAGTCAGAGAAGGCCATCCTGCCCTGCCCAGCTGTTTCATTGGCTTTGGAGGCGTGGTTGTTGTGTGTGTGTGTGTGTGTGTGTGTGTGTGTGTGTGTGTGTGTGTGTGTGTGTGTGTGTGTGTATGTGTGTATGTGCGTGTGTGTCCTGTCATGTTTGAACATGCTCTGTGCCCTGTGCCTCACAAATCACAGATCCACTTTAACCAGAACTCCACTGCACAGCGCAGCGCTCGCTAGCTGAGCCTCTTGTGTCAACATATCTGTGTCAATAACCCCCGTTGCACAATGGAAGAGTCCGCAGAGAGAGAGACTGAGAGAGTAAACCCTGTGATGGCTCTGGATCCACTTTGAGACCGCTCCGTTCCCAACACAATGTGGCCCAGGCTGCAGGGAGAGGTCTGTGTGTTAACACTCTCTAGTCTGCAGGAAGAGGCATGTGTGTTAACACTCCCTAGTCTGCAGAAAGAGGAAAGTGACAAATATTTACAGACCCTTGAATGCCAGGGCTGGGTAAGCTTCGCAGACGTCTTTGAAGTCATTTTAAAATTGTCCCATTCACACGTAGCCACCAAAGGCACTGTTGTGAACCTACAGATACCAGTCATCTCCTATTACAGAACAGGAGGAGACACACGCACGCTGGAAATCTGGGTCCTGCCTGTGTCTGAGTGTGAGCTGTGCTACATGTGTGTGTGTTTGTGTGTGTGTGTGTGTGTGTGTGTGCATGTGTGTGTGTATGTGTGTGTGTGTGTGTGTGCTACATGATAGCACCTGTTCAAACCAACAGCGAAAGCAAAACTAAGTTTCCACTTTTACTTACCCGTGTTCAATATGAAACTCTTTGTCTGCATTCGATTACATTCCTCCAAAGACAGGGATGCCAGATGATCGGGGGCTGCTGGCGTCTTCTGAATGTTCTGAATCTGAAGGGAAATCCAAACGGTGGGTCGACGTGCGTTACTGCGGAGGTGGTGTTTAGACGGTGTGTGTGTGTGTGTGTGTGTGTGTGTGTGACTGACGGGGAGGACGACTGTTATATGATATGACTCACCTTTAGACTGAGGGTGCAGAGACTGCTGGGCTTGCCTCAACACTGGCAAACACACCCACAAGCACAAACCACACACCTGGCGAACACACCCACAGGTACACACCCCACACCTGGCTGATAGGAGACTCTGCTTTTACCATTTCTATTCCAATCACACACATTTCTATTCCAATCACACACATTTCTATTCCAATCACACACATTTCTATTCCAATCACACACATTTCTATTCCAATCACACACATTTCTATTCCAATCACACACATTTCTATTCCAATCACACACATTTCTATTCCAATCACACACATTTCTATTCCAATCACACACATTTCTATTCCAATCACACACATTTGTATTTCAATCACACAAATTGGTACATGCTTTTACACACTGACCATTTACACACTCTTACACACTGATCATTAACACACTCTTGCACACTGATTATTACACACTGAAGTCGTTTAATAATCAGAAGGTTACTAGTTCGTTCCCTGACAAAGCGTCCTTGAGCAAGACACCGAACCCTTAATTGCTCCTGATGTGCAGTGTGCCATCAGTGTAAATGTAAAAAGGTATACACATCCTTGTAACCGCTATACAGAATAATTAACATAAAATAATTTAACTACGTTTTCATTTCAACGTTTAATTATATGGTTTTGAATTCAGTGTTTATATAACTTTAGCTATTAATTGTCTCTTCATAAAAGCTCAAAACTTTGCCTGTCTATGTAACAGCAGTAAGTAAATTGGGGACGCAATCTTTGTCAATTATTATTTATTGTAAGTCGCTTTGGATAAAAGCGTCTGCCAAATGACTAAATGTAAATGTCATACATGCAAGGCCCATAACAAATAGTGTTATAATGAATCGTTATTAGTATCCATGAAAGTTGTTCATGTGTAACATAAGTCTTTAAAGTATTCTAAATAACTTGGTGACAGATAACTCTGAACTAGATTCCAAATGTGTGTTAATTTGTAAAAGCCTACAGCAGTCGCTGCCCTGGATTCATTCCAGACCTCACACCCCATATTGTCCTTTTTATGCCCAAACTGATGATTACTTCCCCAACACTGAACGTCTGGCTTCTATTCACACACACACACA
>NC_137926.1:1066119-1068619 GCF_963457725.1 Sprattus sprattus | reverse complement strand
CCCGCTTATTATACGGCTAAAACTAAAAAAAATAACTTAACACAGTGTGTCTTTTTACAATGTATTTGTTTTTGTTACTATACGTAGTGTTAAAAAGCAGAGAAATAGTTCGCCAAAGACGTTGAACTTCAAAGACAGTTGAACATTCTTTAGAACACTGCTCAACCGTCCGCTGAAACTCCCTTGATAAGTTACCGTACTACTTGCGGAGTCTACGAAAGATGTGAATCAGAGGCAAAAAGGCCACTTTCCTTGACAGCGGTCATTAAGTGCATAGCAACGGTCAGTTATCGGAAAATAGTTGACCGCAGAACGTTGGGAAGCCCCATTCAAGTGAATGGAGCATTCTACAGCATTAAGAAGAGCCGTGTAATAATATTATATATTATCATTAACAATGACTCTCAATATTCCATATCATTAACAATGACTCCCATTATAAAACAATTGGCTTCTATTGCGTTATTTAGCTGTTTCTGATTGGACGAGAGACGTTCCATTCGTTGGATTATCCCAGAACAACCCAACAGGGTCTTTTCACAGCTAATAATAAATCACTCTGTGATGAAACATTCTATAGCGCATTGATGATAACCGTTAATTCAAAGTTCTTATAATTCCAAACCAAGACGTTGACAATGGAACAATTTTTTTGTTGCGGAGAAACAATGGCGAAATAAACCTTTTTTAATCAATAACTTTGTGTTGAAATGTTAAGATTGGTTGACTATAGAATTGTTTTATAAAAGCAATAAAGTACTCGTGCGAGTGGGGTAGGTAAGGGATATTCCCACGGGTGTCATATATAGTATGTCATACTGGGGCAATACTGACTACATGTACCCTGTATGTCTGTCATTCTGGGGCAATACTGACTACAAGTACCCTGTGTGTCTGACATTCTGGGGCAATACTGACTACATGTACCCTGTATGTCTGTCATTCTGGGGCAATACTGACTACATGTACCCTGTATGTCTGTCATTCTGGGGCAATACTGACTACATGTACCCTGTGTGTCTGTCATTATGGGGCAATACTGACTACAAGTACCCTGTGTGACTGTCATTCTGGGGCAGTACTGACTGCATGTACCCTGTGTGTCTGTCATTCTGGGGCAATACTGACTGCATGTACCCTGTATGTCTGTCATTCTGGGGCAATACTGACTACATGTACCCTGTGTGTCTGTCATTCTGGGGCAATACTGACTACATGTACCCTGTGTGTCTGTCATTCTGGGGCAATACTGACTGCATGTACCCTGTATGTCTGTCATTCTGGGGCAATACTGACTACATGTACCCTGTGTGTCTGTCATTCTGGGGCAATACTGACTACAAGTACCCTGTGTGACTGTCATTCTGGGGCAGTACTGACTGCATGTATCCTGTGTGTCTGTCATTCTGGGGCAATACTGACTGCATGTACCCTGTATGTCTGTCATTCTGGGGCAATACTGACTACATGTACCCTGTGTGAGTTACTCTGGGGCAATACTGACTACATGTACCCTGTGTGTCTGTCATTCTGGGGCAATACTGACTACAAGTACCCTGTGTGACTGTCAAACTGGATCATCATTCCCGGTCATTAATTTCCTGCGTCCGGATGAGTGTCTTTCTAAAAGCAGCTCCGGCGCGGTGTGGTAAATATAGACCTCTGGGAACAGCGCTGCGTGTGACCATGCATTGGTTCTCATGAGAAGGGAAGTCTTGCCAACGGAGCCATTTATACGTGAAAAAGGCTTCACCTCAGAGCTCTGAAGTGCTTTAAATGGACTTGATATGAAACTTTCTCAGGGGTACCCTTCAGACCAGACCCTTCCGCTCACACAGCTCCAGTGTCTTATTAGGTGCTGCACAGGGTAGAGTAGATCTTTAGATTCCAATGCCCCTGCGTGCCTGATAAGGAAGCTGTATCAGCAGGTACTATGATGTCATACCTGTGGTGTACTATGATGTCATACCCCAGGTGTACCTGTGGTGTACAATGATGTACATACCCGTGGTGTACTATGATGTCATACCCCAGGTGTACTATGATGTCATACCCCAGGTGTACCTGTGGTGTACAATGATCTACATACCTGTGGTGTACTATGGTGTCATACCCCAGGTGTACTATGATGTCATACCCCAGGTGTACCTGTGGTGTACAATGATCTACATACCTGTGGTGTACTATGGTGTCGTACCTGTGGTGTACTATGATGTCATACCTGTGGTGTACTATGATGCCATACCTGTGGTGCACTATGATGTCATACCTGTGGTGTACTATGATGTCATACTTGTGGTGTACTATGATGTCATACCTGTGGTGTACTATGATGCCATACCTGTGTTGTACTATGATGTACGTACATACCTATTTGACCTGTATAATGAATGACTCTAGCATAACTAGCTCTAGCTTTCTTATTATAAACCCAGACAAACACAAGATTGAACACAATGTTGAAAATATTGGAAGGGAAAAGGTGTGTGTGTGTGTGTGT
>NC_137926.1:1056119-1058619 GCF_963457725.1 Sprattus sprattus | reverse complement strand
CCCTACACCAGGGGGGTTTATGGCAAAGGAGTAATCATGTTTACGGTGTGCCTGGGGGGGTTATGGCAAAGGAGGTCCAAGCAGCTGAGTTAATGTGGCATTCTGTAGTTTTCCACGCAGTTGTTGTTTTAGTTGAGACCGGGGTGGCGTCCTTGGATGCCTTCGTGACGAGCAAACTCCTCTTTCTGTGCAGTCTGATGTGTTTATCTGTGCAGTCTGATGTGTGTGGGTTAGGGTTAGGGTTTCTGTGCAGTCTGATGTGTTCATCTCTGCAGTCTCATGTGTGTATCTGCCTTTGGCAGCAGAGCGGAGGATTCTCTCACTGTTAGTTCAAAGTGCTGCTCTAAAAACGTTCTTTTTACTCTTTGTGTATGTGTGTGTGTGTGTGTGTGTGTGTGTGTGTGTTCGTGTGTGTGTGTGTGTGTGTGTGTTTGTCTGTGTGTGTGTGTGTGTGTGTGTACTCTCTGTGCATCAAGGGATGAAAAAGGACGAAGTAACAAGTGAGTAGAATGAATCTGCATATCTCACATCTCTGCTTACGATCCATGAGTCATGAGAACAATGATCATTGATGTGATGATTACCTGATCTCCCATCAGCCACACACACACACACACACACACACACACACACACACACACACACACACACACACACACACACACACACACACACACACACACACACGTGTATGATGATTATCTGATCTCCCATCAGCCTCCTGTTTCAGTGACAGAGGACGCTTCTATCAGGGCAGCATCAATGTCACGTCTTCAGGCATCCCCTGCCAGAAGTGGAGTCTCCAGGTACATGTGTGACACGTGTGTATCTTTCTGCTGATGCGGATCAGTGTGTGTGTGTGTGTGTGTGTGTGTGTGTGTGTGTGTGTGTGCTGTTCTGGAAACGATTACAAGTGGTGTGAGTATATGAGTTAAATACAGGGCAGCCCAGCCCAGAATCCCAGAATTGCAGCAGTCAAGAAGGAAGTGAGGAGGACAATGGTGCCACTTGTGATTGTGGGACTCAGATTATGTGTGTGTGTGTGTGTCTGTGTGTGTGTGTGTGTGTGTGCTGTTCTGGAATGGAAACAATTATAAGTCTTCACATGCAGGCATGAGTCCACACACACCCAAGCACACACACAGACACATACACACACACAGACACAGACTCACACACACACACACACACACACAGACACACACACAGACACACACACACACACACACACACACACACACACACACACACACACACACACACACACATAATGTGTACAGTACGGAGACAATCAGGTTCCTATAGCTACGACCCCATTATCCAAATTAGCTTTAAGCTATCGCCTTTTCCTGCTCTCCTCACAGAATTACGTTGGCCACACCATGGAGCGCACACACACACACACACACAAACACACACACACACACACACACACCCACTCTCTCTCCTTACACAATGATGTCGACCACGCCATCGCGTGTTCAGGGAGTCTGGAATGACGCGTGTCAGCAAAGGAAAAATGTGCGTGGAGCCGAAAGAATGATCTAGAATGATGTCTAATCCAAACATATGAACACACACACTCACAGCAGGGACCCTGGGACCCCCAGCCAGGCCCCTGAGTGTGTGTGTGTGTGACTGTGCTCACTAGTGAAGAAGACTGATAACACTCCCACACATGCTCTCTCTCTCTCTCTCAAACACACACTTGTTCTCTCTCTCTCTCTCTCTCTCTCTCTCACACACGCGCACATTTGTTCTCTCTCTCTCTCTCTCTCTCTCTCACACACACACACACTTGCTCTCTCTCTCTCTGACACCAATTTCTCTCTCTCTCTCTCTCTCACACACACACACACACTTGCTCTCTCTCTCTCTCTCTCTCTCTCATATAAGTTGTATTGGCATGACCAGCACACTCTCATGCAGATTCCTATGGCCAAAGTGTTGAAAGGAACACACAGATCAAAACCTCTCATCTTTCTCTGTCGTTATCTGTCCCCCCCCACCCTCCCACCCTGACACAAAGGACCCCCACCATCACAGGCTGTCCGTGGACGTGATCCCGGAGCTGTGGAATGCGGAGAACTTCTGCCGTAACCCCGGGGGAGAGAGCGACATGCCGTGGTGCTACACCACCAACAGCCGGATCCGCTGGGAATACTGCGACGTTCCCAAATGCGGTGAAGATGTGCCGATCAGTAAGCGCAGATATTATATAATTACACCTCCTAATGGCATGATTCACACACACACACACACACACACACACACACACACACACACACACACACACACACACACACACACACACACACAGACAAGGTGAAGATGAACCGATAGGTAAGCACAGATATTACGTAATTACACCTCCTTATGGCGTGATTCACTTAGAGTGTGAAAATTGCACATTACACACAAACTCACTGACTCACTCACACACTCACTCGCCATGACCATTGTATATAATTATTAACATGTAGCAATATAAGCAACCTAA
>NC_137926.1:1046119-1051119 GCF_963457725.1 Sprattus sprattus | reverse complement strand
CCAGTCCCTCCGCTCATGGTGTGTGTGTGTGTCTGTGTGTGTGTGTGTGTGTGAGAGTGTGTGTGTGTGTTTCTGTGTGTGTGTGTGTGTGTGTGTGTGTGTGATGATCGCCTGCCATTTCACCCCCAGTCCCCCCGCGACACTCTGGTCACTGTGTGTGTGTGTGTGTGTGTGTGTGTGTGTGTGTGTGTGTGTGTCCGTGTGTGTGTGTGTCCGTGTGTGTGTGAGAGTGTGTGATGATCGCCTGCCATTTCCCCCCCAGTCCCTCTGCTCCGCTCCTGCTCACGGACCTGCCACAGTCCCACAAACAAACACTGTTTACACAGCAGGCTCCAGTGTGTGTATCTTATCCCACAGTCCGGATGAACATGTGTGTGTGTGTTTGTGTGTGTGTGTGTGTGTGTGTTTGTGTGTGTCTGTGTGTGTGTCTGGTATGTGTGTGTTTGTGTGAGTGTGTGTGTGTTTGTGCCTTATCCCACAGTCCGGATGAACATGTGTGTGTGTGTGTGTGTGTGTGTGTGAGTATGTGTGTGTGTGGTATGTGGGTGTGTGTGAGTGATGACCACTCCGTCATGCATACAATGTACAGAAATGCTGCTATAGGAGAGGACATCCTCTGCTTTACTGCTAAAGCCAGACTACAGGTGTTGCAAACTAAGTACAATCTGGCATTGTGGTACCCTAACAACCATCATCCACACTGCATAATGCACTCCAATCCCACCCAACATTTTGAATCCATTGCTCATATTGTTAATGGCTGTATTGCATTGCTAGTACTGTTAAGGGAGTATTCCCCCCAAATGTGTCATTGTACAAACACTTTGCTGTTTGGCGTAGGAGATGTTTCTTGTACCCATGAGTCTCTAAGCTGTATTCAACCTCTGAGAAATGTTTGAATCCTTTTTGTAAGAATATGATTGGTGGATTCAAATAAATCATTTAAATGTGTGTGTGTGTGTGTGTGTGTGTGTAGGGCCCCAGGCCTACTGCCCATGGAGCCCTTCACCATGGTGGCGGTGAAGATGCTGAAGGAGGAGGCCTCGGCCGACATGCAGAACGACTTCCAGAGGGAGGCGGCGCTCATGGCCGAGTTCGACCACCCCAACATCGTCCGTCTCCTAGGTACGTCACAACCCGTCACAGCCCGTCACTCTAACTCTTCAGGTCTAACCCGTCACAACCCGTCACTATAACCCTTCAGGTCTAACCCGTCACAACCCGTCACAACCTGTCACAGCTGTCACTCTACCTCTTCAGGTCTAACCCGTCACAACCCGTCACAGCCCGTCACTCTAACTCTTCAGGTCTAACCCGTCACTATAACCCTTCAGGTCTAACCCGTCACAACCCATCACTATAACCCTTCAGGTCTAACCCGTCACAACCCGTCACTATAACCCTTCAGGTCTAACCCGTCACAACCTGTCACAGCTGTCACTCTACCTCTTCAGGTCTAACCCGTCACAACCCGTCACAGCCCGTCACTATAACAGATATTGGTGCACGTGCCTAACCCCTAGCCCCCTAACCCCTCACCCCTCACCCCTCACCCCTCACCCCTAACCCCTCACCCCTAACCCCTCACCCCTCACCCCTCACCCCTCACCCCTCACCCCTCACCCCTAACCCCTCACCCCTAACCCACACCCCTCACCCCTCACCCCTAACCCCTCACCCCTAACCCCTCACCCCTAACCCACACCCCTCACCCCTCACCCCTCACCCCTCACCCCTAACCCCTCACCCCTAACCCACACCCCTCACCCCTCACCCCTCACCCCTCACCCCTCACCCCTCACCGCTCGCCCCTAGCCCCTAACCCCCTCACCGCTCGCCCCTAGCCCCTAACCCCCTAGCCCCTCACCCCTCACCCCTAACCCCTCACCCCTAACCCCTCACCCCTAACCCCTCACCCCTCACCCCTCACCCCTCACCCCTCACCCCTAGCCCCTAACCCCCTAGCCCCTCACCCCTCACCCCTAACCCCTCACCCCTAACCCCTCACCCCTCACCCCTCGCCCCTAGCCCCTAACCCCCTAGCCCCTCACCCCTCACCCCTAACCCCTCACCCCTCACCCCTCACCCCTCACCCCTAGCCCCTAACCCCCTAGCCCCTCACCCCTCACCCCTCACCCCTCACCCCTAGCCCCTAACCCCCTAGGAGGCTCCAGGTTGTTTATAGAGAGGAACGGACACACAGCTGTTGCCAATAGAGTTGCCTGAAATAGACCCCAACATCTGGGTGGTGTTACACTGTGTCTTCACCCCAAGGGTGCGGGAGAGGAAACACCCTAAAATAGCACAGGCCTTCATGCCGGACCTAACCTTCGTGTGACCCATGGCAGACTGGCAGCAGCAACGTTAGGCCACCCTCCCCATAACCACCACTAGAATAACAGTGTTAGGCCACTATAACGTTAGGCCACCCTCTCCATACCACCACTAAATAGTTAGTTTGTTTTGAATTCAGGCTCTGGGGTCTGTAAAGCGCCTAGAGGCAATTGTATTGTTATGGCGCTATATAAATAAAATTGAATTGAATTGAATTGAATTGAATTGAATTGAATTGAATTGAATTGAATTGAATTGAATTGAATTGAATTGAATTGAATTGAATCGAATTAGTATCGAATCGAATTGAATTGAATTGAATTGAATTGAATTGAATTGAATTGAACTGAATTGATTTGAATTGAGTTGAATTGAATTGAATTGAATTGAATTGAATTGAATTGAATTGAATTGAATTGAATTGAATTGAATTGAATTGAATGAGGTTTGATCGAGTCTAAGGTGCCTGTGTGTGTGTGTGTGTGTGTGTGTGTGTGTGTGTGTGTGTGTGTGTGTGTGTGTGTGTGTGTGTGTGTGTGTGTGTGTGTGTGTGTGGTCCATCCCTGCAGGTGTGTGTGCCGTGGGCAAGCCCATGTGTCTGATGTTCGAGTACATGGCCCACGGGGACCTGAACGAGTACCTGCGGCGCCGGGCCCCGGGCCAGCACCAGCACCAGCACCTGAGCCAGCCCAGCCTGGCGGCCCGCAGCCTGTCCTCGGAGGCGGGTGACGCGTGCCCGCTCAGCTGCCTGGACCAGCTCTACATGTCCAAGCAGGTGGCGGGCGGCATGGCCTACCTCTCGGAGCGCAAGTTCGTGCACCGCGACCTGGCCACGCGCAACTGCCTGGTGGGCGAAGACCTGGAGGTGAAGATCGCCGACTTCGGGCTGTCGCGGAACATCTACTCGGCGGACTACTACAAGGCCAACGAGAACGACGCCATCCCCATCCGCTGGATGCCGCCCGAGTCCATCTTCTACAACCGCTACACCAGCGAGTCGGACGTGTGGGCGTACGGCGTGGTGCTGTGGGAGATCTTCTCGCACGGCATGCAGCCGTACTACGGCATGGCCCACGAGGAGGTCATCTACTACGTGCGCGACGGCAACATCCTGGCGCGGCCCGACGACTGCCCCGCGGAGCTCTACAACCTGATGCGTCTGTGCTGGAGCACGCACCCCACGGACCGGCCCAGCTTCCCCAGCATACACCGCATCCTGGAGCGCATGCACGAGAGCGTGGCCCAGCCCGAGGAGGAGCCCTGAGGAGGCACAGGGGGGTAGGGGCACACAGGGGCACACGGGGGCACATGGGGGCACATGGGGGCAGGAAGGGGGCAGAAAGGGGGCAGGAAGGGCAGGCATTTTGCCCTAAGAAGCGCCAAAGGCAGCTCACTGCTTCGGGTTAGTTTGTAACCTCACTTCACTGTGTGTGTGTCACTTCCCTGGATGGGTTAAATGCAGAGGTGGATTTCAGAGTATGTGTGTCTCTGCCATAGAGAGCACTTTCACTTTCACTTAAACTACTGGAGAAACAGGGGAACTAATACGCTGTTCCAGACTACCACAGACTTCCACAGCGCCCTCCTGCCTGTCGCCGTTGGACACAGTGTTAGTCTGTTCAGTCAGCTCAGGCTCCATGACATGTGTGCCAGGAGATCACACTCATCGTTATTGGCATCAGGTAATCAATAAACTCACTGTAAACCCGAACAAGTTCAGAGAACTCAAAACTTTTGATGTAACCGATTACATAAGAAAATTTGAGTACATATATTATTTTTTTTAAGTAAACTTAACTAAAAAATGATACATGAAGGAATGAAAATGTATAATTTTTGAGTTAAGTTTACTTAAAAAAAATAATATATGTACTCAAATTTTCTTATGTAATCGGTTACATCAAAAGTTTTGAGTTCTCTGAACTTGTTCGGGTTTACAGTGCTGGAGAGGTTGGAATCATGATCAGCACCCTTCTCTCCGAGAGAAACTGATGATGAAAGCAGTGAAGGTGTTGCCAATAAAAAGAGTCAGTGTCCTAACAGCACAGCAGGTCCTGCAGTTAGTTAAAAGGCGGCCTGAGACATGACCTTCTGTTATGGTGGAGCTGACACTAGAGGAAGCCATTTTAGTGCTAGAGTTAGCCATAATGACAGTTAGCTTAGCCGCAATGACTGTGTATACGTAGATCCTTTTTAAGCTCCATGTGTTAGTAAAAGAGTTAGCCGTAATGACTGTATTTAATCTTTTTAGGCTTTATGTGTTAGTAAAAGAGTTAGCCATAATGACTGTGCATTCATCCTTTTTAAGCACTGTGTTATCATGCTCCTTTTATTGTTTTTTTTAATTAAATGTTGCATTTCTTGGATTTGTCTTTTGTTGTGAATACTTTGTAATATGTAATTAACAGTCTTGTGGTGTGAATACTGTGTAATATGTAATTAACAGTCTTGTGGTGTGAATACTGTGTAATATGAAATGAACTTACATAGCAGCACATGTCACAGAGAATTGTCACAGAGAGTGAAAACTCATTTGAAAAAATCTCTTTAAAATGCAAACAGTGTGAGTTTAAACCTGCCTCCAAGAGAAATAAGTCCAAGTTGTATGTTAATTAAAATATAAATGTCCTTTCTAACCCTTTATCTATGTCCTATTTAACCATGTG
>NC_137926.1:1026119-1041119 GCF_963457725.1 Sprattus sprattus | reverse complement strand
CTGTCATACTGTCCAAGGGACCTCACCCTCTCCCTCTCCCTGTCATATAGACTGAATGGATCTTGCCAGACCAACAGTTGTCACTGTCGAAATCCACAACCTTCGAGGTAAGCGAGGGCCAAAGATGCCTTTTACTAATGCCATTCACTAATTCCTCTCATGATGACGAGCACAACCTACTCAGCATTACATAAGACCCTTCACCTGTTGGCTAGCCAGCCATCCAGCATAACTAAACATAACTCAACAAAATCCCCCAAATGTATAAAACTGGGCTACAGATAGCGTATGTTGTATCGTGAAGGAGGGCCTTTACGGATCCCGTGTACAGCATACGGCGCATGTTGCGACTGTTTCCAGACAGTTAGGCACTGCTGTGTATCCTGTCATCCTCAATAAAATCTGCATGCACCATGTCAGCCAACCATAACTAAACATAACAACTAAATGCTGAATAATATTCCCATACACCTAGCCAGGCAGCCTCTCTCTCTCCCTCTCCTTTTACGTCTCAATGCTAATGCGTACAATAATATTGATAAAATGGCCATATTGCCTACTGTTCATTGACTACGTAAAAGTATCTCCTTATCTGTTTCCCAAACTAATGTCCAATAACACAAAATAAATCTCTCCCTTGTAGCATGAACCAAATGCTGATGGATGTGGAAACATTGCTCCTCACACCTGCTACTCCTCATCAATGCATACGGACAGCCACACTTTACCCACTCACTCTCTTATTTTTCTCTCCTAATCTAGACCATCTTCACCATGGGACGCTGCTGTAGTCTCTCCACCTGATCTACCTGTAGAAACCCTTCGACCCACTGCACCCACCGCCACCTGACTGCCGTACACTTGCTCTACCCCATACCCTATGCTAGCATTTACATGCAATACATGTTATTGCCACCACCGACTCTCCTTACCCCTGTATACCCCTCTATGCGCACACTGTCTTTTTTCCTCCAAGCCGACCTCGAGCAGATGGGTCCCCCCTTATGTGCCGTGGTTCTGCTTAAGGTTCCATCCTGACTAACAGGGAGTTTTTCCTTGCCCCTGTTGCCATTGTGCTTGCTCTAAGGGGGTCCAGGCACTGGGTTAGGTGTGTGTGTGTGTGTGTGTGTGTGTGTGTGTGTGTGTGTGTGTGTGTGTGTGTGTGTGTGTGTATGTGTGTTTGTGTGTTTGTGTGTGTGAGTGTGTGTGTGTGTGTGAAGGAGAGTGCTCTGCTGAGCTGGACAAGGGCCCTGCCGTATGGAATGGTGTTAAAAACCCCTCCCTGTCAACTGTGTGTTTCCCGTCTCTGTCCCCAAGACCTCCTGCAGACAGTGATGGAGCTGACTGGCGTCACGGAGACAGTGATGGAGCTGACTGGCGTCATGGAGACAGTGATGGAGCTGACTGGCGTCATGGAGACAGGGATGGAGCTGACTGGCATCATGGAGACAGTGACGGAGCTGACTGGCGTCATGGAGACAGTGACGGAGCTGACTGGCGTCATGGAGACAGTGACGGAGCTGACTGGCGTCATGGAGACAGTGACGGAGCTGACTGGCGTCATGGAGACAGTGATGGAGCTGACTGGCGTCATGGAGACAGTGACGGAGCTGACTGGCGTCATGGAGACAGTGATGGAGCTGACTGGCGTCATGGAGACAGTGACGGAGCTGACTGGCATCACGGAGACAGTGATGGAGCTGACTGGCGTCATGGAGACAGTGATGGAGCTGACTGGCATCACGGAGACAGTGATGGAGCTGACTGGCGTCATGGAGACAGTGATGGAGCTGACTGGCATCATGGAGACAGGGATGGAGCTGACTGGCGTCATGGAGACAGTGACGGAGCTGACTGGCGTCATGGAGACAGTGATGGAGCTGACTGGCGTCCTCTGGGCTGCTTGGTGACTGACACTGACCTCATGGAGACAGCGATGGAGCTGACTGGTGTCATGGAGACAGCGATGGAGCTGACTGACGTTGTTTTGTGTGCTGCTGGGTCAGAAGAGAAAGAGAAACGCGTGCCGTCACATTCTTGAGATTCTCTGAGAGAGTTTTAGCCAGAGAGAGCAGGCAGTGAGAGAAAGGTCATTGACTCCTCTACATAGCTCTGGCTCATCGTGTAGAAACATGACAGGCAGAATGGAGGGGCAGAATCCAGCTCAAAAGCAGCCTCTCCCTCTCTGACTCTCAGTCTGTCTTTCTTACTCTCTCTCTGACTCTCACTCCCTCCCTCTCTCAGTCTGTCTTTCTTACTCTCTCTCTGACTCTCACTCCCTCCCTCTCTCAGTCTGTCTTTCTTACTCTCTCTCTGACTCTCACTCCCTCCCTCTCTCAGTCTGTCTTTCTTACTCTCTCTCTGACTCTCACTCCCTCCCTCTCTCAGTCTGTCTTTCTTACTCTCTCTCTGACTCTCACTCCCTCCCTCTCTCAGTCTGTCTTTCTTACTCTCTCTCTGACTCTCACTCCCTCCCTCTCTCAGTCTGTCTTTCTTACTCTCTCGCTGACTCTCACTCCCTCCCTCTCTCAGTCTGTCTTATTTACTCTCTCTGTCTCCCTCTCTGACTCTCACTCTCTCTCTCTCTCTGACTCTCACTCTCTTTGTCTCGTTCTCTGTCTCTCTCTCTGACGCTCTTCTTTTTTTCTGCTCAATTGTGAAGCATTTTGAATTACCAATGTGTGTGAATGGCGCTATATAAACACATTTGCCTTGTCCTGCTCCTATTTCTAGTTTTGTTAGTTTTCTGTTGGAGCCTCAGGACTGAGGGACTCTCGTCATTGTTCAGTTCTTGGCTCTTAAGAGCTCCCAAATGATAACAGGTGAGCTTACTTGTATGGACAGTGCTGCTAGAGAATCGCTGCTCTGCGCCATGTTTCATTTTGTCCATGTTTCATGGAAATGTTGCCTTTTTCAATTTTTAATAACAAAGGGTATTGGCCTTATTCAGCCCTGCATGCATGTTAGGGTGTTTGCCTCTGCTTTCTCTCTCTCTCTCTCTCTCTCTCTCTCTCTCTCTCTCTATCTCTATCTTCCTCCTTCACTGTCTCTCTCTCTGTGTCTTTCTTTCACCCTCTCTCTTCCTTTCTCAGTCTCTCCTTTTTTCTCTCCCTCTCTGTCTCTCACTCTTTCTTCCCCTCTCTGTCTCTCACTCTTTCGTCACCTCTCAGTCTCTCCCTCTCATACTGCTAGTGTCCTTGCTCTGTTTCGCTTCAGGCTGTGTTACATCATCGCCCTCACAGTTCTATCAACTTCAGTTTGCCGACATCCAAACTAGATTTGTTTTACTCTGCAGAGAAAAGATTCAGCATTGAGCTTTCCTGCTTGTTCTTCCATAGCTCCGCATCTCCACCTTCATAAAGATCGACATAAAGATCGTTGGTACCCTCCTGACAACAGCACCAATAAAATGATGGTGATCTCACCCGATTGGATAGGCATCAACCATTCTCTCACCTGATTGGATAGGCATCAACCATTCTCTCACCCGATTGGATAGGCATCAACCATTCTCTCACCCGATTGGATAGGCATCAACCATTCTCTCACCCGATTGGATAGGCATCAACCATTCTCCCACCCAATTGGATAGGCTTCAACCATTCTCTCACCCGATTGGATAGGCATCAACCATCCTCTCACCCGATTGGATAGGCATCAACCATCCTCTCACCCGATTGGATAGGCATCAACCATTCTCTCACCCGATTGGATAGGCATCAACCATTCTCTCACCCGATTGGATAGGCATCAACCATTCTCTCACCCGATTGGATAGGCATCAACCATTCTCTCACCCGATTGGATAGGCATCAACCATTCTCTCACCCGATTGGATAGGCATCAACCATTCTCTCACCCGATTGGATAGGCATCAACCATCCTCTCACCCGATTGGATAGGCATCAACCATTCTCTCACCCGATTGGATAGGCATCAACCATTCTCTCACCCGATTGGATAGGCATCAACCATTCTCTCACCCAATTGGATAGGCTTCAACCATTCTCTCACCCGATTGGATAGGCATCAACCATCCTCTCACCCGATTGGATAGGCATCAACCATCCTCTCACCCGATTGGATAGGCATCAACCATCCTCTCACCCGATTGGATAGGCATCAACCATTCTCTCACCCGATTGGATAGGCATCAACCATTCAGCACAGCAGCAGATCAATTAAACTGACCACATGGGCTTAGCCACACAGAGTGTGCTGTCTACCACAGTGGTGGAAATAAAAGATCAGTTACACATCAGTCTCATAAATCAGTCTCATTAAATATACTATAATAATAATAATAATAATTCATTTGATTTGTTGAGCAGTCTTCATTCAGAATCTCAGTGCTAAAAAACAGCTCTCAGCAAAAGCACAGTTTAAGAAAATTATACGTTTTTTAAAAAGTAGGAAATGCCTTTCTGAATAAAAAGGTTTTTAGGCCAGTCTTAAAACAGTCCAGTGTCTGTGTTGCCCTTACGAAACTGATATCAGTTTGGAACTCTGATTAACTATTCATTTCCACAACCAAAATGTACGCATCAATATCTAGTAACGGTTATAGTATATACAATAAGAACCATTTGTTTACAAGATTATCAGAAATAAAACACACTATGTAATGTAACTTAATTAGATGTACCTTTCTCATGAACTAAAGGGGAGTGTGTGTGTGTGTGTGTGTGTGTGTCTGTGTGAGAAAGAGAGAGTGTTTGCCATAGATGCATTCGTCAGATGGAATGTGTGTGTGTTTCTTTGTTCTGCCTTCGCCTGTTACATGTGTGCACATGTGGCGGAATGAACAAGTGTGAGGTCACAAACAGAGTGTGTGTGTGTATGTGTGTGTGTGTGTGTGTGTGTGTGTGTGTGTATGTGTGTGTGTCTGTGTGTGTGTGTGTGTGTGTCTGTGTGTGTGTCTGTGTGAGAATGAACACGTGTGAGGTCAGAAACAGAGTGTGTGTGTGTGTGTGTGTGTGTGTGTGTGTGTGTGTGTGTGTGTCTGTGTGAGAATGAACCCGTGTGAGGTCAGAAACAGAGTGTGTGTGTGTGTGTGTGTGTGTGTGTGTGTGTGTGTGTGTGTGTGTGTGTGTGTGTCTGTGTGTGTCTGTGTTAGAATGAACACGTGTGAGGTCAGAAACAGAGTGTGTACAGCGGGAGCCTTGAGTTTGCTCTCCGCACGTGTGTGTTTAAGGCCGATTGAGAATATGTGTGTGTGTGATCTGAGTAGAATAGCAGAGGCAGGTTAGGAAAGAGCATGGTTAGTGTGCACTCATGATCCTGTGTGAAGCATAACTAGCATCAACGAACATCAGGACTCTTCCCACCGTGGCTCATCACGGACATCCGAACTCTCATCACGAACATCAGAACTCTCATCACGGACATCCGAACTCTCATCACGAACATCAGAACTCTCATCACGAAAATCAGAGCTCTTCCAGCGTGGCTCATCAGTAAGAAGGTCATGGGCTCGATTCCCACATTGGGCGCTGTTGGCTCTTGGGGGCAGGTCCTCCCCAGACCTTCACCTTCATCTCCTGGGCCTTTCTGTGTGGAGTTTGCATGTTCTCCCCGTGATCACAAGGGGTTTCCTCCACTAAGAACTCCAACAGAAAAAACATGCAAAATAACAGAACACACGTCAGCCATCCCTGACCAAAGAAGATGGACAGTTCACTTCACCTGGTCCCCGGGCGCTACAAGCCGCCCACTGCTCCTGAGTGGTGCTTGAGGAAGGACGGTCCAGGATGGGAAAAAGCAGAAAATAAATGAACCGCGAACTCAGGCCTGCCTGCGTGTGTGTGTGTGTCCTGTAGGGATGCAACGGTACAGTGTGGCCACGGTTCGGTTTGTATCACGGTTTTTGGGCCACGGTTACGGTTCGGTTTCGATATATCAATATTATCCTGCCGCTAACACGCATTAGGTTATATTTGTCTTTTCTATTTCAAGTCAACAAGGTGCTTCTACTCACACTTGCAGAGACAATGCAAGATGCAATTAAATGTAAAAAGGGCACATATTAAGTAAAATCACAAAATGTATTTTAAACAAGGAACACTATTCTGGCCTTCTGTCAAAAACAGGCAATATTAAATATAGTAAAGTGCAGTATACTGTAAAGTAATGTGAAATGTAAACATTGACATTATTTAATAAACTCAAACAACAAACATTGTCATTCACACACTTAAACCCTAGAAAATACTTAACTGTTATAAATACACCCTTAAAGAACAACAGAACAAACCTTCTCTCTCCTAGTCACTTCGTACAGTTCTGGAATTATTTTGCTGCTGAAATGCGTGCGGGAGGGGATATTAAAACGAGGATCAATGTCAATGGTCTTTATCATGTGACGGAATCCCGTGCCTAAAACTACTGAATAGGGCTGCATGTCTTTCCCTATGAAGACGTCCATTGAGTTGGTTATTGCCTTGTGTTTTTCGGAATTATAAGCATATTGTTGCTGAAATGCTGCAGCAATGGATGGTTGTGTTTTCGGCGACAAACCGTTCTGCCACTTAAGAGTTACAGCCGGGTGATGACGGGGCAAGTGGCTCAACATGTTGGATGTACCTGTGGAGTAGGCGATCGTAGGAAAGCAATGCCTGCACACCGTGCTTTGCTTGCTGACGATCTTTTTCCCTTTGTCATCATACTCCACACTGAACCCAAAATGTTCCCATACAGCTGATTTGTAAGATGACGGTGCCTCTTCAAATTTTCTTTTCTCCGTTTCTGGTTGACTCGCCATGATCGTGCTGCAACAGGGAAAGTTTCGTTTCTCCTCACATGAATCTCCAGCGTCTGCATTCAGAGCGCTGATTGGCTCTTGGGAAAGTCAGTACAATTCTGATTGGTTGTTGCATGGTTGTGGAGCGCAGAACTCATCCCCTGCTGGGTCCCAAGCAGTCATGCTATCGCCCAATACATGCGTGCATTCATTATAGCCACATATTAAATTAAAAGTTTAATGTCACCCATACCGTAATATCGCGGTTCACCTGGGTCAACCGAACCGAACAGGGCGAACCGAACGGTTCGATAAAATACCGAAAACCGTTGCATCCCTAGTGTCCTGTGTCACCTCCATATATGCACGTGTGTGTTCCAGGGTGTCATGTGTGCCATTAAAAACCTGACAAAGGTCTTACTTATTAAAAAGTTTTCTTTACCCGTTTTTTTTCTTAAAGCATAAACTCATCCTTCGATAAGAATTTCCTTTCATGCAAATTGAACATTGAGCTCAGTGAGATCATTTGTTTATTTCAGGGTCTTACTTGGCCAGAGCCAAAAGAGATTAAAATAAATAATTGGCCCAACAAATATGAGCCATGAAAAAAATCATAATTTATTTCTCTTTTTAGGCAAAGCACCACAATCAATAAATCATGACTGTATTCTCCATATTCGCTGGCAGTGATGGGGGTTGAGGGTCCAAACTCAAATATTTTCCAGGGCAGAGCGAATCCTGTGGAATGCAGGTCACAGCTGCAGTAGGTTAGAGCCGCGGCCTAGCCAGCCAGCCAGACATGCAGGACCAGAGGAGCGTGCACAGGAGAGGGCACAGGAGAGGGCACAGGACCAGAGGAGCGGGCACAGCCAGCCAGACCTAGACGTGCAGGACCTCAGCCCTCTTGGTCCATAGGAGCGGGCACAGAGCCTATACCCCACATACCAGAGGAGAAGGCACAGGAGTGGGCACAGACCCTGTACCCCACACACGTGTGGAGCACTATACCCCACACACACACAAACCAGAGGAGCGGGCACAATACCCCACACACACACAAACCAGAGGAGCGGGCACAATACCCCACACACACACAAACCAGAGGAGCGGGCACAATACCCCACACACACACAAACCAGAGGAGCGGGCACAATACCCCACACACACACAAACCAGAGGAGCGGGCACAATACCCAACACACAAAACATTTCCCCATTCATTCTTTTTTGTCTCTTTGTGAAATATCGGGTGTGTGTTTGTCTTATGCGAAATGTAGGGTGTGTGTTTGTCTGATGTGAAATGTAGGGTGTGTGATGGTCTTTATGTGAAATGAGGGGTGTGTGTTTCTCTTTATGTGAAGTGTGGGGGTGTGTGTTTCTCTTTATGTGAAATGAGGGGTGTGTGCTTCTCTTTATGTGAAGTGTGGGGTGTGTAGGGCGTGTATTGTGAATGTTGAGTCTGTTTTGGTCCCTAGCAGTTCAGCCAGAGTTACAGTGAGGTCACTCCAGACCAGCAGTGTTGAGATCACACTCCTCTCTAGTCATGCAGAGTTAAACCCTAGTGTTGAGATCACACTCCTCTCTAGTCATACAGAGTTAAACCCTAGTGTTGAGATCACACTCCTCTCTAGTCATGCAGAGTTAAACCCTAGTGCTGAGATCACACTCCTCTCTAGTCATGCAGAGTTAAACCCTAGTGTTGAGATCACACTCCTCTCTAGTCATGCAGAGTTAAACCCTAGTGCTGAGATCACACTCCTCTCTAGTCATGCAGAGTTAAACCCTAGTGCTGAGATCACACTCCTCTCTAGTCATGCAGTTAAACCCTAGTGCTGAGATCACACTCCTCTCTAGTCATGCAGAGTTAAACCCTAGTGTTGAGATCACACTCCTCTCTAGTCATGCAGAGTTAAACCCTAGTGCTGAGATCACACTCCTCTCTAGTCATGCAGAGTTAAACCCTAGTGTTGAGATCACACTCCTCTCTAGTCATGCAGAGTTAAACCCTAGTGTTGAGATTAAACCCTAATGCATCTAGTGTTGAGATCACACTCCTCTCTAGTCATGCACCGAGTGAAACACTAGTGCTGAGATCACTCTTCTCTCTAGAGTGAAATCTGGAGGGGACACCAGCATGGTCTGGGCCAGGAGGCTGCCAGCCTCTTTCATCGGCAACAGGAAGTGGCGGGGAGAAGGACAGCGTGACATCCCCCTCACTCAGCGGTGGGCTTGGGCTGTGCTCACAGGAAGTTCCTGCAGGTCGGAGGGGAACTGGATTTCACCAGCTCCAGGATTGCATGTGTGAGTGTCTGAAGGTTCATGGGAGACAAACATGCTACAAATCAATCACCTGTGGCTAAAGTGTGTGTGTGTGTGTAAAATAAAATTGTGTTGATTAAGCTAAAAAGGTACACACTGCGTTCAAAGTAAAAGAGGACACCTAAAGCAGACAAACACAGCGGGACACTCTGATACAATAGAGTTTATTTTTTTAAACGAAGGCAACTGATTGAAAGACAATGTGAGAGAAATAAACTGTACAGTCCTTCATTAGTGGCCGTTTGGGAAGGACACACTAGGATATAAGGCAAACATCGACACATATCTAAAGAAACACTACCATCATCGATTTCTTTCCTTTCTTTGGGCTATAACATTTTGAACAGACATTTACAACTCATAACTAGTACTGCTGTGGCAAGTTCATACACTGCATCATAATTAGTCTAATTCATCCATGCACATTAAGACTTGTAGTGCCAGAATAAAAATAAAAGGAAATTATTTGGCATTCACACTTTGCTTCAGTCTCTGACAACCAAAGTGGAGGTCTGTCAAGAGTTAGTGACTGTATGCAGGAGTTGGACAAACAAACAATGTTTTGGCCCAGGCAGGGTGACGTCATAGTATGAAGAGGAAAGGTCCGGGGTGATGTCATAGTATGACGAGGAAAGGTCCAGGGAGGCTGATGTCATAGTATGACGAGGAAAGGTCCAGGGAGGGTGATGTCATAGTATGACGAGGAAAGGTCCGGGGTGATGTCATAGTATGAGGAGAAAGGTCCGGGGTGATGTCATAGTATGACGAGGAAAGGTCCGGAGTGATGTCATAGTATGACGAGGAAAGGTCCGGGGTGATGTCATAGTATGAGGAGAAAGGTGTCCGGAGAGACGATTTGTTTTAAAAGCACACAGTCCTTCAGTTGCTCAAAAGCTTAACAGAACAAAATATATAATCCAGTTCTGTTTGCAATCCCAACAGTAAATCTTCCCTTCTTGAATAACATGGAATATATATACATATATTATATACATAAGTACATACATACATACATAGGTATATGAAGTACACACCAACACACAGAACAGACTGATCATTCAGTTTGTTTTTACTTGTGATTACATTAGCTGTGGTTATAGACATGAACTGGACGGGTGAGGTGGGCCTTGCTATAGGTGATGGAGGGCAACCACCGTCCGCTGGAGGTCACCCTTGAGTACCCACATCTGGTGGAGCACTTTGGTTTTTAATTACCTCCAACCCAAACAAGCCCTTTGGAACAGAAGTCGACCCAGACGGCGTCCACTGCGGCTGGAATGCAAGGGTTACAGAAAGGGCAGGTAGAACCACAGCAGCGCACGGCCACTCATGGGTGTTACAAGCTCAAGGCTCACGCAGACATGGGACACCTATGGTAGATATCACAACACATGGGGAGGAACATGGGGGAACACATGGGGAGGAACGTGGGGGAACACATGGGGGAACACATGGGGAGGAACGTGGGGGAACACATGGGGGAACACATGGGGAGGAACGTGGGGGAACATGGGAAGGAACGTTGGGGGGAACATGGGGAGGAACGCGGGGGAACGGGGGGAACGTGGGGAGGAATGTGTGGGAACACATGGGGAGGAGCATGGGGTAACACATGGGGGAACACATGGGGAGGAACGTGGGGGAACATGGGAAGGAACGTTGGGGGGAACATGGGGAGGAACGTGGGGGAACGTGGGGAGGAATGTGTGGGAACACATGGGGAAACTCGTGGGGAGGAACGTGGGGGAATGTTGGGAGAACGTTGGGAGGAACGTGGGGGAACATGGGGAGGAACGTGGGGGAACGTGGGGAGGAACGCGGGGGAACGGGGGGAACGTGGGAGAACGTTGGGAGGAACATGGGTGAACGGGGGGAACGTGAGGGAACATGGGGAGGAACATGGGGAGGAACATGGGGAGGAACATGGGAAGGAACATGGGGGAACGTGGGGAGGAACGTGGGGGAATTTTGGGAGGAATGTGGGGGAACGTGCGAGAACGTTGGGAGGAACGTGGGGGAACATGGGGAGGAACGCGGGGGAACGGGGGGAACGTGGGAGAACGTTGGGAGGAACATGGGTGAACGGGGGGAACGTGAGGGAACGTGGGGGAACGTGGGGGAACATGGGGGAACATGGGGGAACGTGGGGAGGAATGTGGGGGAACATGGGTGAACGTGGGGGAACATGGGGAGGAACGTGGGGAAACATGGGGGATTGTGGGGGAACATGGGGGAACATGGGGAGGAACGTGGGGAGGGACATGGGGGATCATGGGGGAACATGGGGGAATGTGGGGGAACGTGGGGAGGGACATTGCTGAACAAAACATGATCCGCACCCTCAAGTAATAAACCTGCGATTACTAGCGTTCCATTTAAAAGCCTGATAAAGGATGATGTCCATGTGATGTGGGTCAGCGTTCATCAAAGAACACACTGAGAAGGAATAAAAGAGCAGAACCTAATTGTGGTGTTACTTGTTAATCAGTCCATGAGTTTGGATCCCTGAACATTTCTGAGAAAGTAAGACAGCTAGAACAAACCTACTAACCAGTTTACATTGCGATCTTAAAAGAAACAGGCATTTAGGTGAAATGTCTAACGAAGGCGGCTAACGTAAGCATTAGAAAGCATTCATTCAAAGGACCGGAAGAATGGTCTGGGAAAAAAAGAAGAAAAAAAGATAATGACAATGTAGCGGTTAAGGCTCATGATCTTGCTGTTCTTCATCTGGAGTCACAAATGAAGTGTGACTACACAATTAAAACATGTGATGCTGTTCAAACAGGACACCATCAGCATGCCAGTGCAAAGGAGAGAGGCTCACAGGCACAATGGAGCTACGTGGAATAGCATTGCTGCTCAAATGGTAAAGCCACCCGCCAGTGGTCTCTCGGGTCCAATACTGATCAATGTAGTGCAAAATAAGTTCTGGAGAGCCGCCTCATATAGGCAGATGTGTTTAGACCCAATATGCATGGTTCCATTGATTACACGGATTTCAGAATTTCACATCACTCGTTAATTTATCAGCCATCAAATTCATTCTTTTAATATCAACTTGTGTAGGCACGTCAAGGAGTAAAGAAATTTTGTTCATTTAAAAAAAAAATATATAAATATCAAAATTCAAGTTTAATTTCATCTAGAAGGCCTTCGTTCTCCACTGTAATGCTGTTTGCCAACATCACTGGTACTCATATAAAAGGAAGAATTGTATAGAACAAAGTCAAACAAACAAACAAACAACATGTTTACTAACATTAGCTAAGGAGTACATAACTGCTAAGGTCCAATGCACCTGGGTGAGGCTTGACTGGACTATGTCATCCTTCTCACTTCTTCTCACTCTGTTGGAGAGGAGGCTTTGTTTAGTGACACATAAACTATGGATGGAAGTAACTCGTGGTTCTGACCCATAAGTCACTGCTGATCGAGGTGACGCTCTAAAAGATGCAGAACTAAATAGCATTGGTTTGGAATGCTAGAATTCACAAAACTATCAGACAGCATCCAAAACAAAATGTTCCGTGTTTTTCAGACAATGACAGAAAACAATGGTCACAGCACCAAAAATATTTGTATGAAACTGGGAGAAAACAGCAACCTTCTTCAATCACTTCCTCATTTTACAAGACAAGGCGATTCCCATGTGAGCTAGGTCACCCTCCTGAGTAAAACCTTGAAACTTGGTGGGGTAAAAAAAAAATAAGAAATAAGACTTCTGTTAATTCAAACGACAACAGATACTCTGACAGGTGTTCCCGGTACAGAGCCCATTGAAGGGAGAGGTTGGTGAATCTGGTGGAGATAAGCATCGCTGCTAACGTTGCTTAATTGGCATCTCGGATTTTGCTCAGTGCAGCTGTCATATAACTCAGTAGCTCTGCTACTGTAGCAGGTGGCGCCCCCTCTGGTCGACACCCATATCTCTTCAGCTGACTCCAGCTCGGAGGATATTTAAAGCACTGGTCAGGTCCTTACGTAATCCTTCATCTATAATTCTTCCGAACGCTGAGGGACGTGGGAAAGGACGGAATCTAGGGGAAGCGGTTATACTGGCTTATCCTTCCCATCACAGATAGATAAAAACCTTAAATAGTTCATAGTGTCAACAATTTTTTTCATCCCACATAAAACATAAAAAATTAAAATAAAACAAAAGCGCAATGAAATAAAAAATCACAAAACACACACAAAAAAAATTACAAATTACAAAAGAAAATAAAAAGTCTTTGCCGCTGCTGAAACGCCTCAATCACTGCCCGTCACTCGACCACCTCCGTGCCTCTCTCTGATTGGACAGCGCCCAGGACCGGACCGGGCCCAGAGCTGAGCCGGACCCCCCTCACACCACCGAGTGGTCGTGGTTGTGGTTGTGGGCCCCGCTGAGGACGGTGTGGTTGACGGAGGAGGCGGAGCGGTCGGAGCCCTCGGTGGCGGCGGTCCCGTTGGCGTTCTCCTGCCGCTGGCAGCACAGGATCTGCTTGAAGGTGACGCTCATCTCCTTGTCGCGGTACGAGTAGATGATGGGGTTCATGGCGGAGTTGAACTCGGCCAGCAGCAGGAAGAACTTCTCGTAGGTGAGCACGTTGCAGTCCACGCAGAACACGTCCAGCAGCAGCAGCACCAGGCCGGGGGTCCAGCAGATGATGAAGGCCCCTGTGGAAGACACACACACACACACACACACACACACACACACACACACACACACATACACACACACACACACACACACACACACACACACACACACACAGAACATCATTAGGACACATGAAGAAGACACACACACACACACAACATCATTTGGACACATGAAGAAGACACACACACACACAACATCATTAGGAAACAATATGAAGGCCCCTGATGAAGGCACACACACACATACATACACACACACACACACAACCACAATCATTAGGCTGCTATGTCATGGAGTACATTTGTACCTGGTTCCAAATAGGGTTGTCAAAATCAACAGTGCATTAAAATGTAGATGAATTGTACTCTGGTGAAATAAGTTTGCAAGATAGCAAGATTTGATCAGTGCTTTAGTTGTTGCTGTAGTCTGACATAACTAAGTTATTCAGCTTGCTAGCTTTAGACAAACTATGACTTTGGTTAATCAGGAATAAAGAAAAAAATGTGTTTCATTGAAATAACCGTTGTCTGTTGTTTGCCATGAATGTGTGGTGAACATCACACTGCCGAGATTCATTTATTTCACTGTCAATTCACATCAGCAAATATGATGGCTATTTAAATGCTTTTCATGGCATATATAAAACATGCAGTTCATTTATGTAGTAGTTAAGTACGATACTGGATGTATATGGATTGAAAAGATTAAAAGCAAAGATACTGAGATACACTGAGAACACTATAAACTGGCACTGGGAGGAAAGCTGTACAGTAAAGGAACTTCATACTACATCTACCTATAGTAGTATAAGTTCCTCTTTACATCAACCTATAGTAGTATAAGTTCCTCTTTACATCTACCTATAGTAGTATAAGTTCCTCTTTACATCAACCTATAGTAGTATAAGTTCCTCTTTACATCAACCTATAGTAGTATAAGTTCCTCTTTACATCAACCTATAGTAGTATAAGTTCCTCTTTACATCAACCTATAGTAGTATAAGTTCCTCTTTACATCTACCTATAGTAGTATAAGTTCCTCTTTACATCAACCTATAGTAGTATAAGTTCCTCTTTACATCAACCTATAGTAGTATAAGTTCCTCTTTACATCTACCTATAGTAGTATAAGTTCCTCTTTACATCAACCTATAGTAGTATAAGTTCCTCTTTACATCTACCTATAGTAGTATAAGTTCCTCTTTACATCAACCTATAGTAGTATAAGTTCCTCTTTACATCAACCTATAGTAGTATAAGTTCCTCTTTACATCAACCTATAGTAGTATAAG
>NC_137926.1:1013619-1021119 GCF_963457725.1 Sprattus sprattus | reverse complement strand
ATTAGGGTTGCCAGTGCTGCTCAGTGTAATTAGGGTTGCCAGAGCTGGTCAGTGTAATTAGGGTTGCCAGAGCTGGTCAGTGTAATTAGGGTTGCCAGTGCTGGTCATTAGGGTTGCCAGTGCTGGTCAGTGTAATTAGGGTTGCCAGTGCTGATCAGTGTAATTAGGGTTGCCAGTGCTGCTCAGTGTATTTAGGGTTGCCAGTGCTGATCAGTGTAATTAGGGTTGCCAGAGCTGCTCAGTGTAATTAGGGTTGCCAGTGCTGCTCAGTGTAATTAGGGTTGCCAGTGCTGGTCATCAGGGTTGCCAGTGCTGGTCAGTGTAATTAGGGTTGCCAGTGCTGGTCATTAGGGTTGCCTCACAACCGCTCTGGTTGTGGGTTGCCTCACAACAACTCTCAATTTTGGAGTATTTCAACTGGCAACCATTCAAAGCATGCATTGACTCCAAACAGGATTTAATTAGAAAGAGACTTCCTGGTACGTAGGTCACCTTACACAATTAGGCTCTTTGACCAGGCAGCTCAGAGGCCCCTTTAGAGCGGAGTAAGGGAAACGCTAGCCATGAACATAGCACCCATTTAATGGAGCAACAAATAATAATGTCTACACTCCCTGCTGCCACGGGAGAAGGAGTGAACGTTGATAATAATGTCTACACTCAATGTTTTCATGGGAGAAAGAGCGAACGCTGATCAAAGAAACCAGCAGTGCAGTCTGTCAGCTTCCTGTTCGGCACTCGACATTTCTTCATCTGTGATCTGAGCCAGAATCGGCCGCAGAAAGGGCAGTAAAACATGTCAAAACTCGCCCAAGATGTTAGCTAACCTTGCTGTGGTTCCTAGAAACTCTAGATGGTAGGGGGAAACTTAGGGAGTTTTTAACCAGGGCCATATTTTTGGGTCCAAACTTAATAAGGGCAATAAACGACCGCAATCGGTTTTGTATTGAGCTAGAATGCTGAAGCCAGCAACATCAGAGCAGCTATATAATGTAATCCCATAGTGTTCTAACTCAATACTGTTTCATCCTTGGTAAAAGTTTGAACTACCCATGCTGTGGTTTCCAGAAACACCTAGACATCTTTGTTGAGAATTGTTACATGTGCTGTGTCCTCTCAAAGACCTGTGAAAGAGGAACAGGGTGTGGTTGGGCTGGGGTAACACTGAGCTAGCATTTTAGCCATCAACTGTCATCAGTGTGTGGCGTTGAGCTGGAACTGCTCTGAGACCTTGTGACATTAGTCATGGTCAGCCCATGGTGTGTGTGTGTGTGTGTGTGTGTGTGTGTGTGTGTGTGTGTGTCATTATAACATTTGGATTAATTGCATAAAGACTCAGGGATGAACAGGGGTCATAACGGAACAAGGGGGCGTTGAACTAGGTCCTTGAAAGTCGTACATTTCATCACAAAGAACTTCTTTGCTTGTTGAGTCACAAGCATGCAAGACATTGCAGTGAGAGAATTTCTTTTGAATTCCCAACTATGTAGACAGAGGAAGAGGGGAGACAGGGGCTGGGTAGTGGGTGTGTGTGTGTGTGTGTGTGTGTGTGTGTGTGTGTGTGTGTGTGTGCCCCTGTCAGATTTTGGCACCTGTGATGCGGTCTCAACACACACATGCCTTGCATGGTTCCATGCAGCCCCTGCGCCGGAGGACCAAGTCCATTCGTGTGTGTGTGTGTGTGTGTGTGTGTGTGTGTGTGCCCCTGCGCCTGAGGACCAAGTCCATTCGTTCTGCATTCGCCATGCAGCCCTTGTTGTTTTCGCAGCAATTTTCGATGAATCTCACAGGCTGCCAGTTCTCACTCTGGTCATTAGCAGACACAGGGCTGTTCAGTGAGATCATTCACAGTGACCCCCCCCCCCCCCCCAGCCCCCCCCAGCATCCATGTGCTGCCCGCCAGAGGTCAAGAGAATGAGGCAATTGTGAGTCGGCTTCTAAGGCATCTGAAAGTGTCCACACTAATGTGATCTCATCTGACTCGTTAGGCAGGCTACTAAGGCATCTGAAAGTGTCCACGCTATTGTGATCTCATCTGACTCGTTAGGCAGGCTTCTAAGGCATCTGAAAGTGTCGACGCTAATGTGATCTCATCTGACTCTGTGACGGAGGAGAGACAGAATTGAGCTGTGACGGAGGAGAGACAGATTTGAGACTCTCTCTTCTCTTCTGTGGCGGAGTAGAGACAGATTTAGTTTTGGACGCATATCTAGGACATACATTTTGGACAAACTGTCTATCTAGGACATACATTTTGGACAAACTGTCTATCTAGGACATACATTTTGGACAAACTGTCTATCTAGGACATACATTTTGGACATACTGTCTATCTAGGACATACATTTTGGACAAACTGTCTATCTAGGACATACATTTAGGACATACTGTCTATCTAGGACATATATCTAGGACATACTGTCTATCTAGGACATATATTTTGGACATATATTTAGGAATTTCGTTTGAAAAGGGTTCTCTGCTCTGTGATTATGATAAGAAAAATGACCAAGAACCACATCTGAATATCAACATAATCTCATACTTTTATTTACTAAAAACCAGCGAGTGGCATATAGTCCATCTTACCACAAAGGATTCCATTAAAACAGCAAAGGCAAGGCCACAAGAGATTACTGGTTACCACCATTCCAATTTTAGCAAAGACAGACTGCTAAACAAGTAGGCATGTCAGACTGTGTGTGTGTGTGTGTGTGTGTCTGTGTGCTAAGTAGGCATGTCAGACAATCCTATTAGATGCTATAAAAACCCCTGAAGAAAAGTGGTTCTGAGTGCAGGTTTAATGTGGGGTTGTGTGTGTGTGTGTGTGTGTGTGTGTGTGTGTGCCGATGGACCTGCTTTTTTTCCCATCACTGATAGCGCTTCCCGGGAGAAATCAGGATCATAACTCATTTTACAGCATCCTGAAAGCGGGCGCTCGTCTGCGTCATCTGCCCAACAGATGTCAGGCAGGGACAGACATTTCCCCTCCACTGGTTCACCTTACTCTTTCACTCCCTCCCTCCCTCCCTCCACCTCACTCCCTCCCTCCCTCTCTCCCCACACCTCCCTCCCTCCCTCCCTCCACCTCACTCCCTCCCTCCCTCTCTCCCCACACCTCCCTCTCTCCCTCCCTCCACCTCCCTCCCTCCCTCTCCCTCCCTCACTCTCTCACTCCCTCCACCTCACTCCCTCACTCCCTCTCTCCCTCTCCCCTCCCTCCCTCCCTCCTTCCCCCCCTCAGAGTTCCGGGGACACAGGGCTTCTGGTGGCAGATAGCAGCGATAGCATGGGAAACATAGCGACAGACAGGAAGTGATGTAGCAGCGATAGCATGGGAAACATAGCGACAGACAGGAAGTGATGTTGACCCTGTTAGCCCAGTATGGAAATTCCATTTGTCCATTTATCTGCTGTGGACAAAGTTCCTCTGGGTTGACAAAGACGAGCCTGATAAAGCGTCAGCTAAAGGCTAACAGGCTAACACACATTCCAACCCAAAATCTTAACAACAAAATGGTTGCCACCCACTCCGGAGGAGTGTGTTGAAACTGATGGATGTTACTGTAACATACAGGGGGAAAAAATGTTACAAATGTAATCAGCCATTACTGTTACCGTAATATTTGAGACGGATTTGAAACGTAATTTTGCTGATAGACTGAGAGAGCCACTGCTGGGTTATAAACATGGGGCATAAGTTAGGAATAGAGAATAGATAACATGTTCAGCTGTGTCAGGAGCTCCAGCGAGTAGAGAATAGATATGTGTGTGTGTGTGTGTGTGTGTGTGTGTGTGTGTGTGTGTGTGTGTGTGTGAATAGAGCATAGATAACATGTTCAGCTGTGTCAGGAGCTTCAGCGAGTAGAGAATAGTGTGTGTGTGTGTGTGTGTGTGTGTGTGTGTGTGTGTGTGTGTGTGTGTGTGTGTGTGTGTGTGTGTGTGTGTGTGTGTGTGTGTGTGTGTGTGTGTGTGTGTGTGTGTGTGTGTGTGTGTGAATAGAGAATAGATAACATGTTCAGCTGTGTCAGGAGCTCCAGCGGCGAGGCTGCAGCGTCAGATGCGGAGCAGATGGGAGAAATCTCTCAGATCCTCGGCTCGTAAAGTCCAGCTCCACCCGTCAGGGCTGCCTTTCTCTGAAGTAGAGAACCCCCCCCCTGCCTCAAACCAAGAACAGGTTCCCAGAGAGCAGCAGACTGGTGGAGATCCCCCCCCCCCCCCCCCCCCCCCTGGTTCTGCTGTATCTGGGCCGCATCTGGGCCGCATCTGGGCCGCATCTGGGCCGCATCTGGGCCGCATCTGGTCCCTCCCTCACTCCCTCCCTCCCCCCTCAGAGTTCCGGGGACACGGGGCTTCTGGTGGCACATCTGGGCCGGCTGTTCTAGAACTAGGGTACTAGAGAACTGGAGTGTGTATCCACAACAGCTTGTCAACACACTGGAGGAGGAAAGAGAATACACACTTGTCCACAAGCTCGCCGCTAATGGGCAACAGAACCCTATATCTGCCCGGGCCTCTCCTGCCCTTAAACACCTCACAACAACTGCACTGTTTCCTTTGCCACAGAGAAAGGTGGTGAGGGTGGGGTGGGGTGGGGATGGGCTTGGGGTGGGGTGGGGGTGTAGAGAATACACACTTGTCCACAAGCTGAGCAGCTAATGGGCAACAGAACCCCAAATCTGCCAGAGCCTCTCCTGCCTCAAACACCTCCCCTCCCAAACCTCAGATTGTCTGAACAACAACTGCACTGTTTCCTGTGCCACAAAGAAAGGTGGTGAGGGTGGGGGTGGGGGTGGGGGTGTCGGTGGGGGTGGGGGTGGGAGGCCGAGAGGGATCTTCTCCAATGACTGGACTCCTTTCTTTGAGCCCTTGAGGCAGGAGCCACTGATGCAGGGCACCGGTGCTGTGAGAGAGAGAGAGAGAGAGAGAGAGAGAGAGAGAGAGATAGAGAGAGAGAGAGAGGGAGAGGAAGAGGGAGAGAGAGGGAGAGGGAGAGAGAGAGGGAGAGAGAGGGAGAGAGAGGGAGAGGGAGAGAGAGAGAGAGGGAGGGAGAGAGGGAGAGAGGACAAGTGCCAGTGCTGTGAGAGAGAGGGAGAGAGAGAGAGAGAGAGAGAGGGGAGAGAGAGAGAGAGAGAGGGAGAGAGAGAGAGAGAGAGAGAGGGAGAGGAGAGAGGAGAGGAGAGAGAGAGAGAGGAGGAGAGAGACAGAGTGGAGGAGCTGAGACGACAGAGTGGCTGGTGCTGACCATGCTCGGGTGACCAGCATTCAGCTGTGGAGAGCAAAGGAAGTCAACGGCCGCTTTGTTTCAGGGCGAGGGCGTCAGGGTGATGGTGATGGTGTGTGTGTGTGTGTGTGTGTGTGTGTGTGTGTGTGTGTGTGTGTGTGTGTGTGTGTGTGTGTGTGTGTGTGTGTGTGTGTCTGAGGGCGACAGAGCGCTGGTGGTGGCTACGTAAACACGGCTGACTTGTTGTTGAAGGGTGCGAGTGAATAGAAACATGCCTGATGTTTACATTCTCAAATTCAGACTCTGCAAAGCTGTGGCTGGGGAACTGCCTCTGAGAAACACCTCACCTCGTAAAGAATGCCTCACGCAAACACACACACACAACCCCCCACACACACCACACACACCACACACACACACACACACACACACACACACACACACACACACACGCCTCACGCTTCCGTCTGGTATTCATATCCATGCACTGCTTAACACCTCACCTAACCCTGGGTTAGTATTAGGGCTATTATCAGACAATAAAACTAATGGTTTTGAGACATTTTCCTGAACAGAAATAAAATGATTCACCCAGAGAAAATGTAAATCTAAAACTAAATTAAACTAAACAATCTCAGCCAATCAGCATGGTGCCGGCGTCACACACACCTATCCAGCTATGCCGGCGTCACACACACCTATCCAGCCACGTCTGCTCACACACCTTACTGACGGCGTAACAGAGAGGCGTAATAAAGGTCCTGCCCTGATCAGAAAATAAATATATATATACAAGCCCAAAAATGTTCATTGAAAAGACCTCAATCACTAAGACAAGTACCTGATACTCTAAGTGTAATGGTCACTGAAGAGTAAAATGTTAAGCACACCCATAGGTGCTAAATAAAATCCAACTAGAAATAAATTAAACTAAAATCAAATTTGATTATGTTGTACTTGTACGTATTCATGATTGACAATATTACAAAATGGATCAATATACTGTATCTATATGATAACCTACCCTCAAGTGTTCTTTATACGTATGTACGTGTATCTGTTTTTACTACATGAGATCCTAAAGTTAAGATGCAGAAAGCTGCCGTGCAGCGTGGTGGGGACAGAGGTGGTTTGACTGACTTATGAGATCCTACGCAAGAGTGAACTCTTCAGTTCAGGAAATGTTGAGCGTCCGATAAGAGAAGTTCTCACGCGCAGGCAGAGGCTAGTCTGTTGCTGCGTGTGTGTGTGTGTGTGTGAGAGTGTGTGTGTGTGTGTGTGTGTGTGTGTGTGTGTGTGTGTGCGTTCCCCGGTGAGGCTTGTGGTGTTCTTGGAAGAAAGGAAATTGCAAGTACTGCTGGTGCTATATTTTGAATTGAGCTGAACATTGTGGTTTCAGCTCAATAAAGTCAACTTGGCACAAACAGAAGCCATTTCCACTTCCACGTCCAAATGAGTCTAAATGATGATGCAGCAGTACGTGAACTTGATCATGTCTTGGACACCACGAACGTTTGCAAAATGACTGAGTTTACTTAATTTTAAGTTCCGTAAAACTAGACTTAAACTAAATCATGGTTATGCACTTCCAACCTGAACCAGGCAAGCCAGCTATCAAGCTACCAAACACTGATGGCTATAGGACAGACAGTTGTAAACACCAATAACTTGGCTGCTAAGTATATATTTGACTGCAGGAATTTCAGATTGAGCTCCTCCAATGTGAAAGAGCTGCCTCACTAGCCTGCCTAAATAGCCTGTCTAACTAGCCTGCCTAAATAGCCTGTATGTGGTGTCCAAGAATGGAGCAATGCAACACTTGCAGCATAACACAGTCAATGGCCAGATGACCAAAGAAAAACGAATATTAATTCTACTGAATACTCTTGCCCTCGCCCTTTCTTCCCCTAAACCAATCACCACAGTTGGCAGGGTTTACTGATTTACACAACTGTGTCTCCACACTTCAGCCTCAAGTCATTCTTCACCCCTCCCTACCACTCCGTTACACCATTATATTTGTTTGCACTTTCCACACCAGCAGCCCAAGAACACTTTCCTCCTGGACAACAGACACACACACACACACACACACACACACACACACACACACACACACACACACACACACACACACACACACACACACACACACACACACACACACACACACACACACACTCACACACACACACACACACACACACACACACACACACACACACACACACACACACAGACACACAAGAACACTTTCCTCCTGGACAACAGACACA
>NC_137926.1:1001119-1008619 GCF_963457725.1 Sprattus sprattus | reverse complement strand
CACCCTAACCCAAGCTAATAGCCCCTCACCCTAACCCTAGCTAATAGCCCCTCACCCTAACCCTAGCTAATAGCCCCTCACCCTAACCCTAGCTAATAGCCCCTCACCCTAACCCTAGCTAATAGCCCCTCACCCTAACCCTAGCTAATAGCCCCTCACCCTAACCCTAGCTAATAGCCCCTCACCCTAACCCTAGCTAATAGCCCCTCACCCTAACCCTAACCAATAGCCCCTCACCCTAACCCTAGCTAATAGCCCCTCACCCTAACCCTAGCTAATAGCCCCTTACCCCAACCCAAGCTTATAGCCCCTCACCCTAACCCTAGCTAATAGCCCCAGGGCAGAGATGAGGCAGGAGGCATGGGGCAGGAGGCAGGGCTGAGGCAGGGCTGAGGCAGGAGGCAGGAGGTAAGAGGCAAGAGGCAAGAGGCAGGCCATTTACACCATGAAATAAAAATGATGTGGTTTGCTTTGTTGACAAGATTTGATCAAAACAAACAAGGAAACTCTAGCTGTTCAGTAAACATTGCAGGCTGTGATTGGATTTGGATTTGAATCATCTAGCAGTGATGGGACATATGATGGCCACTTCCCTGCATTTCAAGAACTTTGATTGGACTGTTGAGGGGATTTAATGGGGCGCCTGTCATCAGAATGCATTATTAATACCTTTGTAATGGAAGATAATGTTGCCCTAGATCTAATGGAATGAATGGGCATCTAATGTAATGAATGGGCATCTAATGTAATGGATGGGCATCGAGTATAATGAATGGGCATCTAATTCAATGATTGGGCATCTAAATGCTGTGACATCAGCTGGCTTCATTCTGCCTGAGCTACAAACCTCTCCTCAGAGGTCACTTCAGAAACAGCAATGGAAACACTTGGTTAGGAAGATGAGCTAAAGAAAAAGAAATGACCAGGGCTGACTTTGGTCCCCCATTTTGTAATCATGGAGAATGATGTTCATGCCATCGGACCATTATTTGTTTTGTCATGAATATATGAAACATTCAATGGCAGAATGCATAGGAAATCCTACAAATACACTGAAAAACTATCTGTAGAATTACTTCAGTGAGGCTGATTTTTTCATTGACAATGTCCAATAACTCTACACTACAAACTACTGTAAATGTGTTAATAGTGTTAAATAACTCTTGTAACCTACTGGTCAACAAGTTCATGGCATGGCATGTTTTAATTTTTAGACTTTTGGTTAGGGGGAACTTTCTCACCTTCCGCTAACCCTTTTCATGAGACCTGCAAGACCTGACCCTGAAGACCTGACCCTGAAGACCTGACCCTTAAGACCTGACCCTGAAGACCTGACCCTGAAGACCTGACCCTAAAGACCTGACCCTGAAGACCTGACCCTGAAGACCTGACCCTAAAGACCTGACCCTGAAGACCTGACCCTTAAGACCTGACCCTGAAGACCTGACCCTGAAGACCTGACCCTAAAGACCTGACCCTGAAGACCTGACCCTGAAGAAGACCTGACCCTGAAGACCTGACCCTAATTTGGCTCTGACCCTAAAGACCTGACCCTAATTTGGCTCTGACCCTGAAGACCTGACCCTGAAGACCTGACCCTAATGACCGGACCCTAATGACCGGACCCTAATGACCTGACCCTAATGACCTGACCCTAATGACCGGACCCTAATGACCTGACCCTAATGACCGGACCCTAATTTGGGCTAGACCTGACCCTTCATGATGAGATGTATGGCATATTATCATCACTCAATCACTAGCAATCAGAATGGTGCCCATTGAATGAGGTAGGCTTTATTGATAACTGCCAAACATTCAAGAGGTTAGCCAGTCTCCTGTCTAGAAATCTAATATCTAAGCCAAAGTAGATTGCTGAAAATCCAAAATTAACATTAGGAGGCAGAACCCTACTACCCTATACAAATCTCTGCTGCCCAAGAAAGCTGTTGTCCTGATCAAGATAACAACTATATCTGCAGCAAACCCTACTACTACAGACCTAAAGTTGAGTCTTATTAATATAAGGTCTTTAACATCAAAAGAACACTTTTAAATTAGTTTATCACAGACAACAAAATGGAGATACTGAAACATGGCCAATCACACCAGAGTAAGTCATCACATGTCCATCAGCCATCCAATCACACCAGAGTAAGTCATGGAGTTCCCCAAGGCGCTGTGCTTGGAGCCTTTCTCTTCTCTTTGTACATGCAACCCTAGTGCTGTTATTAGGAAGCATGTCATTCACTTCCATTGCTATACTGATGGCACCCAACTTTACCTATCCATTAAGCCTGACCATAATGTACAAGTACCCAAGATAGAAGCTTGCCTGATAGACGTAGAAGCATGCAGACTAACAACGCCCTGCTCCTTAATTCAGATAAAACTGAGCTTATGCTTGCAGGCCCTAAACAATTGAGGATGGCATCATCCAGCCATCTACACAATATTGCAAAATCAGAAATGCCCTATCCCTCCAAGATGCAAAAAACGGAATCCATGCCTTTATTTCATCGCAACTAGTCTACTGCAATGCTTTCTGTCTGGATGAACTCAACTCAACACAGAGCCTCCAACTACCACAGATACTGATACAGAGCCACAAGAACTAAAAAGGAGAAATTATCTCACCTGAACATCAAAAGTAGAATTGATTTCAAAGTACTCCTTCTAACATACAAAACTCTGAACGCCATAGCTCCAAAGGACCATAGTTACCTCAAGGAATTAGCTGTCCCCTACACACACACACACACACACACACACACACACACACACACACACACACACACACACACACACACACACACACACCCACCCCTACTGCCCACCAAGACCACTTCATTCCCAGAATGCAGGTCTCTTTGTAATTCCAAGAATATCAAAAAGAATAACCTGCTATCCAAGAAGTGTACACCCTTTCAATCTTTAAATCAAGACTAAAGACATTCTTCTTTAGTGCCTCCTATAGTCATGAATAAGGCATTGCACCTGTCACAACATACTTCATACTTGTTGACAGGCATGTCATTGTCTTAAGAAGTAGCTCTTGCAGATCCCAGGTACAGCATTTTTGGCAGCCAACACAACTAATGTTCATAACATATGTTCATAATGTTCATAACATAACATATCTCATCACAGCTAAACACATATGAAATTCCCATGTAGTACTGTGTAGGAGGTCCTTTACGTAACCTGGGTACAGCATGCCGTGTGTGTGTGTGTGTGTGTGTGTGTGTGTGTGTGTGTATTGCAGCTGTCGCTAGCCAGTTGTGCACTGTTCCTACTCTGCTGTATTCTGCCTTCCTTCCTATCCTTGTATAACTCAAATTCCCATGCACCATGTCAGCCACCCATAACTTAACAAAGCTAAACATGAACCAACCCCCCCCCCCCCATACACACACACACACACACATACACACACCATGCCGGGCAGGCCCCCCCCCCACACACACATACACCCCCCTACACACACATACACACACCATGCCGGGGAGCCTCTCCCTCGCCTTCTTCAAGTCCTTGGATAAGGCTAAGGCTTTAAAACAGAGAAAGTGTCCATATTTATTTTATTGTGTTATATTTTTGATATATTCTCAAATCAAGTTTTCTGTTTAAATGCTCTACTTACCCTTGGTATAGTAACCTTATGAGGACACTGTATACCCACTAAGCTGTTATAGTAGCCTTACGAGCACACTGTATACCCACTAAGCTGTAATAGTAACCTTACGAGCACACTGTATACCCACTAAGCTGTTCTGTAATAATTACACACACACTCTCTCACACACACACACACACACACAAACACACACACACACACACACACACTGTATACCTACTAAGCTGTTCTCTTGTCCACTTGTGTACTAGCATGCTTATCCTGATACGTGTATGAATTAATCTGCTATGTTTCTGATTCTCTCTCCTCTCTTTCTCCTCCCTACCCCCCCCCCCCCCCACCCTCTCTATCTCTACCTCTCTACCTGAGCCAACCACCCCCCACACACACACACACACACACACACACCCATGAGCCAAGGTTCTGCTCAAGGGTAGTTCCTGTGAAGAGGGAGTATTTCCTTGTCCCTGTCGCCTGCGTGCCCTAGGTGTGGTTCAGGCTCAGTGCTATGTAATGTTATTGTTTTGGCGCTACATAAAATGAGTTGAATTGAACCCTTATAACCTCAGACCTGACCCAGGTTCAGCTGGTGTCGTCTAAGAACTTTCTGAATCATCGATGGCCAGGACACTCAAACAAGGAAATTGTGTCATAGAATCAGCTCTGAAGGAAGACCAGCAAGATCATCGTTTGAAAACACTTCCATCAATATTTATGATGATATATTTGTTCCAAAGGTATCGACATCTCACTCCTAGATTTATTGATAGAACAATTTTGTCTGTTGTACAGTTAATGATTGTTTCTAGGGTTAGGGTTAGCGGTTATGTGATAACGGTTAGCTTAGTGTTTCCCTCAAGAGTCCTCTCCACAGTCACCTTGCATCGAACGAGAGACATCATGTTACTGCTGAGACCTTCACTTCAACAGACTTTTGTACTTTCATGTATGGTCTAACACTATAAAATCCTCTAGAATTCACACCTTCAACACATGCTAGTAATGTTCTCACACACACACACACACACACACACACACACACACACACACACTCACACCTTCAACACATGCTAGTAAGCTGGAGATCTAATCAGCTACAGGAAGGAAATGAGGGGGCTCAGATATTTATGTGTATCTGTATGAGTCAGATCATTCTTTCTTATATACAGATTCAGAACCTCAGGAATGAGCTGAGTACAGGGAGATCACACACACACACACACACACACACACACACACACACACACACACACACACACACACACACACGCACAGGACTGAGCTGAGTACAGGGAGATCACACACACACACACACACACACACACACACACACACACACACACACACACACACACACACACACACACAGGACTGATCTGAGTACAGGGAGATCACACACACACACACACACACACATACACACACACACACACACAGGACTGAGCTGAGTACAGGGAGATCCTACAGTCTTCAGATGACTCAGGTGAATCTGAAACAGCTCTGGCTCTTATACGCTGCCGGTCCACTTGGACCTGCACTGGACCGGGCCAGGCGTGGGTCAGAAGTCCTGAACCAGCTGCTGCTGTGTGTGGAGCCGGGCAGTACTGAACCCAGTCTCTTTCAGAACCAGCTGCTGTGTGTGGAGCCGGGCAGCACTGAGCCCGGTCTCTTTCTGTCTCTTTCAGGCAGTCTCTGTTCAGAGGCCCACAGCTCAAGCCGGATCCATTTCAGCGTTTTAGCCTCGCCTGCCAGCGAGCACAATGAGCTCATTGTTCCTACCAGCAGTCCCGTCTAAAGGCAATGAAAGTGGACTTTTTTTCTTTTACAGTGAATAAATAGTTCACATTTGTACACATGCTTGATGAGGTAATACACATTAGTGAGACTGAGGGGAAAAAGGTGTATCTAATCTCTGGTCACACTAGTCATCTGCGAGCTTTTCATTGTTTGGATAACTTTCAGTGCTTGTTAGGAGAACGGAAAGAAGCATCACTAACTGCTAAACCTACGTAGCATAGCTGCTTTGCCAGAAGACTCAAGGCAGAGCAGAAGGCACTCTGGGAGAAAATCTACTTTCACTCAAACAACATTCAGACAGTTACCAGCTTGTAATAGTTACACATGAAACTATTCCATGCATATCTATCAGGAATTCTAATGCAGCTCGACATGAAGACTGAATTAAGGCTTGTTTCGACATGAAGACTGAGATAAGGCTCGTTTCGACATGAAGACTGAGATAAGGCTCGTTTCGACATGAAGACTGAGTTAAGGTTCGTTTCGACATGAAGACTGAGTTAAGGTTCGTTTCGACATGAAGACGAAGTTAAGGCTCGTTTCGACATGAAGACTGAGATAAGGCTCGTTTCGACATGAATGCTGAGTTAAGGTTAGTTTCGACATGAAGACTGAGTTAAGGCTCTTTTCGACATGAAGACTGAGTTAAGGTTTGTTACGACATGAAGACTGAGTTAAGGCTTATTTCGACATGAAGACTGAGTTAAGGTTTGTTACGACATGAAGACTGAGTTAAGGTTTGTTACGACATGAAGACTGAGTTAAGGCTTATTTCGACAACAAGACTGAGTTAAGGTTCGTTTCGACATGAAGACTGAGATAAGGCTCGTTTCGCAGAAATGTGTCCTTTTTAATGAAGTCCAGTCAAACTCCGCTGGGTCAGTTTGACCCTCACAAGCAGATAACCCAGAAAGCCACAGGGGGAGGAGTCAGAGGTGAAGCACAGAACGTCATTAAGCAAAAACTGTCCTCCTCTCGATGAAAAACTACTTAAAACCACTACTTCCTGGCCGTGATGATACGCAGTACTCAGTGTGCAACAGCACCTCATATCAGATGGCACTGAAAGCCCTCATAAGTGTTAACAGTAAGAGAAACATGAAATTATATGTTTGCTTAAAGAGTGATTTGGATTTTGAGTGAGATGAAAACAGGACTTAAATAAGCTTTGTTATGGACAGGACAGGGTACATTAAGAAAGGCATTATGCTCCTCAATGGTCTTATCCTGTCTGGCTTACCCTCATCCACAGACTGAGACTAAAGACACAGCAAGACAGGCAGACGGGCCGCTGTCATGGTAACGATACAACACAGAGAGGAGGAGTAATCAGCTATAATGACAGTGGAGGGCACGAGTGGATCCCGTCATGCAGGGATCTAAATCATGGGTTGTTTTGAAAGCGAAGCTCCCTGATTGTAGCATATTAGCACTGGGTGGCTAATCTGGGAGTACAGGAATGAATGTGTGCTATCCGTGCTCGTGGCATACGAGTGGCTTTGTGTGTGTGTGTGTGTGTGTGTGTGCTATCCGTGCTCGTGGCATACGAGTGGCTTTAGCCATTAAACTCAAGCAGCTTCCTCTTGCAGAAGAAAAACAAGCTAAGAGCATACGGGTAGTGAGAGAATCCGGAGGAGTTCAACAACAACAATGTGAAAGAAACCAAAAAAGGAGAGAAAGAGAGGCAGATTGATTCACCACATGGCCAGTGTCCTCTCAGAAGACTGTGGGGAGAGCTGGAAAAGCACTTTAAAGGGGAGATTTCATTCATGCAGTTTGCAGCAACGTCTCCTAGGACAACGGAATACTTCTAGGTTTCAATTTCCGGAGCTTTCCGGAGGGTGACAGCATAGTCTTGTCAAAACCGAGGCCAGCTAGTCGTTTTGTTTAAACTTTGTTTAAATATTCTTGTGAACATAGAAATACAAAAGAACTGTAAATGTGCTCTAGAGCAGTGGTTCTTAACCTGGGTTCGATCGAACCTCAGGGGTTCGTTGAGTCACTCTCAGGGGTTCGGCAGGAGTCAAGACACACACAGTATAGCCCGGTTCACACTAGCAATGTCG
>NC_137926.1:986119-993619 GCF_963457725.1 Sprattus sprattus | reverse complement strand
GTCCCAAATGTGTTATGAATAAACCCAGATCATTACATTTTTACATTTCGCTTAAAGTTTACAACTGCCTAAGAATAATCATAAAACAAATAGCCCCGGATCCAGTCATCTGTCATTCCGATCATGCATTAAACTAAATCATATGACATAGCAGATCAGAAACGCGCAAGTATCCGTGGATCATCCGTGTGTCATTGCACCAGCAGATCTACTTCACACTTCTTGGCACGTGAGCATTTTGTGTGAGCGCGCGAGAGGGAGAGAGAGAAAGAGCGTACCGGTTACAGGGCTGGTCATTGTTAGCATCTGGTGGAAGCTAGCAAGCTAGTTCACTATGGCAACCCTTGAAGGCCACGAATGGAAGGAGGTTTTTTTTTTTCAAAAAGAAAAAGGCATGAAGGCAGCCAGGCGCAGGCGAGGCTAGAGGAGGTGGAGGAGGAGTTACCTCCTGTTGCTGACCGCCTGGGCGGGAGCCAGGTAAAGGGTGTGTGTGATGTGTGTGTGATGTGTGTTTTAAAGGTAAAGTGTGTGTGATGTGTGTTTTAAAGGTAAAGTGTGTGATGTGTGTTTTAAAGGTAAAGGGGGATGAAATTATAAGGACCGTCTAGACTCAACTTTAATATCTGCCAGTTTAAAAAAAAATCTCCAGACAATACTCTTCAGAGGACTATCTAAAGCTCGGTTTACCAAACAAAGGCTGGTGTTGTTTTCTGATATTCAAACAGTATGATGTCCATACATATAATTTATGTCTATAAAAACCGGATAAATGTTTTCTATGGGAGAACATAGTGGCTGTATGACTGACTGAGTGCAGAAGTGTTTCCATGCAGTTCATGTGAGTCAGACAGACGATTGGTCCTGCATGCCATTGGCTGTCTTTTGGCCTACTCTCAAACTGCGTGAAAATTGTGGATCTAGCGGCCAGAATTTTAAAAATCTTCTCGGGTAGACTGACCCCGGACACCCCTACAGACTACAGGCCCTTAGTGTTTTCAACTCCCTGGAACACACACACACACACACACAAACACACAAACACACACACACACACACACACACACACACACACACACACACACACACACACACACACACTGAAAGGTCCCTGAGCTCATGATGTGCACCTGCAGCTGAGGAGTTTCTCTTCTCCGTCCTGGGCACTAATGCAGTCTAAACAGCACACACACACACACACACACACACACACTGAGTTTCTCCTCTCCGTCCTGGGCACTAATGCAGTCTAAACAGCACACACACACACACACACACACACACACACACACACACACACACACACTGAGTTTCTCCTCTCCGTCCTGGGCACTAATGCAGTCTAAACAGCAAAGGCTCATGGGTCACATGGGTGTCTTCTAAGACCTACAAAGACCTTGCAAGGAGAGATAACAGTGGTTGGCAGTGCATGGAAAAGTTAGATTGTTTCTGTTTTGACGATATATTTAGCTCTTAACAGAAAATGTGTCTGTGTGTGTGTATGTGTGTGGGTGTGTGTGTGTGTGTGTGTGTGTGTGTGTGTGTGTGTGTGTGCGACACCATACACATAATTGTGTGTTTATTGACACAATTATTTCTTATCAAATAGTTACTGGAGATACTCTTATCAATCACACATTAAAAAGGGCATTTTGTAAATAGCAACTCATTATCAAAGTTCCAGAGCGTCTTCAGCACAGTGCTCACCTAGGGTCACGTCATGTGGGGTCACTTTCATGGTAGTCACGTTTCTGATACGCCACGTGGGGTCACGTTTATGATACGTCACGTGGGGTCACGTTTATGATACGTCACGTGGGGTCACGTTTATGACACGTCACGTGGGGTCACGTTTATGACACGTCATGTGGGGTCACTTTCATGGTAGTCACGTTTATGACACGTCACGTGGGGTCACGTACCTGATAAGTGCCCAGCATCAGACCACATCAGTGCGTACAAACGTCAACAGATTGCATCCGGTGCGTTCACTTGTTCAGTCCAGCATTGAGGGAGTGGGGGGGGTTTATTGCATATGAGCTCGAGGGGGGGGGGGGGGGGGCTGTGGCTCAGGCTAATAATGTTTAAGGTGGGTTTCAGATAATGCTCTAGCTAAAGACACTGATCCTTTGCGGTTATGAAGGTTGAGTAAAAGAGCAAACACCGCCCCCGGGAGAGGGAGGGGTGAGGGAGGGGCGAGGGGCGGTAAGGATCCAGAAAGGTTGCGAGAGATTTCAGATGAAACAGCTGCCTGGAACTTTACCCTGCTTCCACAACACAACAACCCAGAACTCAGAGACCTTAAAAGCAGCCACTTAGAAAGTGTGTGTGTGTGTGTGTGTGTGTGTGTGTGTGTGTGTGTGTGTGTGTGTGTGTGTGTGTGTGTGTGTGTGTGTGATGTACATTATTCTGAATGTATATTTATATTTTTAAAGGAGATCAGTGTGTTGCAAAGGCTGTTGGTGGTGATGCCCTGCTGGTGATGGGGACCTCATCCAAATCCACACACACACACACACACACACACACACACACACACACACACACACACACACACACACACACACACACACACACACACACACACACACACACACACACACACACACACACACACACACACACACACACACACACATCCATAGCACATGAACGAATGGGAAGGCCAAGCGAGGGCATTAAATCACGGGTCGTAACAACACTGACGGACCAGTTGAAGTGAAGTTGTGCATTTGGTGCCACGGAGAAGCATGTTCTCCCGTGAAGTAAACTCTCTGTGCTTGGCTCATTCTTCCATCTTCCTCCGCAAGCCCCGGAGACACTAACTCAAACAAACCACAGTGCTGTAAATATCAGCCACTTTACTAGGGTTTATGTGTGTGTGTGTGTGTGTGTGTGTGTGTGTGTGTGTGTGTGTGTGTGTGTGCTGTAAATATCAGCCACTTTACTGGGGTTTACTTGGGGCCGTTCGGCTGCTTCTCTGCCTTAGATCTGCAGAGGGAGAAGGACAGAAATAGCTGCTGTTCTTCAGAGGGACTGGTTCCGTTCCACTTTCCTCTGATGTGCATGATGTGTAGTTTGGACTCCCTTCAGACAGCGAGGCTTTCATGTGTCTGCTTTAGAGGGCAGGAGGATGGAGGAGTTCTAATGGTGTTCTAACAGGAGGATGGAGTTCTAATGTCTGATGGTGTTCTAACAGGATGAGTTCTAATGTCTGATGGTGTTCTAACAGGAGGATGGAGTTCTAATGTCTAATGGTGTTCTAACAGGATGAGTTCTAATGTCTAATGGTGTTCTAACAGGAGGAGTTCTAATGTCTAATGGTGTTCTAACAGGAGGAGTTCTAATGTCTAATGGTGTTCTAACAGGATGATGGAGTTCTAATGTCTAATGGTGTTCTAACAGGAGGAGTTCTAATGTCTAATGGTGTTCTAACAGGATGATGGAGTTCTAATGTCTAATGGTGTTCTAACAGGAGGATGGAGTTCTAATGTCTAATGGTGTTCTAACAGGAGGATGGAGTTCTAATGTCTAATGGTGTTCTAACAGGAGGATGGAGTTCTAATGTCTAATGGTGTTCTAACAGGATGAGTTCTAATGTCTAATGGTGTTCTAACAGGAGGATGGAGGAGTTCTAATGGTGTTCTAACAGGAGGATGGAGTTCTAATGGTGTTTGATGGAAATTGATATTACCATTGATTCACATATTTACAAGTGCATTGCAAGCATGCAGGCTCTCCTTTGTGTGTGTTTGCCTCGTCACCTTTCCAGACTTCCTCTCTAGCCAGGGTGTTTAATACACACCAACTATTTTACATGTTGCCTTTTGTGCTTTTGTGTCTTGACCTTCCGGAAGCTTCCGTGGGGTAACCTCCCCTCCCCTCCCACTCACCTCCCCTGTCCCACCTCTAAACTGTAACACACCCCCAGTGATCTGTGACCTCCCATAGCTGACCTTATAAAAAGTAATACTGTACATTGAAATCCAATCTGTTACCCTGTCTCCTTTGATGTGGAACTGATTCCCTATAGGTTGTACGTGGAATAAACCTTCAGAACCTTTGATTCATCTCGTTTATCTTATCTACAAAGTTCAGCCTCAGTCATAATTCTGTCAAATTGGTCCTTCGAGCCGGAGTAACAGGAGGATGGAGGAGTTCTAATGGTGTTCTAACAGGAGGATGGAGTTCTAATGTCTAATGGTGTTCTAACAGGAGGATGGAGTTCTAATGTCTAATGGTGTTCTAACAGGAGGATGGAGTTCTAATGTCTAATGGTGTTCTAACAGGATGAGTTCTAATGTCTAATGGTGTTCTAACAGGAGGATGGAGGAGTTCTAATGGTGTTCTAACAGGAGGATGGAGTTCTAATGGTGTTTGATGGAAATTGATATTACCATTGATTCACATATTTACAAGTGCATTGCAAGCATGCAGGCTCTCCTTTGTGTGTGTTTGCCTCGTCACCTTTCCAGACTTCCTCTCTAGCCAGGGTGTTTAATACACACCAACTATTTTACATGTTGCCTTTTGTGCTTTTGTGTCTTGACCTTCCGGAAGCTTCCGTGGGGTAACCTCCCCTCCCCTCCCACTCACCTCCCCTGTCCCACCTCTAAACTGTAACACACCCCCAGTGATCTGTGACCTCCCATAGCTGACCTTATAAAAAGTAATACTGTACATTGAAATCCAATCTGTTACCCTGTCTCCTTTGATGTGGAACTGATTCCCTATAGGTTGTACGTGGAATAAACCTTCAGAACCTTTGATTCATCTCGTTTATCTTATCTACAAAGTTCAGCCTCAGTCATAATTCTGTCAAATTGGTCCTTCGAGCCGGAGTAACAGGAGGATGGAGGAGTTCTAATGGTGTTCTAACAGGAGGATGGAGTTCTAATGTCTAATGGTGTTCTAACAGGAGGATGGAGTTCTAATGTCTAATGGTGTTCTAACAGGAGGAGTTCTAGGATGGAGGAGTTCTAATGGTGTTCTAACAGGAGGATGGAGTTCTAATGGTGTTCTAACAGGAGGAGTTCTAATGGTGTTCTAACAGGAGGAGTTCTAATGTCTAATGGTGTTCTAACAGGAGGATGGAGTTCTAATGTCTAATGGTGTTCTAACAGGAGGAGTTCTAATGTCTAATGGTGTTCTAACAGGAGGATGGAGTTATAATGGTGTTCTAACAGGAGGATGGAGGTCTAATGGTGTTCTAACAGGAGGAGTTCTAATGTCTAATGGTGTTCTAACAGGATGATGGAGTTCTAATGTCTAATGGTGTTCTAACAGGAGGATGGAGTTCTAATGTCTAATGGTGTTCTAACAGGAGGATGGAGTTCTAATGTCTAATGGTGTTCTAACAGGATGAGTTCTAATGTCTAATGGTGTTCTAACAGGAGGATGGAGGAGTTCTAATGGTGTTCTAACAGGAGGATGGAGTTCTAATGGTGTTTGATGGATGTACATGTAAAATAGTTGGTGTGTATTAAACACCCTGGCTAGAGAGGAGTTCTAGGATGGAGGAGTTCTAATGGTGTTCTAACAGGAGGATGGAGTTCTAATGGTGTTCTAACAGGAGGAGTTCTAATGGTGTTCTAACAGGAGGAGTTCTAATGTCTAATGGTGTTCTAACAGGAGGATGGAGTTCTAATGTCTAATGGTGTTCTAACAGGAGGAGTTCTAATGTCTAATGGTGTTCTAACAGGAGGAGTTCTAATGTCTAATGGTGTTCTAACAGGAGGATGGAGTTATAATGGTGTTCTAACAGGAGGATGGAGGTCTAATGGTGTTCTAGCAGGAGGATGGAGTTCTTATGGTGTTCTAACAGGAGGATGGAGGTCTAATGGTGTTCTAACAGAAGGATGGAGTTAAAATGTCTAATGGTGTTCTAACAGGAGGATGGAAGAGTTCTAATGGTGTTCTAACAGGAGGATGGAGTTCTAATGTCTAATGGTGTTCTAACAGGAGGATGGAGTTCTAATGTCTAATGGTGTTCTAACAGGAGGATGGAGTTATAATGTCTAATGGTGTTCTAACAGGAGGATGGAGTTCTAATGTCTAATGGTGTTCTAACAGGAGGATGGAGTTCTAATGTCTAACGGGGTTCTAACAGGAGGATGGAGTTCTAATGTCTAACGGTGTTCTAACAGGAGGATGGAGGTCTAATGGTGTTCTAACAGTAGGATGGAGTTCTAATGTCTAATGGTGTTCTGACAGGAGGATGGAGGAGTTCTAATGGTGTTCTAACAGGAGGATGGAGTTCTAATGGTGTTCTAACAGGAGGAGTTCTAATGTCTAATGGTGTTCTAACAGGAGGATGGAGTTCTAATGTCTAATGGTGTTCTAACAGTAGGATGGAGTTCTAATGTCTAATGGTGTTCTAACAGGAGGAGTTCTAATGTCTAATGGTGTTCTAACAGGAGGAGTTCTAATGTCTAATGGTGTTCTGACAGGAGGATGGAGTTCTAATGTCTAATGGTGTTCTAACAGGAGGATGGAGTTCTAATGTCTAATGGTGTTCTAACAGGAGGAGTTCTAATGTCTAATGGTGTTCTAACAGGAGGAGTTCTAATGTCTAATGGTGTTCTAACAGGAGGATGGAGTTCTAATGTCTAATGGTGTTCTAACAGGAGGATGGAGTTCTAATGTCTAATGGTGTTCTAACAGGAGGATGGAGTTCTAATGTCTAATGGTGTTCTAACAGGAGGAGTTCTAATGTCTAATGGTGTTCTAACAGGAGGAGTTCTAATGTCTAATGGTGTTCTAACAGGAGGATGGAGTTCTAATGGTGTTCTTACAGGAGGAGTTCTAATGTCTAATTGTGTTCTAACAGGAGGATGGAGTTCTAATGGTGTTCTAACAGGAGGATGGAGTTCTAATGTCTAATGGTGTTCTAGAATGAAGGGGTGAGTGAGAATGTGAGAGTGTGTGAGAATGAGAGGGTGAGTGAGAATGAGAGAATGAGAGTGTGAGAATGAGAGTGTGTGAATGAGAGAGTGAGTGAGAATGAGAGAATGAGAATGAGAGGGTGAGTGAGAATGAGAGACTGTGTGAGAATGAGAGGGTGAGTGAGAATGTGAGAGTGTGTGAATGAGAGAGTGAGTGAGAATGAGAGACTGTGTGAGAATGAGAGAATGAGAGACTGTGTGAGAATGAGAGGGTGTGTGAGAATGAGAGTGTGAGAATGAGAGAGTGTGTGAATGAGAGGGTGTGTGAGAATGAGAGAGTGAGTGAGAATGAGAGGGTGTGTGAGAATGAGAGAGTGAGTGAGAATGAGAGAGTACGTGAGAATGAGAGAGTGTGTGAGAATGAGAGAGTGTGTGAGAATGAGAGAGTGAGAGTGTGAGAATGAGAGAGTGAGTGAGAATGAGAGAGTGAGTGAGAATGAGAGGGTGTGTGAGAATGAGAGAGTGAGTGAGAATGAGAGGGTGTGTGAGAATGAGAGAGTGAGTGAGAATGAGAGGGTGTGTGAGAATGAGAGAGTGAGTGAGAATGAGAGGGTGTGTG
>NC_137926.1:913854-931354 GCF_963457725.1 Sprattus sprattus | reverse complement strand
AATCCAGGGTCAGAGGTTATAGAGCTACATGAGGTCTAATCCAGGGTCAGAGGTTATAGAGCTGCATGAGGCCTAATCCAGGGTCAGAGGTCAGAGGTTATAGAGATGCATGAGGTCTAATCCAGGGTCAGAGGTTATAGAGCTGCATGAGGTCTAATCCAGGGTCAGAGGTCAGAGGTTATAGAGATGCATGAGGTCTAATCCAGGGTCAGAGGTCAGAGGTTATAGAGATGCATGAGGTCTAATCCAGGGTCAGAGGTCAGAGGTTATAGAGCTGCATGAGGTCTAATCCAGGGTCAGAGGTTATAGAGCTGCATGAGGTCTAATCCAGGGTCAGAGGTCAGAGGTTATAGAGATGCATGAGGTCTAATCCAGGGTCAGAGGTCAGAGGTTATAGAGCTGCATGAGGTCTAATCCAGGGTCAGAGGTTATAGAGATGCATGAGGTCTAATCCAGGGTCAGAGGTCAGAGGTTATAGAGCTGCATGAGGTCTAATCCAGGGTCAGAGGTTATAGAGATGCATGAGGTCTAATCCAGGGTCAGAGGTCAGAGGTTATAGAGCTGCATGAGGTCTAATCCAGGGTCAGAGGTCAGAGGTTATAGAGCTGCATGAGGTCTAATCCAGGGTCAGAGGTTATAGAGATGCATGAGGTCTAATCCAGGGTCAGAGGTCAGAGGTTATAGAGCTGCATGAGGCCTAATCCAGGTGTACAATCGGAGTGAGTGAACCTTTTCAAACCTAGGAATAATACAATTTAAAAACATTAAAACATAAAATGTGAGAACTACAGAATATTCCTCGATGCACCAAATGCACAGCTAAGTCACAACATATCCAGTTATGGGGCCCGATACAGGGGCGCAGATAGCACTGGGGACGGAGGGGGACATGTCCCCCCCAGATTCATAGTGACCCTGATCCGTCCCCACCACTCTCCCTACGTAAGGCGACAATCATCAGTTAATAACGTTTAAGAAAATGTAGCGTCCCCCCAGTTCAAAAATCCCATCTGCACCGCTGGCCTGTTACATTGAATGTTGATTAAGTAAAGATCAAAGATCAAAGTCACTTCTCATGGAAATGACTGGAACATTTTAAATTGAATATCAACTATTCTAGTGGAGATGCTGAGTCCCTCAAGCAAATCATTGCAGTGTTTATCCAGAAGAGGGCAGCATTTCTCATTTATTTTCAATATTTGACATCGTCTCATCTTCCAGATCTGTAGTCTGTGTCTGTGTGCTGTGTCTGTACTTGTGTAACAGTGAGAAGGAGAGAGAGAGGAGAGAGAGAGGGGAGAGGAGAGAGAAGAGAGGAGAGAGGAGAGAGAGAGAGAGCGCACGAGAGAGAGAGCACTAACGCTTTAATGATGGGATGCTAAGCGCTTTTAAGGATACTATGATGTTTGTTTATGGCAGGAGATGGAGTCCTAATTAAATGGGTAAGTTACACCAGTGTGTGCTCACAGCAATGTGTGTGTGTGTGTGTGTGTGTGTGTGTGTGTGTGTGTGTGTGTGTGTGTGTGCTCACAGCCATCGATCCACTGCAACATGGCTGCTCTCCCCAGTGCCCAGCCCAGCCAGAGGCAAGGGTGTCAGGTTCACTCCATTCAGCAGTTTTTTATACGTCTAATGGATCCATCCAACATGGCCATGCCTCCCCACCCCAATAACACCACCCTTCCTTCTCCTGTGCCCCCCCCCCCCCCATGTCTCCCCACCCCAACCCTAACCCTAACCACCCCAACAACACCACCCTTCCTTCTTCTGCTTGACCCCCCCCCCATGTTGGAGAGTTCAACAACCCTAACCCTTCTTTCTAGTGTGTGCCCCCACCAAACACCACCCTTCTTTCTAGTGTGCCCCCACCAAACACCACCCTTCTTTCTAGTGTGCCCCCACCAAACACCACCCTTCCTTCTAGTGTGCCCCCACCAAACACCACCCTTCTTTCTAGTGTGCCCCCACCAAACACCACCCTTCCTTCTAGTGTGCCCCCACCAATCACCACCCTTCTTTCTAGTGTGCCCCCACCAATCACCACCCTTCTTTCTAGTGTGCCCCCACCAATCACCACCCTTCTTTCTAGTGTGCCCCCACCAATCACCACCCTTCTTTCTAGTGTGCCCCCACCAATCACCACCCTTCCTTCTAGTGTGCCCCCACCAATCACCACCCTTCTTTCTAGTGTGCCCCCACCAATCACCACCCTTCTTTCTAGTGTGCCCCCACCAATCACCACCCTTCTTTCTAGTGTGCCCCCACCAAACACCACCCTTCTTTCTAGTGTGCCCCCACCAATCACCACCCTTCTTTCTAGTGTGCCCCCACCAATCACCACCCTTCTTTCTAGTGTGCCCCGCCATGTTGGAGAGTGTTCAGTGAAACCAATGTTCACCCACCCACTGCCTCTCATCCCCCCCGCCCCCCCCCCCCCCCCCCCCCCCTCTCACTCACCCCCCCGGCTCCGAGCTGATGCCTGGAAGGAAGAAGAATCACCTGGACGAGACGAGAGGGGTGGGGACAGTCATGTCATGACAGATGACAGTGACCTTGACACACACATCAGCATTAATATGCAGTCTGCCCAAAGACGACTATGACACCGGCAGTCAATCACTGAGTCCTGTCATGAGGAGCGAACCACACACACACACACACTACACACACACACACACACACACACACACACACACACACACACACACACACACACACACACACACACACACACACTGAGGCCTGTCATGAGGAGCGGCTGGCTGACACTCTATGAGGGCAAACCAGGGGGGTGGATTCTGAAGGGGGGGTGCGGGGGGTTATTTTCTGCATCTTTTTTTGGGCCTATATTTGTGGTGTGTGTGTGTGTGGGGGGGGGGGGGGGGCGGGGTGTGTGTGTGTGTGTGTGTGTGTGTGTGTGTGGTGGGGGGGGGGGGGTGCGGGGTGTGTGTGTCACACTGAACATCTTCAGACCCACGCCACTCAAACACACACTGAACATCTTCAGACACACGCTACTCAAACACACTGAACATCTTCAGACCCACGCCACTCAAACACACACTGAACATCTTCAGACCCACGCCACTCAAACACACACTGAACATCTTCAGACACACGCTACTCAAACACACTGAACATCTTCAGACCCACGCCACTCAAACACACACTGAACATCTTCAGACACACGCTACTCAAACACACTGAACATCTTCAGACACACGCTACTCAAACACACACTGAATATCTTCAGAGACACGCCACTCAAACACACACTGAACATCTTCGCCCAATGTTAACATCCACTGGCTGACCTCCATCTTCCATCACCCTTTACAAGAGCAGATAGCCACTGTTCTGTGCTGACCCGTAGAACTGCACACCTAGACCCGATAGCCACTGTTCTGTGCTGACCAGCAGAACTGCACACCTAGACCCGATAACCACTGTTCTGTGCTGACCGGCAGAACTGCACACCTAGACCCGATAGCCACTGTTCTGTGCTGACCGGCAGAACTGCACACCTAGACCCGATAGTCACTGTTCTGTGCTGACCGGCAGAACTGCACACCTAGACCCGATAGGCGCTGTTCTGTGCTGACCCGTAGAACTGCACACCTAGACCCGAGGCTAAAGCACCAGATAAAGCAACATCCCATCCTAGCCCTTACTGGAAGAAACAGGTCACTGAATAGGGTCTTTACCATCCTACTTCACAGACTTATTACAAACCCATCTCAGTCTCTAGAAAGAGCTTTAACGCCGGAATAAAACATTGCAGATGTTATAAGAGCTTTAATAAGAGCTATAATGGTGGAATAAAACATGTAATATGTGAGCCAGAGCGCTAAGAGGAGAGAGATGCAGACGTATCCATACGCTCTGATATTAATAGTCTTTATATTAAAATCAATGACCTTTAACTTCAACCCTCCAATTCTCTACAGTGCCCTTATTAAGGTCTGCCTGTGGTTCCTAATTACACCCTTAGTCCACATTCATCATTGCAGCTCCATAATTGCCCACGCGACCGACGGCTTTTTGTCACTTCTGTATTCATGACAAAAAGCCGTGTGTGTGTGTGTGTGTGTGTGTGAGTGTGTGTGTGTGTGTCTGTGTCTGTATTCATGACAGGGTGGCAGACAGAAATGGTGGCTGCTGGCAGCGCAGCTCATGCAAATGACCAGACATGTGTGTGTGTGTGTGTGTGTGTGAGAGAGTGTGTGTGTGTGTGTGTGTGTGTGTTTGTGTGTGTGTGAGAGAGAGTGTGAGTGTGAGTGTGAGTGTGAGCGTGTGTGTGTGTGTGTGTGAGTGTGAGTGTGTGTGTGTGTGTGTGAGTGTGAGTGTGATCTGAATGTCTGGATGTGAGACCCGCTGCAGGAGACAAACCTGTAATGTCTTATTTCCAACGGCACATTACAGATGCATACGTATTTAGGAGGCCTTCCTTCGGTCCGTTTCAATTATTGAACTGATACTATTCCTCCACACAAAGACACATACACAGTGAGGGACAGAGAGAGAGAGAGAAACAGAGAGAGGGAGAGAGAGAGAGAGAGAGAGAGACAGAGGGAGAGAGGGAGAGAGAGGAAGAGAGAAGGAGCAAGAGAGAGAGAGAGGGGGAGAGAGAGGGGGAAGAGAGAGAGAGAGAGAGAGAGGGAGAGAGAGAGAGAGAGAGAGAGAGAGACATCAGCATTGTTTCGGTAAAGGACCCAACAGTTTATCGTTGAATGTGTTTTGTCTACATTTTTGAAAGTAATGCATGTAATCATCAGCAACTGTCTGTCAATGCATGAAGTCATTGTGTGTGTGTGTGTGTGTGTGTGTGTGTGTGTGTGTGTGTGTGTGTGTGTGTGTGTGTGTGTGTGTGCACTGAACTATAATAACCTGTGTCAACAATTTCGATAGCTAAGGAAATACACAGGTTCGGAGGACTTGCATCTGTTGCAGGCAAGTTACAGTTAGCTCCTTGCTAACATAATGGGTTTGAATGATGGTGTCTGAATGAAGGCTAACCCTTGACATCTTACCTAAGGAACTCAATGCCAAACTCAATATTTACTCAGAATATGCCCATGTGTGTGTGTGTGTGTGTGTGTGTGTGTGTGTGTGTGTGTGTGTGTGTGTGTGTGTGTGTGTGTGTGTATGTGTGTGTGATTGTGTCGTCTGCGTGTGGCTCAGGATATGCCCATGTGTGTGTGTGTGTGTGTGTGTGTGTGTGTGTGTGTGTGTGTGTGTGATTGTGTTGTCTGCGTGTGGCTCAGGATATGCCCATGCATGGACCACCAGTGCAGCTCAAGACATTCAGCACAATGACAACTGCAAGATTGAGAGATTGAGAGATTGAGAGATTGAGAGACTGAGAGATTGAGAGATTGAGAGATTGAGAGATTGAGAGATTGAGAGATTGAGAGATTGAGAGATTGAGAGATTGAGAGATTGAGAGATTGAGAGATTGAGAGATTGTTTTATCAATCAAGCTGTTAAGCACTGAGTAGGCCATCGTCTTTCTTTCAGACTCAGTCTCAGCAATGTCATTCTTCATAGAAGATGCTAATGAACCCTGTTGAGTTTCATTCATGAGAATATGAATATAAGTTTGAATAAATAAGTTCATGATGTTATAAATAGCATTCAAGGTTAAAAAGTTAAAATGAATTGACTATCAATAAAGTTTAACATATACTATTGAGTGAAGTGAATATTGGGTCATGTTCATGATTTACTGAAAATTACATTTAAATTTGTAATTATTTGTAGTATTAGTATTAGTATTTGTTAAAAAGCTTAAAATGCACCCGTAAGAATAGGAAGAAACAGTTATACAAATGATTTGTACTTTAATTTTATTTCTGTAACTTTTGATGATGAGCCAATCACATTGTAGGTCAAAGGACAAGGAAGTGAGTGGAGTACGCTAACGTGAGTAGATTGTGGGGAGTTGATAGAGAGCGACGAGCGAGGAGGATAGCAAAGAAGCGTGTTGTTTGCGGTACAGTGAAACACAAACTGTTTAGTTAAGTTATACACCATATATAGTGAAAGTGTTCGACCAGGACTCTTCTAGTAACTGTAATGGTGTTAGAGTTAGTCACTTTGAGTGGATAACTCAACACAATAACAAAGAAGTTAACTGCTTACCAAGTGGCTAGTGCTTTTGCATGGATATTGCTAACAAGCTATCGACCAGCTCGACTAGTAAAGCCAGAGGAACTGCAAGATCAACGAGAAACACAAAGACCCCGCCGGACTATACTATTTAAAGGGTAGCTTGACTGTCCTCTCCCTTGTACGTCGCTTTGGACAAAAGTGTCTGCTAAATGACTAAATGTAAATGTAAATGGATAAATGTGATTTGAAAAGTTTTTTGCATTACATGGTAAAGTCTAAGAATGTTTGATGAAACAGTGATTTCAAGGTGAAAGAGTATCTCAGTTAAAATGTAATGATTGCATACACATTCGGTTAATAATGTCCAGTTTATTAGTGAAACCCCAAGCTTATTGTTGACATTTTAAAGAACTCAGGGTAGCCACCTTTCATCATAGCCAAACACGCTAGAGAGGCACTACAAATCCTGTTCTATTTCTTTTGTCAATAATGGATGAAGTCATGATGAAAACAAAATAGAACCCCCCCCCCCTGCTGGAGGGCTGAAGTATTGCATGTTGACCACAAAAAAATGTCTTTGTCTCTCCCTCTCTCTCTGTCTCTCTCCCCTCCCTTTGGGCTGAGTTCAGAGGCCAGGCTGCAAAAAGCCCTGATGAGTGCTGCTGCTGCCCCCCCACACAAATACACACACACACTCACTAAAGCAGCGCACCTGAAGGCCACGGAGAGCAAGCCCACCTCTTCATGGGACACTTCAGCACTAGGGACACTTTACATGCATTGACTAACTTTAAAAGAAGTTTGAAAAGCAAAACACTTTAAGGAACAAAGTATGCTGAGCAACTCTGGTGTGTGTGAAAGGAGTGGAGGATGTTTTTGTGTGAAATTGTAAAGTCGATTCAGAAAACCAACGGCTTTTCTTTATAGTCTCTTGCTAAAGAAAGGAGAAGATAAGGAAGGATCCTCAGCGTGACACGTGCCCGTTCACGTCAAAACTTCACCATCGGTAATCCTCCTATCACCAAGAAATGATTCTCATTTTGTTTTGTTTTTAGCATTGCAAAGAATGCCATGCCTCCACTGTGCATCAGAAAGACCAGACTTTGTTTATATATTGGCCACTGAATTAAAGGCAGACCTCAGGTGTCAGGGTTTAGGTTCAAGCGTCTGATCCAGGAACTTTTTTTGTCAAACCGGACTCCCTGCGTCCATCCCCTCAGCTGTGTATTCATCCCCCTGCCCTCTGCCCTCTGCCCTCTGCCCTCTGCCTCAGACCAGCAGCGTTCACATCACCCTTGACTGGTCTGACCGGTACCTATCAGCCCCTCTGGCTAAGTGGCCCTCATGTGTTAATAGTTGGACTATTTGTTTGTTTATATTCTTGTTTTTACTAAATGTCTGTGAGTGAGGCTGTAGAGGTGTTTCATTTCCCCTGTCGCTGCTGATGGTATGTCCCCAATGTCAGCTCTCCACTTCACTGCGCCATTCTTTTAGTATTATGATACTCAACCTTTTCTGTCCAACTGACCGAACTTCTAGAGAGAGAGCTGAAGGACAGGGGACAGAAACATTTTAAGATTCAAAAAGGCGTATTAGAAGTCCAGCCTCTGGTCGAACACTGTGCCATGTACAGTACGAGCTGCCAAGCCCAAACACTACTGCATCACTCCTCCCTGGAGTATCCTTCCCTGTCGGGACGGACCGAAAAAAAACAGTTCTGGTAGTAAGAGGAACGCATTATAGCATCCCAAGACTCAAGCAAAGCAGTGGGGAAAGGGGGAGTAGTTTAAAAGAGGAGAAAGAAATCATTTTTGTGTATAGTCAGTATTCAGCCCTTCCTGACTCCACATCACCACTACAACCCATGAGTATCCTGTGCAGATTGGGAAACATGTTATTGAATGTCTAAAAACATTTTTTTTTTACAGAATACATAACATTAAAAGCTTTGAAATTGTATTAAAATATAAAACATGGATCTGAAAAAAAAGTCTGTCACAGGTACCCCTCAGAAGCTCAAAACTACTGAAATGGTATGGGCCAAACTGAGAGGGGCTGGGTAGGATATTTATGTTCAAATCCCTGGCTACCAGCAGCTAGTTAAGGTCGTAGGGTTTAGAATCATTTAAGCAGTAAGGGTTGTTCTCTATAGTTGAAGCCATTTCCCTGCTATATCAGGGTGTGAAAACAAATGTGATTTCTCATGTGTCAAGATAAATCAATATCAAATCTTTAAAAGCATTCAACAGAAGCTCCTTTTTTTGAGGCAGTTTATTTGGACACAAACCGCACACAGCAACACACAGGTGCATTTACAGTAGGTGCAAACACAGGACACCCACACGCACGAGCACGCTCAGGCTGAGGTCACGGTAGTTGAAGGGTGTTGTTCTGGTCAATAGTAGGCCGCACGTTGCTGTGTTGCCCGACATCAAGCAGGAGATTATTGTACTCTTCAATCTCCAGGTTCCTGTAGCTGTAGTTGTCCAGTTGAAGTCAACGCCCCATCTCGAGTTTAAGGGGCCTGCTGAACAGAAAGACAAAGTGGGATATTAGTTTAAACGTATGTCATAGATGGAGAAGAAGCAGAGTCTGGTTTACTAGTAGTGCAAATCAATTCTCCAGAGGACCAGTTGATAGTTACAACTACAAAAATGTATATTACCACTAATGATGAGTTTTTATTTATTTAAAATATGACACTATCACAATAATGTCTTCCAATGTAGTTGAATGGCACTTACCATGTCTAAGGAAGACAGTTCTGCCATCGTAGACACACCATGCGGGCTGTCCATCATTACCATGTATTGGCAGCTGAGAGGGACATTTCAAAGTTCACTTGTGTTAAACTGGCTCCTTACATCGAAATCAATTACCACATTGGCTTAATTCGGTTTAACTGACGCTTTACTTACCAGAGGATGTGGCACTTGGTCGTCGGAGCCTATCTGTGAATCATGAATAAACTTAGTTAGCAAAAAGTACCACAAATACTTTGCAGTGGACTACAGACATACATTTCTGTTAGTTTCTTCAGATGGTTTGGCATTTCACTGGCCCCTGAAATCTGGATGAAAGAAGGGATTTTATGACATAATGCTTTAACTAAATGTGTAACTACTGTAACTGTAACTGGAACTCTGTAAAAACGTACTTCTTTTCTTTTAGAAATGGACACATTGTCTCCTGAGGAGGCGCAATAATCTGTGTATGTGTGAATAGGCTGGCCAGCCGTCGTATGAATGAATTAACAGGACTGTTTTAACCTATATGTGACCACTGTCTTTGTCTTCAGGTGAAAAGGTTTGATTGACCTTCAAACATTCAACCTTTCAAATGCCCAAACCTTTCAGATAACAGAATGATGGGATTTAAGCAAACGTGCTTTTGTCTGAGATTAACCACAAGGGCGCCACAGTAATTTACATCCAAATGACGAATCTGGGCACAGACATAGCCATCAACAGTCTTTCACACCCAATACCAAATGTCTATTGTCTGATGTGTTGACTAACAGGCTTCCTGCCTCATGAAGGTGTTGTCCAGTATAATCTTTCTCTGAGAACTCGTTACAGCCAGTTTTAGGAACATGGAGATTAGCTGAGGAAGGACAGCAGACTCATTCAGCCTCGTCACGATGACAATAGGACGCAGCATCATGCCAAGATATCGAAAGGGGGACAAATCCACAGAGTCAACAGAGGGAACGGCAGGACCATTTGAACAAAGCATCGCGGACAGCCAACACCTTCAACCATCAAAGACGATCCACACCTCTCGACCTGAAGGAACCAGAACATCAGAAACAATTGCACACGCCCACCCAAGAGCCGTTGACTGAGATACCTCGAGGAGTAACAGCCATCTCCTGATATGCTAAGGAGTGCATAGGCTGGATGACCCCATATGGAGAAAAGAATGGATAGAAACTACTGAGACATTTCAGGAGTCACAGACACTCACACAGACACTTACACAAACACACACCCACACACACGGACAATCACACAAGACACACACACACACACACACACCTAACTGTACCAACCGTCAACCCACATTACGATAAAGAAATTCTACATTCCCTTAGTAACCAGAAAGGAAATGTTTTAAGATGTTGTAAATCTACTGTTCTTTTCTTTAATCCTAAACATTTTCGTTTTGTTAGTTTATTTTAGTAAGGAATCATGTGTGATTCCTTAAATCCTTCTTGGTTTACTTTTTAATTTTATTTCCCTGCTGGCTACAATGTACTGTACATGTATTTCTTACTGCTGAGAATACTATGCCACATTTGTGAGACAGAGATTTGAACAAGCCACTCAACCAAGAAAAGTAAAAGAATATAGTTAATATCTAATGTTATGTTAAAGACAAAACGTCTTATGTGATTGCTCTCACCTTCCCCCCAGGTCGAGACAAAGGGGCCTATTTGAATAGATGGTAACACCCCTAAACTTAATGTATATAACACCCTGTCCTTAAGGAGATAGGCAGATAAGCTTAGGTGAAACGCTGTGAGTGAGTGTGTAACTTCAAGCCTCTGTCTCAACAATGTGTGGCCACCATTGTTCAAGATTAAACCTGGATCATGACTGACAAATCCCGGACTGAGTTTTCCAATATATGGTATAAAACTATATACTATCACTATCTAGAAACCTGACGTGTCCTTCGGTCCTTTCTTCAACTTTAGCCTGCTTATTAATATTCAGTCAAGATTATAACCACAACATCTGTACCACATGAACACGGTTGGCACATCAGTTATATGTATAAAGCCACATTAATACAGAACAGGAAGGGTTCTACATCAACCAACACACAACAATGTGATATACACAACACATAGCACTTTGGCTAGGCTTACAGCTGTGGTGTATTACTCACATAATATGAGTAGGGATAGGCGCGCTCTACTTCCAAAAAATAAATGCGATTTCGGGTGCGAGTAAAGCACACACAGGCGATGGCTTAGGCCGAAACGCGTCTGGAAATAAACTGGTCTAAATAGCAATGAGAAAATCTTAAGAGTGCGGTTATATTCTACTCAAAGTTACGCACATAATACACCACGGCATAACAATATCACCAGTCCGCGTAGTGGAATCCGAGCTACGCTACCGTAGTGGAATCCGAGCTACGCCACCGTAGTGGAATCCGAGCTACGCTACAGTTGTGGAATCCGAGCTACGCTACCGTAGTGGAATCCGAGCTACGCCACCGTAGTGGAATCCGAGCTACGCTACAGTTGTGGAATCCGAGCTACGCTACCGTAGTGGAATCCGAGCTATGCTACCGTAGTGGAATCCGAGCTACGCTACAATATGAAGGATCTTTGTGACTTAGTTACTAGCATTTGCTTACACTGTCTCTTCTTATGACAAATGATGAAACCTCATTCTGTCTGCGAATTAACCACATGGAAGTACAACGTAAAAGGGCGCCTCATTCACTGGTGCTTGCTAGCTGGCAAAGTTCGCGTGACAACGAAACAGCACTTTCTAGCCAACTTTGTTGTATGCAAATACCACACTCTCCCTTCGCTTTGTTGTATGCGAATACAATAACAATATTTTGTATTGATAATGTTCACAATCCAATTCTTAAAAACGTACCCAAAGTAGCAGAGCCATCCTGCCAGCATGGGATTAAACAGACGCTTTCGTGACGTAGTGACTTTGCGTCGCATTTTCTTTTACGTCATTTCCCAAAAAATTCATTGAGACACCTAAATAACTATACGGGTGTGACGAAGTGATCGTCCCTACAGGTGAAATTCTCTCTGGCTACCTTGCCATTGAGCTTGGGCTATTTGGTGTTGTGGTTAGAGCGCATGGTTGGCACTCCGTCGACCCGCGTTCCAATCCTGGTGGGGTGATCACACTTTTCCTTCGCTTTGTTGTATGCGAATACAACAACAATACTTTTGTATTGATAATGTTCACAATCCAATTCTTAAAAACGTACCCAAAGTAGCAGAACCATATTGCCAACATGCGATAAAACAGACGCAGTTTCTAGTGACGTAGTGACTTTGCGTCGCATTTTCTTTTACGTCATTTCCAAAAAAATTAATTGAGACACTTAAATAACTATACGGGTGTGACGATGTGATCGTCCCTACAGGTGAATATGCTCTCTGGCTGCCATGCCATTGAGCTTGGGCTCTTTGGTGTTGTGGTTAGAGCGCATGGTTGGCACCCTGTCGACCCGTGTTCGAGTCCCAGTAGGGGGATCACACTCTCCCTTCGCTTTGTTGTATGGGAATACAATAACAATACTTTTGTATTGATAATGTTTACAATACAATTCTTAAAACCTTTCCAGGATGGAGCAGAACCATATTGCCAGCATGCATTAAAACAACCGCTTTGTGATCGTCCTCACAGGTGAATATGCCCTCTGGCTGCCAGACCATTGAGCTGGGGTCACCCCACCGGGGCTCGAACCCGGGTCGAAGAGGTGCCAACCATGCGCCCTGACCACCACACCAGAGAGCACAGCTCAATGGCAAGGTAGCCAGAAAGCATATTTACCTGTAGGGACGATCACATTGTCACACTATACGGGTATAAAAATGAATACATTTTATTACTGACCGTGTATCGAGGTAGCAAAATATTCCATCCATGGGGGGAGTCCATAAGTTCAAAAATGAATAAAAAATGAATAAATATATATCCAAGGAGCCACTCCACATCTTTGATCCCAAGAGTTCAATAGAGGCAGCAGGTCTGTAGAGGAGACCTGTAATCAAAGACACATGTTTGTAAAATGTAGAACACCTCTTGCACTAGTTTTGAAGCATTGTGACATAAAAAATCAAATATATATTTTAAATAATCAGGAGCTATAACCCTACAAGTATTTAGTCTTTTATATAATATGTGTGTATGTTTCAACTCTACTGTTCAACTGTTATACATTTACATTACCAGCTGAAGTCATCGTTGCAGTTGTGCTTGCTGTGTCCCAAAAACAGGTCTGAACTGCTTCCTCTATGAGCCTTCTGCTTTAAGGTGACACAGTAGGGAGGTTCTTCCCTGTTCTATGCAAACTATTATTATTAAATGAGGAACAACATTTAACATTTGGAATTTCCATTGTTGTCAGCAAAACAGCTCATCTGCACACAAACATGCAGACACACACACACACACACACACACACACACACACACACACACACACACACACACACACACACAGCCGCACACACACACTCACACTCAGAGATGGGCAGTATTTCAATTACTTGTATTTGAAATACTAGTAAATTTGCTTTTGAGTATTTTGTAATTTGTATTTGATAGGGCTGATAAAAAATCAAATGTAATTTGTAACAAAATACTTTAGAGTGGAGTAATTTTGTATTTAAAATACTCAAATTACTTTCTCCAGTGTTTAGGCAGAAGGAGATTTTTTTTCTGTCGGATTCTACCACTAGACCATCTGATCTGCCTCTGAATGTCCTTGTCGAATCAGGCATCAGTCAATTTGCCAAAAGTGGTGCTTCTTATGGCCGCCCCTTTTTGGGGCGAAAAAAGGAAGAAGATATTTAATGAATTTGTATATTAAGCCTTATAGTAATTGGCCAGGTTCTAATCATCAACATTAATAAAAAACGACAGACGAACAAGTTTCAATATTTGAAAATATTTATATATAAAAATGTATATCAAGCAAACACAAGCTATATAACAAGGTTTATGAAAACTTGACATTCATTAAATATCTTATATCTAATATTCATCGCCCGTCATAATCATTGGTCTCAAGCAGGAAAGTGGTCCCCAAAAAATGGCCGCCACGATGCCTCACTTTGATACCATGGGATGCGCTATCCAGTTTTTTTTTTAGATCAGTCAGTGCGGACACATGTGTCCAGTTTCCGAGCATAGTCCGGTTTCAATCGAAGATCCAATTCATGTAACTCCCCAAATCTAGATTTCCTGTGTCCGACTGAAATCCGATGTACACCCCCAGATAAGTGATCGGATTACGCTGGAAATTGGACAATGCGCGCCGTAACTCTCAAAACTAGATTACAACCGGACAACAACAACTTTTGCGCATGCTTGAGATCCTGCCCATAGACATATACGGTACATGCTATCATGATATGATAATCGCTGCTAGACGCTCACTGTTCTTGTGCTCCCTCTCATTCACTTTGAAATACTGAAACCGAAACTGAAACTTTGAAACTGAAACGTTGACTGCGACTGAACATGCTAATTCACTGAACAAATATTTTCATATTACTTTTCCACAACTTGTTAGTCATGTTATCCATTCATATCGATGTGAATCAATCCATACTAATACAACTTTAACTGTGGTGTGTTTTGTTTCATTTCACAACTTATTTACTGTATAATCAACGGTAGCAGATGCCCGCTTGTAAACATTCCACATTTGATTTGAACTGATGCGGCCAAGATCTGGATTTGTCCCTGCCATGTACCGTGAGATAACGCAGTTAACCCCCCATGGAGAGAGAAGTCAGGGTTTGGCCGAAATCGGGGTACTGCCATCATGCGACCGCATTGAGTGGTGCCGCATCGTAGTAGTTACCGGATCGTAGTCGCGCATGCATCACTTTGCGACACTGTTACAACGAGCCAGGTAATCCACCAATGTTTATGATGTTAAGCTTTATGTTTATTGAATTATTAGTTAAGCAGTGCATTCATTACTAGTAACAGTAATACAAAATTGCCCCATATGTTGACGTTGAGCCTTAATGCTGTTAACCGTTTACAACACAATTAAATATAACATTAAATGTACCTGTAATATGCATTAAGACAAGCCCCATGTTGACGTTGAGCCTTATGCTGTAAACTGTTTACAAAATTATAAAACATTACGTTAAATAAACCTACATTATGCGTTAAGACAAGCCAGATATGTTGATATTGAGCCTTATGCTGTAAACCGTTTGTGTTTGAGCATGCGTGATGTGTGGGACTACGATGAGGTAACGACTACGATCCGGCATCGACAGAGAGCGCTGTTTTGTGAAAACATGAAAGTCACACAGCTGCTGCCTGCAAATATGTATATATACAAAATCAATCAAGTTGTTGTCTTTTAATAGCTTTGCTTAGTTACACTGACATTCTGTGAGTGTTCTTCCTTTTTTACTTGGTTCACCAGAGCGGAATATGTGTGCGGGGGTAAGGGCGTGGTGGAAAAAAAGGATACGGGACTCAAATGTTTGGGAACCACTGCCTTACACCACTGACATGGGCCCGTCATAATAACCTGCACTTGGGCCCGTGGTAACTACGTCACGGCACTGAATAGCCCAAACCTGAATGTTCTGCTATACCAAATTGTGAGAAAACTGAAAATTCAGAAAAAGTATTTCCTGCATTTTAAAAATACAAAATACATGTATTGTATTTTGTTACATTTTCTGGCAACAGTACTTTGTATTTTATTTTGATACATTTGACACACACTCAAACACACACACACACACAAACACACACACTCACACACACACACACGGACGGCAGCTGAGACAGCGTCCTGAGCCACATACCAAGGCTCCACTGTTCCCTTTTATCTGGCACACACACACACACACACACACACACACACACACACACACACACACACACACACACACACACACACACCTTTGCATCTGTACACACACACACACACACACACACACACACACACACACACACACACACACCTTCACATCTGTACACACACACACACACACACACACACACACACACACACACACCTTCACATCTGTACACACACACACACACACACACACACACACACACACACAGAACCTTCACATCCGTACACACACACACACACACACACACAGATACAGGGACACACAGACACAAACTCTCACATGCAAGTAATAGAGAGAGAGAGGCAGGGAGAGATAGAGAGAGCAAGAGGGAGGGAGAGAGAGAGAGCGAGAGAGAGAGAGGAGAGGAAGGGAGAGAGAGCGAGAGAGAGAGAGGGAGGGAGAGAGGGCGAGCGAGAGAGAGAGGAGAGAGGGAGAGGGAGAGATAGAGAGAGAGAGAAGAGAGGGAGGGAGAGAGGAGAGAGGGAGAGAGAGAGATAGAGAGAGAGCATACAGATAATAAAATGCTTCAGACAAGCGCTTGACATTTCCTCAGTCCCACCCCAGTAAAGAGGCTTTAGCTGTTCAAACTATCTGCCTGCAATAGCAATCATGATCACAGAGACCCAGGCGTGGAGGTGAAGGGGTCTGGAGATGCTCCTCAGTGTGTGTGTGTGTGTGTGTGTGTGTGTGTGTGTGTGTGTGTGTGTGTGTGTGTGTGTGTGTGTGTGTGTGCAGCTTCTCCTGTGCTGATGACAAGCGTGATGAATGGCGCTTTGCATGCTGGGGGCCAAGCTGGAGACAGGCAGGGCGTGAGGCAGGTAAACACCACACACACACACACACACACACACACACACACACACACACACACACACACACACACACACACAGGCAGCGCGTGAGCGGCCCCTGGCTCCTAGGGGCCAAGGCAGGTAAATACCACACATCTGCCTTTGGAGCCGCAGAGGGTCAACAACACAGCACAGCGCAGAGAGACCAAATAAATTGTACGTCATCATATATTTGGTGAGGCCAAATGTTTTTATTGATTCCCTTAAAGATGCCAAGAGAACTCTGTTCCACAGCTATTACTGACCCACGTGCATATGCTGTTAGAGGGACCTAGCATAAAAAAATCAGATGGCAGAGACGACATCAGCCACAGCACTGGCAATTGCTCAGATTATTAAATTCAACAGTGTCAAGCACAGATGGGGACCAGGCACAGGATTTGTCAGTACTACACAGGAGATACCAGTTCCTTTATATGCAGGGCTGATGCTGCATGCCCACACCCAAAAAGGAACTGACTTCTACTGTCAACTCAGATGGGGAACAACATCTGCAAGCATCATCAAAAGTGGTGTGCCCTCCACAGTGGCACAGTCAGGTGTTCATTGACCATATTCCGAGTTTGACCACAGCTATGGACCTTTTCCATGGCACTGCAATTTCTCTACTCCAGCATCCCTCCTATGTTGGGGAAGTGGCTGACTGAAGACATCTTGTACTCTGTCAGGGAGAACATTCCAAGACACCCCATAATCTAGAATCGTGGCAGCACAATGCCCCAATTTTGGACCTTGTCGAAGGCCTGGGTGAGGGAGACATCCCCCCAGTTCAATACCATTGGAAATGCCTTAGCATTTTCACCATGAAGAAGCGCCCAGACTCAATCATCAAAAAAGCTGCCTCTGTTGAGCCTGCGGAACAACTTGCAAGATCATCTAGAGATGCCCCGAGAACTTCAAGGGTACTTGAAGAACACTGTATA
>NC_137926.1:903854-908854 GCF_963457725.1 Sprattus sprattus | reverse complement strand
TTTTTTTGTGAACACTAAATATTCATCAAACTTCATTATAAAACTGCTCTGTGCTTGGCAAATACAGAGACGAGACTGTAAAATATGTGCACTAATTATGCCTCTTTCAGGGGGAAAGTGGGGATGTTAGCTTCCTGCTACAGAAATAGCCGAGCCCTCTGAGAGCGCCTGCATGTTTTCCCCCTTTGTTGGGGCGAAAGAGAAAAAAGGAAAAAAAGAAAAGAAAGATGGATGGAGCAGAGCTATCTCAGCCTCCTGTAGTCGATTGTTTTGTCAGCAGAGTCTGGAGTCTGAAGGCAGTGGCTGTCATGGCATGGGCGGTGAACAAATGCAGACAGTGGGGGTTGCTGGGGGGAGGGGGGGGGGTTGGGTTGGCATAGGTGGGTTGGGGAGGGGGGGGGGTGGTTTGGGCAGGGGATCAATAATAAAGCTGTCAGGGGTCTGACAGCGAATGCTGATTTCACTTTATAACTTTTGGCTTTGTCAGCCGATTGTGTACACCCACTACCCCACCCCACAATCCCCACTCCCGCCTCTCTCGCTCTCTCTCACTCTCCCTCTCTCTTTCTCTCTCCCTCTCTCTCACTCCCACCTCTCTCTCTCCCTCTCTCTCTCACTCCTCTCTCTCTCTCTCTCTCTCTCTGTCTGTCTCCCTCCCTCTCTCTCACTCTCCCTCTGGCTCTCTCCCGCCTCTCTCTCACTCTCACTCCCACCTCTCTCTCTCTCCCTCTTTCTCTCTGTCTGTCTCCCTCTCTCTCTCTCTCTCTCTCTCTCTCACTCCCACCTTTATCTCTCCCTCCCTCTTTCTCTCTCCCTCTCCAGCCATTCTCTTTTTTTTTCTCTCTCTCTCTTTCTCTCCCTCTCTCTTTCTGAAGGCTATAATCAGAGGGCTGAATCAACCCCTTTACACACATTCTGGATGTACCACACACACACACACACACACCCCCTCCCCTCTGCCTCGCCCCTCTCTGAAGAGGTGAGCGCTCACACATCTCCGTGTCGGGGAGGCAGCAGGTCATTAACGTGGCTGAACCCTGGAGGAGGCGATGGGAAATGGAAGTGGCAAGGAGAGTGGGAGGGAAGGACACACACACACGGATGGATACACACGCACGGACACACACAAACAACACACACACACACGGACAAACACACACACACAGGCAAATAGGCACACCTACAACACACTCAGACGGAAACATACACACATACGTACACACAAATGCACGCACACACACATACACACACAGACGCACACACACTTGCTCACTGAATAAGCCCAGGGAGCAGAACTGGCTCTGAATGCTCCTGACAGAGAGAAAGACAAAAGAAAGAATAAAGGAGCAGAATGACGAGACGTGTGAATTACAACCTCAGCTACAGAGACCTGACTTCGATGGACCTAATGGCATCTTTTGTGTTTGTTTATTTCTCATAAAGGATGGATTAATCACACCATTAAGGTTAGCCCCCCCCCCCCACCCCAGCCAGACTCCCCCCACACAGATGTGAACACAGCTTGCTGAATGCTCAGGTCCCAGTTTACTGCTTATGGTTAGGGTTTAGGGTTTAGTGCTTAGGGTTTAGTGCTAAGGGTTTAGTGCTTAGGTGAGGTTTAGTGCTTAGGTGAGGTTTAGTGCTTAGGGTTAGGGTTTAGTGCTTAGGTGAGGTTTAGTGCTTAGGGTTTAGTGCTTAGGGTTAGGGTTCAGTGCTTAGGGTTCAGTGCTTAGGTGAGGTTTAGTGCTTAGGGTTTAGTGCTTAGGGTTTAGTGCTAAGGGTTTAGTGCTTAGGTGAGGTTTAGTGCTTAGGTGAGGTTTAGTGCTTATGGTTAGAGTTCAGTGCTTAGGGTTAGGGTACAGTGCTTAGGGTTTAGTGCTTAGGTGAGGTTTAGTGCTGAGGATTTAGTGCTTAGGGTTAGGGTTTAGTGCTTAATTGAGGTTAAGTGCTTAGGTGAGCCAGTAACACAAATGTGAAAGAGATTTCATGCCTGAGCATTTTGTAACAGTTATTTTCTATTTTAAGATACTTATTTTAAATGCATTAGCCTTTGGATCGGCATAAAATATGCATTCCCTGGACTTTTCACCTTTTCGGAATTTATTTCTTGTATAAATCAAATAAATCAAAGGGAAATTGAGTCTTTTATGGGCGAGAACTCATCCATGTTTCATAAGCAGCCAGAAGCAAGACCTCGATAATAGAATCACTATCACAAGCGCTTTGTTCCACGCTGTACCTTCTAGAAGATTCCATTACGGAGACCCCGCACACATTAATAGCTCCGCTGCGCGTACAAAGGGGCCCAAACTAAACCGTGAGGGGGGGCCACAGAGGTCTCGCTGAAGCCTTTGTTTTCCATTTAGTTCCAAAACAGCGGCTAGTTAGCCCGCCAAATTGGGGATGACAAAAGATCGAGATGAAAAAGGTGAAAGACACAGGAGCTTCATGCAATCTTAATGCCCAAGGAATGCTTCCATCCCCCTGCTGTGTAAGGCTGGCGTACCCAATCTGGGATGGGAAGTGAGTAAGTGGTGCAGAGAGCCCTGATCTGTGTGTGTTCGTGTGTGTGTGTTTGTGTGTGTGTGTGTGTGTGTGTGTGTGTGTGTGTGTGTGTGTGTGTGTCTGTGTGTGTGTGTGTGTGTGTGTGTGTGTGTGTGTGTGTGTGCGTGTGCGTGTGCGTGTGCGTGTGCGTGTGCGGGTGCGGGTGCGGGTGCGGGTGCGTGTGCGTGTGCGTGTGCGTGTGTGTGTGTGTGTGTGTCTGTGTGTGTGTGTGTGTGTGTGTGTGTGTGTGATCCTGCCCGGCGGGCGGGCTGCACTTTAGACACATTTAGGCTCCCAAATAAACAACACTCCGCCTCTGGGCCACCGTCCGTCCGCCAGCCCGCCCGCACCCAAACAGGATTACTGAAGGAAAATCGAGAACAATGACCTTACCATTTCCTCACCCTCTTAACACCTGGTTCATCATCATCGTAAACAAGAAAATTACATTTGGTTTATTTTTAGGGATATGTTTTGAATAATGTACACTATTTCGATGATGAAGTGTCTGTTTTTCCCCCTCCTCAAATGAAAGTGATTTTTTTTCTTCCCTTGAAGCGGAGTAGATGTCCGTGCCCTCTCTCTGCCCGCCCGCGCCCAAATACCCTGTTGATAGATTAGAGTCATTAGAGCCAGTGTGTGTGTGTGTGTGTGTGTGTGTGTGTGTGTGTGTGTGTGTGTGCGTGTGTGTGTGTGTCTGTGTGTGTGTGTGTGTGTGTGTGTGTGTGTGTGAGTGTGTGTGTGTGTGTGTGTGTGTGTGTGTGTGTGTGTGTGTGTGTGTGTGTGTGTGTGTGTGTGTGTGTGTGTGTGTGTGTGTGTGTGTGTATGTGTGTGTGTGTGTGTAGTACTGCAGCACTGACTGCACTCCTGGTGTGATGAAAGGTTAACCTTCCAGTTCAGGGCAGTGCTGTGCAGCGTCCCCATCCCTCACTGTCAGCCCATTCAAGGTGAATTAAGCCGCTCCCCACCAACCACACACACACACACACACACACACACACACACACACACACACACAAACACACACACACACACCCAGCCAAGCCTGCTCTGCCGGACACATCGGGGGGGCGCTCATACATCTCGTGTCATCCCATTGTCTGAGGGTCACTGGGCCTCACCGTCTTTTTTTACGGCGAGTTACCAGCCCGCCGTTAAACGCTGTCAGGAGTGTCGCCTCGGAAGGGGGGAGTAAACGTTTTCATCTTGGGGGTGAGCCTCGCCGCGAAACGAGCTCTAAAGCAGAGAGTCCCACGAGTCCAACCGGGCTCCACCGCCCACGGCCAGCACCACCGCGCGCGCGTGTGTGTGTGTGTGTGTGTGTGTGTGTGTGTGTGTGTGTGTGTGTGTGTGTGTGTGCGTGTGTGTGTGTGTGTTCCACCGCGGCAGAACCAAAGGAGCTCACAGTGGGAAGTCATTAATGCATGTAGATGGTGTGTGTGTGTTGCCGCCAGGTCTTTTCTCCACATGAGTTTTCCACCATTCTGTTTGTGGGGGGTAGCAAATTGCACATTTTATCTGCGGCTGTAAAAGCATAAAAAGCTGACCTCTAAAAGAGGAGGTATTTATGCACCGCCACACATGGGGAGCGTCAGCTGTGTACAAATGTCACACAGTTTACCGGTTAGTCCCTACACAGCCTCCATCGTTAATGTCAGTATGAATTTTATTTTGGTGATAAACTGAAATGTGCTTTCAGCAGAATCAACCCAGATAGCAGCTGACTCTGGAACAGAGTTCAGGTCACACCTGCAGAATGCCATTCTCAGTTTAATAAATATACACACTCAGACTCAGATTTCACATTTGAAGTCAAATCCTTTAAAACTGGAATGTTTGTTTGGCAGAGTGGAGTACATTTAGGAAAGGTACTGAAAACACTTGAAATGTCCTGGAAGAGAGTGGGACAGTGTCCATGGTGATTGTGATGTCATATACCTCTGGAAGACAGTGACACAGTGTCCATGGTGATTGTGATGTCATAGACCTCTGGAAGACAGTGAGACAGTGTCCATGGTGATTGTGATGTCATAGACCTCTGGAAGACAGTGACACAGTGTCCATGGTGATTGTGATGTCATAGACCTCTGGAAGACAGTGAGACAGTGTCCATGGTGATTGTGATGTCATAGACCTCTGGAAGACAGTGACACAGTGTCCATGGTGATTGTGATGTCATATACCTCTGGAAGACAGTGACACAGTGTCCATGGTGATTGTGATGTCATAGACCTCTGGAAGACAGTGAGACAGTGTCCATGGTGATTGTGATGTCATAGACCTCTGGAAGACAGTGAGACAGTGTCCATGGTGATTGTGATGTCATAGACCTCTGGAAGACAGTGAGACAGTGTCCATGGTGATTGTGATGTCATAGACCTCTGGAAGACAGTGAGACAGTGTCCATGGTGATTGTGATGTCATAGACCTCTGGCAGACAGTGAGACAGTGTCCAT
>NC_137926.1:893854-898854 GCF_963457725.1 Sprattus sprattus | reverse complement strand
GAGAGCTGGCAGGCAGGACCTGAGGAGAGGGCCCGAAGGCTTGAAGGCTGGTCCACACACTCATCAGTCCTAACTCTTCAGCCTGTGTCCGGGGAAAACAGTACAAGAAAAAGTAATTGGGACATATTTCCGAAGGGTTTTTCTCCCAGATGCATCTAACTCGGCTAATTGTACAATGATTCGGTGCGACTAATAAAGCCCCAGTCTTTCCGACGGGTGATTATCCGAGAGGCGTTCAAATGTGAGTCACCTGGGACGTAATGACAAGGAGGAAATGTTGATGTCCATTGGGGCTTTTTTCTCTCAAAGAGTTTGACAAAACATTCGTATTGAGACAGGGAATTTTCCAAACAATCATTTCACTGTCTTCTGAACCGCATGAAATGTATACAAATTTATACATTTTCCAAAGTGAAAATTTCACTGCGTTTCTTTTTGGATATGTTGGCAATGTCTTAACAGCAGACTAGTGAGAGTGAAGGCCGATTTATGCTCAGTTACGTAAGCGTAAGCGCAAGCGCAAGAGGCCGCGCAAGCCCCTTGTGTTGCGTGGCAACTCCCCCAACGCAATGCGTAAGCACCTAGCAATTCATGCTCAACGCAGAACCAAGCAAGGGCCTTGAGAGTGATGAGGGTGATCCTCACTCATACATGCATTGATTGGTGGAATAATTAGACAAATGTACTTTCAGAGTGTTTGCGTTATTTGCTTTGAACACAAGACACTTGCCGTCATTCCATGTATCGTCATACTAGAATATGTAGCCTGGACATTTCTTCTCACATTGCAAAATGATCATTTTGTCATTCGGTAACTCAGTTTAGAATTGATTATTATAAAAGTGAACAGGCTACTAATGGGCCTAGATTTCATTCAGGCATGGCTTTGAATATACAAGTGTGTTATAAGCGTGTTATAAGCGTGCTATAAGCGTGTTTCAATGTTAATAGAGGGGGGTGGGGGGGCAGACCCAGGCATCATGCTCGCCGGCCCTGACTGTAGGATGCGTGTGTCCCCATAGGCCCTCACCTCTGGATGCCCTTCAGAGAGACACACACACACACACAGGAAACCCTGCTCTGTATTCTGGTTATTCAGACACTCACATCTCACACACACACACACACACACACACACACACACACACAGGAAACCGCTGCTCTTTATTCTGGTTATGTCTCTCAACCTCAATACTAATACGCTTCCTGTTTGCACTTCGACTACACTAGAGCAAACACAAACACAGCATTAGTAATCATTTATCACACACACACACACACACACACACACACACACTTCGACTACACAAGAGCAAACAGAAACACAGCATTAGTAATCATTTATCTGAGTCAATTTGTGGTTTGATGTCAAATGTGATTAAGTCCCTAGATTACATTTATTTCCGCTTGCTCTCCCAATAACTGCTGTGTAATTTGCTAGCAATACACTGCGCCTCAGCAGCTCTGGTCTGTGTGTGTGTGTGTGTGTGTGTGTTTGCATCAGCAGCTCTGGTCTGTCCGTGTGTGTGTGTGTGTGTGTGCACATCAGCAGCTCTGGTCTGTCCGTGTGTGTGTGTGTGTGTGTGTGTGTGTGTGTGTGTGTGTGCGTGCGTGCGTGCGTGCGTGCGTGCGTGCGTGCGTGCGTGCGTGCGTGCGTGTGTGTGTGTGTGCACATCAGCATCTCTGGTCTGTCTGTGTGTGCTGTTGAACAGTTGTGTGGAGTTCAGCTGAATCTCATTCATTAGCACTTTCACTCAGCTTTGATCCTTTTCTTCTTGCTCTTGTTATTTAATTCAAAATAGAAGTGTATAGTTGTTTTTTTCCACATTTATTAAAAATATATAAAATCTCATATTTTACACTACAAAAACATATACACAAACAAAACACATACAGCATCAGGGAATAGACAAACAATTACTACAACAGCAATTTTTTTCTGTGCTTTTTTTACTTTTGAAAACGTCACGGCAGAAGTTCTGCTGCTCTTAAGAGTAGAAGTGGTTGATGGAACCCAACTAGCAGTGGATTGGGGTTCTGATACGGTTCTGATACGGGCCCGGTCTGACCAGGTGATGGGCGGTCCCTCCACATTGGGACGCTATCTGGCCCGGTCTGACTAAGCCCAAACCCAATGCAGTATGAGGAAGACAACCCAACCTGCTCCACTGGACATCATCCTATTTTACAATCCCATGAAGAACCCTGAATTCCTCTCAGTTCTTAACGTTCTCTCCCAGTCCCATAGAGGACCGTGCGTTCTTAACGTTACCGGCCCATAAAGAACGTTGAATTCCTCTGGGTTCTAAACGTTACAGTCCCATAAGGAATCCAGGTTCTAAACATTCTCTCCCATTCCTTCTAGTGTCTCCATATCATACATGTCCAGCTGCATGTGTACACATCTGTATGCAGTGATTCTCACATCTGACCGTGGGATATGCAGTGCTGATCATGTACGTCTAATGTAGGGCTGCAATGACTGGATTTAGAATAATCTAGAATAATCCGTGGCAGTGGTTTACTGTGGGTTTGAGCACTGCTGTGCCACGTAATATAAATCATGCAACTATATGTGTCAAGATGAGGTCATTACATCCAACAGGACAATACTTCCATTATCTGGCTGATAGTTTAGTCATGGACAATGTTAACGTGATCACTTTGCTTTACCCACACTGGTAAAGATTGTGTTTTTGTTGAAAAATGTTGATATAGAATAAATGGTACTGTATACTCTGTCACAACACTTTAACGCATGGAACAATTTTTGCAATAAACACTAGTGATAGAGAAATTAAATATAATCAAGTCTGCTTTAAACAGTTAACAAACGATACGGCACACAATGTGCTATACCTCTAGGGATTTAACTGCAAGATACAGATCCACTGAAAATTAAATAAAGTATTTTTAACACTGGGAAATATTGCCCTTAAAAAAACAAAAGATCATTTAGTCCATTACTGTTTGAAAACGGCTTTGTTTTTGACTGGCAGAATGTGAGTGAGTCATGTAGTTCCTCTGCACAATGAGACAAGAGGCCAATCCTACTCGGATCTCGCATCCTGTCTCGTGCTCCTGCAAGGCCAAACCGCGAGGTGGGTTTGGGACAACTACTTCTTTGGATTCTGAAAAGAATAACTACTTCACGATACTCAGACCTAAATTCATACAAACACTAAGACAGAAGAAATACGGTGTTCGTTTATTATTTTAATTAAAACAAGAACTGGGCAAGAGAGTTTATAAAGTGCTAACAAAATTTGATTCGTATAATGCCAGTCAACACATTCCATTCCTAGTCACTGAAGCAGGGGACCCTGTCTGATGTCATACTTGCTATATAAGTTCACAGACACATCTGAAGTTAGCTCAGCACACGCTCCTGTATCAGCTTAGTGCATTTGAAGTTAACTCGGCACATATGAAGTTAGCGCCTGTATTAGTTCAGCACGTACTCATGTATAAGCTCAGCGCGTATGAAGTTAGCTCCTGTATTAGCGCAGCGTGTATGAAGTTAGCGCCTGTATTAGCGCAGCGCGTATGAAGTTAGCTCCTGTATTAGCTCAGCGCTAGCTCCTGTATTAGCTCAGCGCTAGCTCCTGTATTAGCTCAGCGCTACTCCTGTATTAGCTCAGCGCTAGCTCTTGTATTAGCTCAGCGCTAGCGCCTGTATTAGCTCAGCGCTCCTCCTGTATTGCTGTTTGGTCTTCAAGGCTGGGCATGTTGTGACCTCTACATACTGCAGGTTGTAACGCATTCTCAGTCTCCTCAGACATGAAGGGCATTTTATAGAAGAAGTCAATTTCTGAGTGAGACAAAGCAGGCACTTAAACTGACCAACTCCTCTTGTTGTTTGGTTCGCTGGGAGTATTCGCCTCTGAGGAATCCGCTGCGGTAACTTACTCAATGCCAACACGAGGATCCCAACCGCTCCATAATGACATTCAACATTCAGGAATACTTAAAGTATTTTCAGGACAGGCTCAATACCAAATAACTACACGATCTCTCCTTTAGTCTAAACAGGGTGGGTCCTCAATGACTAACAGATAAAAACTCAACCAGATGGTTACTGTAGGAGGTGTGGAGAGTGGAGAGGGCAGGCCACAGGGCGGCTGCCTTCAAGAGAGGCTGTCTGTGCCTCAGGGTGGCTGCCTTCAAGAGAGGCTGTCTGTGCCTCAGGGTGGCTGCCTTCAAGAGAGGCTGTCTGTGCCTCAGGGTGGCTGCCTTCAAGAGAGGCTGTCTGTGCCATGGTCCAAAACTACAGGAAAGCCATGTCCCCAACACTGTGTACATGTGACAAATACTGAACAAAGTTTTGACTCCATAAATTAGAACAGACTGAAAGAAAAACGAAAGAAACAAAAAGAAACCTTGACAAAACTCACAGTCGGCTCAGAACTCAGGGAGCGTTTTAAATAACAAACAGATTCATCACCAACACGTCTGAAGCAGAAGAGCAACCCTAGAGGCTGCCTGATGGAAGTGCAACGCTGCCAAACCATGACGAGCCAGAGAGAGACTCATGAAGTAGACTGTACATATGTATGTATGCTTCAGGGGAGGTTAGAGTTAGGGGCCAAACCTGCCTCATGAAGTAGACTGTACATATGTATGTATGCTTCAGGGGAGGTTAGAGTTAGGGGCCAAACCTGCCTCATGAAGTAGACTGTACATATGTATGTATGCTTCAGGGGAGGTTAGAGTTAGGGGCCAAACCTGACTCATGAAGTAGACTGTACATATGTATGTATGCTTCAGGGGAGGTTAGCGTTAGGGGCCAAACCTGGCGGATGTCCCCTGGTCAGAAGAAGAGAAGCCTACTGTGGCCCTTTGGCCCCCGCCCCCTGCCCTGTACAGTATTTACACACCAAACTTTAGCAAACCAGTGAGGAAACCATAAAACTGTGACGTACTTCTCTGTCTTCTGCTTTTGTCCTCCATGTTAAGACACATATTTGTGCAAAAAAAGGAGAATTAAGTCCATTGCTTGC
>NC_137926.1:881354-886354 GCF_963457725.1 Sprattus sprattus | reverse complement strand
TACTGCAGGCCAGACGCAGCACCGTGCAGACAATACGCCGCAGTGCATTATGGTCTGAAAACAGCGGCGTGGCACTGCCCCCCTCTGCCCCCTCTGCCCCCATCTGCCCCCCTCTGTCCCCCGCGCCGCCCCAGCGCTCCATCCCCTCACCCAGACCTCTTGACTCGCCCACTGGGTGCTCCTCACTGAATGTGTGTGTCTGGCCCCTCTCTCTCTGCGGGGTGCTTTCAGCCCCGCTGCGTCTGCCCGCTGCGTCTGCCCACTGCGTCTGCCCACTGCGTCTGCCCACTGCTTCTGCCCACTGCTTCTGCCCACTGCGTCTGCCCACTGCTTCTGCCCACTGCGTCTGCCCACTGCTTCTGCCCGCTGCTTCTGCCGGCTAGCGTCAATTTAGCAGAGAATTTCCCCTCGCTCCCGCTCTCTCTCTCTCTCCACTATTTTTAGCGAGCTCCACTTGCTCTCTCTGCTCCCCCCCGTGGCTAATCATTTCATGCCGCTATAGCAGCCGCTGTGTTCAAGGTTAGGGATTACAGCGCATCAGTCACGCTAGCAATCAGACATCGCTGCGCTGACGATAATGGAGCTCTTCATTTACCAAGGGCAAGATGGCGTCCGACGAGATGCGGCTAATAATGTTAGTCAACACAGGCTCTCGCAGCCTGGCCAGCCTTTAGGACAGATATAGAGGTGTAGTTTCTGGACTTACATTTCGATTGGACAGATTTAGAGGTGTAGTTTCTAGACTTGGTGACTTACGCCCTGATTGGACAGATTTAGAGGTGTAGTTTACAGACTTGGTGACTTACGCCCTGATTGGACAGATTAAGAGGTGTAATTTCTGAACTCACGCCCTAATGGACAGATTTAGAGGAGTAGTTTCTGGATTTACATTTTGATTGGACAGATTTAGAGGTGTAGTTTCTGGACGTACGCCCTGATTGGACAGATTTAGGGGTGTAGTTTCTGGACTTACGCTGTGATTGGACAGATTTAAAGGTGTAGTTTCTAGACTTGGTGACTTACGTCTTGATTGGACAGATTTAAAGGTGTAGTTTATAGATGTGGTGACTTACGTCTTGATGGACACATTTAAAGGTATAGTTTCTAGACTTGGTGACTTACGTCTTGATTGGTCAGATTTAAAGGTGTAGTTTAGACTTGGTGACTTACGTCTTGATTGGACAGATTTAAAGGTGTAGTTTATAGACTTGGTGACTTACGCCCTGATTGGACAGATTTAAAGGTGTAGTTTCTGGACTTACGCTCTGATTGGACAGATTTAGAGGTGTAGTTTCTAGACTTGGTGACTCACGTCTTGATTGGACAGATTTAGAGGTGTAGTTTATAGACTTGGTGACTTACGCCCTGATTGGACAGATTTAAAGGTGTAGTTTCTGGACTTACGCCCTGATTGGACAGATTTAGAGGTGTAGTTTATAGACTTGGTGACTCACGCCCTGATTGGACAGATTTAGAGGTGTAGTTTCTGGACTTACGCTCTGATTGGACAGATTTAGAGGTGTAGTTTAAAGACTTGGTGACTCACGTCTTGATTGGACAGATTTAGAGGTGTAGTTTCTAGACTTGGTGACTCACGTCTTGATTGCTCATCTCCCAGTAGGGGCGTTCGCCGTATGACATCACCTCCCACATGACGATGCCGTAGCTCCACGCGTCACTGGCGGACGTGAACTTGCGGTAGGCGATGGCCTCTGGAGCCGTCCACCTGATGGGGATCTTCCCCCCCTGCCAGAGAGAGAGAGAGGGATAGAGAGAGAGAGAGGGATAGAGAGAGAGAGAGAGAGAGAGAGATAGGGAGAGAGAGAGAGAGAGAGAGAGAGGGAGAGAGAGGGAGGGAGAGAGAGAGAGAGGGAGAGAGAGAGGGAGACAGAGAGAGGGAGAGAGAGAGAGAGAGAGAGAGAGAGGGAGAGAGAGAGAGAGAGAGGGAGGGAGAGGAGGAGAGAGAGGGAGAGGGAGCGATTGAAAACAATTTCAGAAACTTGGAGAAATAACTTGCTAGTTTTCACAGTATGCTTTTTGTTTCACAGTAGCCTTCATAACACACACACACACAGACTCTCACACACACATGCACACAGACACATGCACACAGACAATCTCACACACACACACACACACACACACAAACACTTAAACACACACAGACTCTCTCTTTCACACAGACACACACACAGACTTACACACACACACACACACACACACAAATGTACACACACACAGTGGTAGTAGAAGGTTGAGAGGTGAGAAGGGTGTGTGTGTTGAAGAACATGTGGGACTGTGAGGAGAGAGAAATGTTGCCAGAATGAGTTGGGCTGCTAATTGGGTGTCCTGCAGTGCCTGTGTGTGTGTGTGTGTGTGTGTGTGTGTGTGTGTGTGTGTGTGTCCCGCAGTGCCTGTGTTTCAGACGCTTGAGGCGGGTGCATGGTTGGCACGCCACATCTGATTGTATGAGGCTAGAGTGTGTGTGTGTGTGTGTGTGTGTGTGTGTGTGTGTGTGTGTGTGTGTGTGTGTGTGTGTGTCTCTGTGTGTGTGAGACCTGGGGAATACAGCTAACACTGCAAAACATTCAGCTTACAAAAACAAGACAAAAAGCAATAAAGTAAATAAAAGTAATACAATTTAAAAATATGTATATCTTAACTATCTTATCAAAACTAGTGTGGCCACACTAATAAACAAATAGATTTGTCTTGATTCTCTCTTTGACAAAGCAGTTTTGTTCTTGTCAGTGGTGATACAACTAGTTTCAGCGTTAACTTGCTCAGAACCAGTAATACAATCTCGTTATAATACCTTATTAAGAGAAATTAGGACTGAAACGCATGAAGCAAGTGAAATGCTCTACATAAATATTGCCTTTTGAGAATATTTCATCTTACTAAGATTTACATTTTTGCTGTTCACACAGGCCCCATCCACTTACACACACACACACACACACCACAACATACACACATGCACGCACACACACATGCAAGCACACACACACACACACACACACACACACACACACACACACACACACACAGCTGCCACTTCAGAATAGAAGTGTGGATATGATGGGGGAAATAATCACAGCACAAAACAACATGTCTGCATGCCAACACACTAATTATCCCTGTTTGTGTTTCTGTGCCGGATGTGTCCTGGCACTGCACTGTGTGTGTGTGTGTGTGTGTGTGTGTGTGTGTGTGTGTGTGTGTGTGTATGTGTGTGTGTGTGTGTGTGTGTGTGTGTGTGTGTGTGTGTGTGTGTGTGTGTGTGTGTGTGTGTGTGTGTGTGTGTGTGTGTGTGTGTGTGTGTGTGTGTGTGTGTGTGTGTGTGTGTGTGTGTGGCACTTCACTCCACTTCACTTCCACTCTATTAATAGCTGCCGCTGGGGCCCGCCATGCAGAGGGATATTTAGCACACGTGTGAAAACCTCCATCTCTACTCCTCTCTCTCACTCTCTCATCACACTTCTCTTACTGGTCAGCTTTGAGGAGAGAGGAGAGAGGAGCAGGAGCAGGAGAGAGGAGAGAGGAGCAGGAGAGAGGAGATGAAGAGAGGAGCAGGAGCAGGAGCAGGAGAGAGGAGAGAGGAGAGAGGAGAGTGGAGAGAGGAGCAGGAGCAGGAGCAGGAGCAGGAGAGAGGAGAGAGGAGAGAGGAGAGGAAGAGAGGAGAGAGGATCAGGAGCAGGAGCAGGAGCACGAGCAGGAGCAGGAGAGAGGAGAGGAAGAGAGGAGAGAGGACCAGGAGCAGGAGAGAGGAGCAGGAGCAGGAGAGAGGAGAGGAGGAGAGGAGAGAGGAGCAGGAGCAGGAGAGAGGAGAGAGGAGCAGGAGCAGGAGCAGGAGAGAGGAGAGGAAGAGAGGAGAGAGGAGCAGGAGCAGGAGCAGGAGAGAGGAGAGAGGAGAGGAAGAGAGGAGCAGGAGCAGGAGAGAGGAGAGATGATCAGGAGCAGGAGGAGATGTCTGGGGGGGTAGGGGTGGAGGGGGGGTAATTAGGGTTGAACAGATGGCCGTGGAGGTTGACTGGCTGGCCGGTCAGTCCTCCTATGTGGGCCGTCCTGAAACACACACACTCACACACACACATACACAGGGACACACACAGGGCCACACACACACAGGGCCACACACACACACACACACACACACACACACACACACACACACACACACACAGGGACACACACACATAGGGCCACACACACACACACACACACACACACACACACTCACACACACACACACACACACACACACAGGGACACACACACACACACACACACACACTCACACACACACACACCACACACGCAGGTATACGTACCCGTGTGGTGTAGGCTGCCTCAGGGTCGTCCTCGAGCACGCGTGACAGGCCGAAGTCGGACACCTTGCACACCAGGTTGCTGTTGACCAGGATGTTGCGCGCGGCGAGGTCGCGGTGAACGTAGCCCATGTCCGAGAGGTAGCGCATGCCCGACGCGATGCCACGCAGCATGCCCACCAACTGGATCACCGTGAACTGCCCGTCGTTCTTCTGCCCAATCACACAAGCCCCACAATTAAGTCCAGTTTAGACTCCAGAGTGCAGTTTAATTACAGTATGCCACAAGAGAGATGTGTGTGGGTGTGAGTCCTATATAGCTGTAATTGACTAGAGATTTGCATATCATTTGCTGTCAGTGTCAACAATAAGCCACTTAAAGTGCTATTTGAAGTGCAGTATGAAGACTATGATGGTGTCAGTAAGCCCTAAACAATGAGAAGTGTAAACGTCTTACCCTCAGGAACGTGTCAACACACACACACACACACACACACACACACACACACACACACACACACACACACACACACACACACACAGGCCCTACACAATGAGAAGTGTAAACGTCTTACCCTCAGGAATGTGTCAAGAGATCCATTCTCCATGTACTCCGTGATGATCATCACAGGTTTACCTACGGTGGAAAATACAAATCCAAGTTAGCTC